>NW_006921780.1:2527352-2579751 GCF_000298275.1 Orycteropus afer afer
CAGCATGTCTGGCCTGGCAGGAATAGGCCTTGGGTTACTGGTGGTAATCCTGTCTTCCTCTTGTAGGGTTAGAAGAGGTCAGAAGATGTGGCCTCCTCTCCATTTTTGCAGTTCTATTTTCAAACATGACCTGTTGAGGTTGGGGTACTGTTGTTGTTGTTGTTTTTAGATGCTGCCAAGTTAGCTCTGACTCATAGTGACCCTATGTACAACAGAACAAAACACTGCCCATTCCTGCACCAGCCTCACAACACCTGTTATACCTAAGTCCACCATGGCAGCCACTGTATTAATCCATCTTGTTGAGGGTCTTCCCCTTTTTTGCTGACCCTCCACTTTACCAAGCATGATATCCTCCAAGGAATGGTCCCTTCTGACAACATGACCAAAGTAGGTCAAAAGAAGTCTGGCCATTCTTGCTTCCAAGGAGCATTCTGGCTGCACTTCTTTCAGGACAGATTTATTCATTCTTTTGGCAGTCCACAGTACTTTCAATATTCTTCGCTAACACCACAACTCAAAAGCATCAACTCGTCTTTGGTCTTCTTTATGCACTGTCAAGCTTTCACAGACATATGAGGTGATTGAAAATACCATGGCTTGAGTTAGGTGCACCTTAGTCTTCAAAGAGACATCTTTGTTCTTCAGCACTTTAAAGAGGTCTTTTGCAGCAGATTTTCCCAATGCAATATGTCCTCTGACATCTTGACTGCTGCTTCCATTGGCGTTGACTGTGGAACCAATTAATATGAAGTCATTGACAGTCATTGACAGAGAAAATAGAGAATCTTTGCTCTGTTTATAGTGATACTGTTTATTGGTCCAGTTGTGAGGATTTTTGTTTTCTTTATGTTGAGATGTAATCCATACTGCAGACTGTAGACTTTAATCTTCATAAGTAAGTTCTTAAGTCATCCTCACTTTCAGTATGCAAAATTGTGTCATCTGCATATCACAGGTTGTTAATGAGTTTTCCTCCAACCCTGATGCCACATTCCTGTTCATGTAGTCCAGCTTCTCTGATAATCTGCTCAGCATACAGACTGCATGAGTATGGTGAAAGGATAAAATTCTGATACACTCCTTTCTTGATTTTAAACCATGCAGTATCCCTTTGTTTCATTCAAACAACAGCCTCCTGGTCTACGTACAGGTTCCTCATGAGCACAATTAAGTGTTCTGGAATTCCCATTCTTCTCAATGTTATCCATAATTTATTATGATCCACATAATTGAATGCTTTCTCATAAAACACAACTAAACATCTTTCTGGTATTCTTTGCCTTCAGCCAAGATCCATCTGATATCAGCAATGATATCCCTCATTTAACTTCCTCTTCTGAATCTAGCTTGCATTTCTAGAAGTTCTCTGTCAATATACCGCTGCAATCATTTTTGAATTACATTCAACAAGATTTTACTTGTGTGAAATATTAATGATATTGTTCGATAATTTCCACATTCTGTGGGATCACATTTCTTTGGAATAGGTACAAATATGGATCTCTTCAGTCAGTTGTTTTTCAAATTTCTTGGCATAGCTGAGTGAGTGCCTCCAGCACGGCATCCATTTATTGAAACATCTTAATGGGTATTCTGTTAATTCCCGGAGGCTTGTTCTTTGCCAATTCCTTCAGTGCAGCTTTGTCTTCTTCCCTCAATACCATTGGCTCAATACAATTGGTCTATGCTATATCCTGAAATGGATGAACATTGACCAATTCTTTTTGGTACAATAACTCTGTGTATTCCTTCCAGCTTCTTTTGATGTTTCCTGCATCATTCAGTATTTTGCAATCTTTCAATATTGCAACTCAAGGCTTTTTTTTTTTTTCCATTTCTTTCAGCTTGAGAAATGCCAAGCATGGAGTAATGTTAGTATATAAAACCTATGCCATAAGACCTGAATGTTTCATCAAAGGTGAATTGCAGGGTTAGCCCTGAGCTTCCAAGAAGCCAGTGCAAAGAGGAAAGCAGAATTATAGTATTCATAAAATGATAGCTAGCCAGTTGCTTAGGAAATGTTCAGCTACTGAAATGTCTCCCATGAGGTTTCATAAAAGGACACTATGATATGGTGAACCATGACCTGGACAACATCCCTACCATATATACAATAAGGAGTTTCATAGGGCTGCTCCTTAGAACATTCCTCACTGCAGGCTGATAGTGCAGCGCCAAATGATCAACTCAGTAAAAAGCAATCTTCCAAGAGCCAAAGCCATTCAGTCTCTGTTCACAACTCTCTGGTGGTCTGGCTTAGTCTGAGTATAAAATTTAGACTATCAGGAGGAATGGACTGGAGGTGGGTGATGAAGGTGGGGGAGAGAGCTACAGATTTAAAACAAGACTCTTCCGACTTAGCTATTCTGACCCCCAGTTCAGATCTGCATCCCTAGATGAGAGGAAGGAAAGAACATAAGTCTCTCCAATTTTCCTGATTTCTTGGGAGGCCTCTAAAGGAGGCAGAACCCAAAACATTACTTCTCTGAGGAGATAGGGAAAGGGACCAGCCACCTGTTGTGTTGTCTGAGGGAGATTAATGAAGATGCAGATTGATACTCACTTAAATAATAAAAAGCACATTGGCTTTTTTAAATTTTTCCCCTGCAGCATATACCTAACCCCAAAAATATCAGCTGGGCTTTTGGCCATCTTGAGGTTTGGGAAGGTTAAGCCTTCTGGCAAAATCCTAAGGGGCATTCAAAGAGCAATGAGAGGTTGCACTAAATACAGTTAGTTAAATAGCTCCCAGCCTGGGACATACCTCCCCTTCTGGGGGAAGAACCTAGGTAGCCCCGCATTTCAGAGACCTGGGCAGCAGCCAACACAATCGGTGGCATCTGTCACCCTTGACCCTTGAGATCAACCAAGGAAGGAAAATCCACAACTGAATTATCTACTTAACAATTCAGTGTCCAGCAGTTCTTCCATTTATTTGATGAAAGTCTTCCTGCCCACATGCACACAAAGATGACATTTTTCTTAGTAGGGAAGGAGACAACAATTGCCCAGCCTTGGTCTGAGGAGCTGGGACTGCAGTGAGAAGGGCTGTTCCTTCTGGAGAAGAGAAGATTGGGGAGAGGGCTTGTGTTCACTCATTGCTTATTTGAAATGCTCTTGGTGAGTATGGGGTAGGAGTAATGGGTGGGAGAAGGGGAGAGGTGGAAGCAGGTTTGAATCTTGGGTCAAGTCCCCTGACAATGAGCAAGAGTAAGGGGAGGTAGACAGGCTCCACCCCAAGAGGCAGAAAGCAAAGGAAAATCCGAGGATGACAGAGCCATGGGATCCAGGTAACGGGAGAGTGGAGAGATTTCGAAGCTAAGGAAGACAAACTTGTCTGTCAGTTTGTTATACTGTGGTGGCTTGTGTGTTGCTGTGAGGGTTGAAGCTATGCCACCAGTGTTTCAAATGCCAGCAGGGTTGCACATGTGCACAGGTTTCAATACAGCTTATAGACTGAGAAAGAACAGGAAGAAGGAAGAGGCCATCCACTTCTCAAAGAATTGGCCAGGAAAAACTTTATGAATAGCTGAGAAACACTGCCTAGTACATTACTAGGCAACTTTATGAATAGCCTGGAAACATTGTCTGATACAGTGCACAAAGATGAGCACCTTAGGTCAGAAGGCACTCAAAATATGACTGGGAAAGAGCTGTATCATCAGAGTAGAACCAACCTTAATGATATGTATAAAGTAAAGCTTTCAGGACCTCCATTTGCTGATGTAGCATGACTCAGATTGAGGAGAAATAACTGCAAACATCCATTAATAATGGAATGTATGAAGTATAAATCCAGAAAAATTTGAAGTTGTAAAAAATGAAATGGAATGCAAAAATATTGATATCCTAGGCATTAGTGAGCTGAAATGAATAGGATTTGGCCATTTTGAATCAGACAGTCATATGATCTACTATTGGGAATGACAATTTGAAGAGGAATGGCATGGCATTCATCATTACAAAGGATATGTCAAGATCTCTGCTGAAGTAAAATGCTGTCAGTGACAGGATAATATGCATAAACCTACAAGGGAGACCAGTTAATACTACTACTATTCAAATTTATGCCCCAACCACCAACGCCAAAGATGAGAAATTGAAGATTTTTATCAACTTCTGCAGTCTGAAATTGACTGAATATGCAATCAAGATGTGTTCCTTATCACTGGTGACTGGAATGCAAAAGTCAGAAACAAAGAAGAATCACCAGTAGTTGGAAGATTTGGCCTTAGTGACAGAAATAACACTGGAGATCGCATGATAGAATTTTGCAAGACCAATGACTTATTCATTGCAAATACCTTTTTCAACAACACAAATGGTGTCTATGCATGTGGATTTCACTAGATGGAGTACACAGGAATCAGACTGACTACATCTGTGGCAAGAGGTGATGGAAAGGCTAAATATCTTCAGCCAAAACAAGGCCAGGAGCTGATTGTGGAACAGACCATCAACTGCTCATATGCAAGTTCAACTTGAAGTTGAAGACAATTAAAACAAGCCCACAAGAGCCAAAATATGACCTTGAATATATCCCTTCTAAATTTAGAAACCATCTAAAGAATAGATTTGATGCATTGAACACCAATGACTGAAAACCAGAAGAATTATGGGAACACATCAAGAACATCATCCATAAAGAAAGCAAGAGGTCACTAAAAAGACAAGAAAGGAAGAAAAGACCAAAATGGATGTCAGAAGAGACTATGAAACTTGTCTTTGAGTGGAAAGTAGCTAAAGCAAATGGAAGAAATGACAACATAAAAGAGCTGAATGGAAGATTTCAAAGAACAGCTTGAGCAGACAAAGCCAATTACTATAGTGAAATGTGCAAAGACTTGAGTTAGAAAACCAAAAGGGAAGAACATGTTCAGCATTTCTCAAGCTGAAAGAATTGAGGAAAAAATTTAAGCCTCGAGTTGCAATATTGAAAGATTCTATTGGCAAAATATTGAATGATGCAGGAAGCCTCAAAAGAAGATGGAAGGAATACACAGTCATTGTACCAGAAATACCTGGTTGATCTTCATCCCTTTCAGGAGGTGGCATATGCTCAGGAAATCAGGAACCAATGGTAATGAAGGAAGAAGTTGAAATGCACTGAAGAAATTGGTGAAGAACAAGGCTCCAGGAATTGATGGAATACCCATTGAGATGTTTCAACAAATGGATGCCATACTGGAGGCACTCACTCAGCTGTGCCAAGAGATTTGGAAGACAGCTACCTGGCCAACTGATGGGAAGAGATCCATATTTGTACCCATTCCAAAGAAATGTGATCCCACAAAATGTGGAAATTATTGAACAATATCAATATTGCATGCAAATAAAATCCTACTGAAGATAATTCAAAACCAGTTGCAGCAGTATATTGACAAGGAACTGCCAGAAAAGCAAGATGGATTAAGAAGAGGATGTGGAATGAGGGATATCACTGCTGATGTCAGATGAATATTGGCTCAAAGCAAAGAATACCAGAGAGATGTTTACTTGTATTTTACTGACTATGCGAAAGCATTTGATTGTGTGGATCATAACAAATTATGGGTAAGAATGAGAATTCCAGAACACTTAATTGTACTCATGAGGAACCTGTACATTGACCAGGAGGCTGTCATTTTAACAGAACAAGGGGACACTGCATGCTTTAAAATCAAGAAGGGAGTGTGTCAGGGCTGTATCCTTTCACCCCACTTATTCAATCTATATGCTGAGGAAATAATCTGAGAAGCTGGACTATATGAAGTAGAACATGGCATCAGGATTGGAGGAAGAATCATTAACAACCTGCAATACACTGATGACACACCTGTGCTTGCTGAAAGAGAGGATGACTCAAAGCATTTACTGATGAATATTGAAGAATACCAGAATACCATCTACAGTATGGATTACACCTCAATATAAAGAAAATGCATATCCTCACAACTGGACCTATAAGCAGCATCATGATGAATGGAGAAAAGATTGAAGTTGTCAAAGACTTCACATTGCTTGGTTCTATAAGTGGCACCATTGGAAGCAGCAGTCAGGACATCAGAAAACGTATAGCATTGGGTAAATCACCTGCAAAGGACCTCTTTAAAGTGCTGAAGAGCAAAAATGTCTCCTTGAGGACTAAGGTGCCCCTGACAGAAGCCATGGTATTTTCAATCACCTCATATGCATGTGAAAGCTGGGCAATGAATAAGGAGGACTGAAGAAAAATTGATGCTTTTGAGTTGTGGTGTGGCAAAGAATGCTGCAAGTGCCATGCACTGGTGAAAGATCTAACAAATCTGTCCTGGAGAAGTGAAGTCATAATGCTTCTTGGAAGCGAGAATGGCCAGACTTCGTCTCACCTGTTTTGGTCATGTTGTCAGAAGAGACCATTCTCTGGAGAAGGATGTCATGTCTGATCAGGTGGAGGGTCAATGAAAGAGGGGAATGCCCTCAACAAGATGGACTGACACAATGGTTGCTGCAATGGTCTCAAGTATTGCAAGGATCTTGGAGCTGGCACAGGACCAGGAGGTGTTTCATTCTACTGTACATAGGGTCACTATGAGTCAGAGATAACTCAAGGGCACTTAGCAACA
This sequence comes from Orycteropus afer afer, assembly GCF_000298275.1. Classification (NCBI taxonomy): domain Eukaryota; kingdom Metazoa; phylum Chordata; class Mammalia; order Tubulidentata; family Orycteropodidae; genus Orycteropus; species Orycteropus afer. The sequence continues at coordinate 2,533,940 of NW_006921780.1, forward strand.
ACATGTAACCTGCAGCCTGTTATTAATTATCTCTGAATGGTTTTTGTTCCTGGCTTTAAACATTTACTCCTATTGGGTTTTCACAGCTTCACAAACTCTCTATCTCCTTTTATTTGCTGTTGCCATAGCAATGACTCCAGGGTACAACTGCTCTCTGATTTTAAATAAAAGTTGAGGTTTCTCTCTTCCCTCCTCCTCCCTCCCTTTTCTCTCTTACTGGGGATGAGATTCCTCTCATTCCTTCCTCCCTTCACCTTTCTTGCTGCCCTCCACTCCCCGCCCCCATTCTGTTTCTTTGTCATCATCTGTCTCTCCTTTCACCTGCTTTCTTTCTAAATCCTCTCCCATATCTTTGGGTTTCAAGCTGGTCCTAATCCCTTGGTTGCCGTGACAGTAAGACTAGGCCCCTGAGTGGGGATGGGGGCAGAGGCTAAAGGATAAGGGTATGTCTGGAGAGCAGGGGGGATCTGCTAGTAGTCCTGGGAGTTGTGTCACCTAACATTCCTTCTGGACCACCACCTTCCAGCCTGGCAATAATTCCTCCAGAGATAAACAAGCACTAGATTCATTATCTCACACCTCCCCACCACCACTACCAAAGGACTACAAAGTAATCTGTGTGGTCAGGGGTGGAGGAGGGAAGGTCTGTGCAGATGACCAGATGAAGCAGTGGTTTTCCATTGGTGGGAGGTGTGTGTGTGTTATTTCAGAGGAGAGAGGGCTAAAGGTTAAGGTGGAGCTTTCAGGTCCAGTCACTGCTTTGGGCCACTGAGTCACCTACCCTCTCAGAGTTTTGGTTTTTATTTGTAACATCCAGGGGTTGGATTAAATCTGTGATTTTTCAGACAGTACTCTAAGGTGCTCTAGGCCTTCTAAAGAGATGTCTTAGCAGATACTGCCATGGTGAGGGTAGGGAGAGAAGAGAAGGGTCTAAGACCAACAGTCCTATCGTCTGGCACCATAAAGGGTCTGCTTTATTTGGTGTGACAGATCTTTCAGCAATCCTCATCGCTATTATCCATCTGCCTTTATTTTTGGCAACCTTCTCTTTCCCTAGTACTAATCTTGGATTAGAAGCCTTGGTAGTGCTGTGGTTAAAGTGAGTGGCTGCTAACTGAAAGGTCAGTGGTTTGAACTCACCATCCACTCCACAGCAGAAAGACGTAGCAATTTGCTTCCCTAAAGATTACAGTTTTGGGAACTTTATGGGGGCAGCAATGGGTTTGATTTTTTTGGAACCCTGGATTATCAGATAAATCATGTTTTACATGGAAACTTAATCATTTCTGAAATGGGATAGAAGACAAAATATTTTACTTCCTGGTCAATAATGTAAACTTTTCTCTGTTCATTTTATAGGGTACAGGTCAAGTTAAATACTTTAGTAAAGGGAGAAATGTGCAACAACATGGCATTTAGAAAAACCTGTGGATTGGGAATAGAAGACTTGATTTCTTATTCTAGCTTTTTCTCTGGTTAGTTCAATGGTTCTCCACCAGGGGTGACTTTGCTTACCAGAGGACATTGGTAAAGTCCAGAGACATTTTTTATTCTCATATTGGAGGGGAGGGTGCTATTTGCGTTTAGTGAGTAGAAGCCAGGGATGTTGCTGAACATCCTACAGTGCACAGGACAGCCCCCCCGCAACATACACACACACACCCCACAAAGGAATTATCTGCCCTAAATTACCAGTAGTTCTAAGATCAAGAAACTCTGGGTTAGCTGTAGCCATCCTGAGGAAGTCATTTCCTCATTTTGAACTTCAATTTCTTTATTCATAGATTTGTACCTTATACTGTCATTCATTTAACACATATTTACTGAGTGCCTATGCCAGGTGCTTTTATAGGCATGGGAGAATAGAGGTAAGGCCAGAGAAGGTCCTTGTCCCCATAGAGTTTACATTAGCTTATATTTACAATTCCCAATGAGTGGGCAGAGGGAGTTTTATGAATTCTAGGTTTTAGGTAGTGAAACGGACTTGTACAAGGTCACAGAGAAAACCAGGAAAGAAGCTGGAATCTGAACCTAGTTCTTCTGACTACAAACTGCAGGCTCTTTTCATCACTCCACATCATGAAATGTTAGGATTTGTTTTTAAAGTAAGATCTAACAGATACTGTGTGCTTCATGTGGTTCAAATTCCAGGCCAGACATGCTCTGCAGATTATTTAATGGAATCTGCACCCTCACCTCAGGAAGTCAATGCCACTATTTTCTCACAAGGAGGTCAGTGACTCCCAAAAAGTCACCCTGTAGGAGGAGGCAGGGCCCGGATTTGAACTCAGTCTGGATTTCAGAGCTTGCTCTTTTACCCTGAGGCTGGAGAGGACTTTCAGAGCCTTAGACATCATCTAATGGACTTTTCACTTGACATGTGAATAAGCTGAGGCTGAGAAAGAGGACACGACTTGCCCAAGAAGCAGCAGCAAGTTTAGAGTCATGGTCAAAATTAAAATTCAACTCATAGACACCCAGTCTAAGAATTCTAATACACCCCCAAGCTCTAAATTTTTGTAATCTTCTTGAGGAAGATTGTATGAGGTAGGAGGTGTGCTTTAAAAATGGAACAAAGTCTGAAGGCTCAAGAATCAAAGTCTGAGGGGGAGGGGAGAGGGTGATGCAGCTGGTAGTCATGAGAATGAAGAGAGCTGCCTTCAGATTGGGAAAGAGAAATGGAGAACTCCAGAGGGGCGTAAGAGGAACTCAGAAAGAAGAAAGATGCTGACCACAGGAAGAAGGGACCCAGACTAGGAAAAGAAGGTGCTTGTGGGCCTGGCTATGTGTGACATCATTATATCCATCTTCCTTGGCCTCCTCCTGATTCTTTCTCAGGCTCTTCCTGGGCTCTGCTTTGTTCTGGGCCTCTTAACTTATCAAACTTACCAATGCTGACAAGTTTGTCCTGATCCCTTCCCTCACCTTAAAACCCACGTGGATCAGAAAAATGCCTTCTTAGCTTCAGGGAGACAGAACTGAGGAGACAGACAGCTGCCCCAGTGTCCACCACTGGAGGGCAGGGACTGAGGAGAGGAGCGAGTACCAATAAGGAAAGCTTTAGGTCTTTACAGACAATCTGAGATTCCTTCACTCTTTCGTAGTCAATGGCCCTGGTTTTCATTTTTCCCCTCTCCCCACAGCTCTAGTCCAACTCTGAGATCAGTAAAGACAAGAGTTTTAAATGTCTGTGTCTTAGGTTAGGTTCTCTAGAGAAGAAAAACCAGTAAAGCTTATATAAATGAATAAATAGAGAGAGAGAGAGAAATTTATCTCAAGGAAATTACTCACACAGTTGTAGAGAATGGCAAGTCCCAAGTTCGTGGGTCAAACATCAAGCTGGAGGCTCTTCCTGACTCACACAGCTACAGGGGCTGATGAACCCAAGATCCACAGAGGAGTATAACAGCTGCTGACTTCAGCAGATGACAAAACCAAGAACAGCAGGTAAAATGGTGGATTATTGGCTCACAGGCTACTAAGGTGTGCTAGGCTGAGTTTTTTAGAGAAGCAAAACCAGTAAAGCTTATATATAGAGAGAAATTTATCTTAGGAAAATGGCTCACACACTAATAGAAGCTGGCAAGTCCCAAGTTCTTGGATCAAATGTCAAGCTGGAGGCTTTTCTCAACTCAGGCAGCTGCAGGGGTTGACGAGCTCAAGGTTGGCAGGCAGTATACCAGCTGTTGACTCAGACGAATGACGAATCCAAGATCACTAGGCCGAAGGGTGGATTGTTCGCTCATAGACAGTTGTAGGCAGCACAACATGATCCAGATCCACAGTACAGTGTCTTATTTTCCCAAGATGTCCATAAATATATTGGAAGCAAGCCACACACCTAGGGAAACTCCCTTTCAATGGATTAGCTGCTCAAAATGTATACATCTGATCTCATCATGGGGATAACCCACATCATAACTGCTTAAACCACTCAGAATTGTCATCCAGCCAAGTTGACACACAACTCCAACTATCACATAAGGTAACAATTCCAGGATTGGCAGGCAATAGGGCAAGATCCAGCAGAAAGTCCTGGAATTTTCCCAGGATGTCTATATATATATATATATATATATATATATATATATATATATATATATAGGAAGAAGGCCACACCCATGAAGAAACTCCCTTCCAAGTGATTGGCTCCATATCCCACCATGGAGGTGACTGCTTTATATCAGATCTCATCACAGGAACAAACCACACCACAGCTGCTTAAACACTCAGAATCATGGCCCAGTCAAGTTGACACAACCTTAGCTATCACAGCTTGGAATTCACTTTTCACTGCTTATGTCATTTGCTTATTTTTTCTCTCTTCTTCCTTCTTAAAATTTCTCCTCTTGGGAGAGCTATCTGTTTGCTTCACTCCTTTCTTCTGGCCCAATTTGCTCTGAGATGATTCCCAGCACACACCAGTTAACTTTGTTTTCATTTTGGGGGTGGGCGGGAAGGAGAGAGGGGTTGGGTGGCTCAGGCAAAGGAGAGGGAGGAGGGAAGGGTAGAGGGGCCTTGATGTTGCTGGTGAAAGTTCCCAGAAAAAGAAAGGCCAAGAAATAGCTTTCAGGGAAAGAAATCTGCCAAATGTTTATGTTCCCACAAGACTCCGCAGAACCTTTTCATAGACCAAAGCTAAAGTTCAGGGCAAAGCTGGAGCTTGTTTCTTTAGGGAGAAGCTCTTATCAACATGCACACACAAAGCACCCATACCCTTTGTCCAGGGTCCCCCCACCTTCCCGGAACAGGCTGGGCCACCCTGAGGACAGCAGACCCTCAATGGTCTATGTGTGTGTTTAGGGTGGGGAGGGCACTCTTGCCCTCTGAGCCCCTGACCAGATCAGAAAATGAATAGAATGTTTGCTTCCACCCTGGTGTCTGAGCAAACACTGCTTCTCCTGGGGTAGCCCCACTGTACCCCTCTGAAATCAGTACCTCCAGCCCTGGCTTGCAAACTAAAGCAGAGAGACATACGGCCTCATTCAGGAATAACAGGACCTTTTCATGAACTTCCACAGGATGGCAGAGGCAGAAAACTGTGGCGCCAGAAAGAATCTTGAAGATTAACCTTCTCCTTTTGTGATAAGAAAACAGATCCAAGTCACATGTAAGGTCACTCCAGTAGAGGCACAAATGGGGCTAAAATCCACATCTAGAGTCCCACTCCATACCTACTTTCTCATATACATGTTCCTACTGTAACATATCTCAGGCGGTTAATGATTCTTCCTGCAATCCTGAGGCCACATTTTTCTTCATATAGTCCAGCTTCTTGGATTATTTGCTCAGCATATAGATTGAATAAGTATGGGGAAAGGATACAACCCTGACACACTGCCTTCTTGATTTTAAACCATGTAGTGTCCCCTTGTTCCATTAGAAACAACCTGAGATATGCAGACGATACAACGTTGCTTGCTGAAAGTGGAAATGACTTGAGGCACTTACTGAACAAGGTTGAAGAATACAGTCTGCAGTATGGATTATGTCTCAATATAAAGAAAATTAAAATCTCCACAACTGGACCAATGAGCAACATCACAATAAATGGAGAGAAGATTGAGGTTGTCAAAGAACTCATGTTGCTTGGTTCTACAATCGATGCCAATGGAAGGAGCAGTCAGGACATTAGACAACATGTAGCACTGGGAAGGTCAACTGCCAAGGAACTGTTTCAAGTGCTGAGGAGCAAGGATGTCTCCTGGAGGACTAAGGTGCACCTGACACAAGCCATGATATTTCCAATCACCTCGTATGCATGTGAGAGCTGGACAATGAATAAGGAAGACCGAAGAAGAGTTGATGCTTTTGAGTTGTGGTGCTGGCGAAGAATGCTGAAAGTACCATGGACTTCTAAAAGAACTAACAGATCTGTCCTGGAGGAAGTGCAGCTGAAATGCTCCTTGGAAGCAAGAATGGCCAGACTTCATCTCACCTACTTTGGTCATGTTGTCAGAAGGGACCATTCTCTGGAAAAGGATGTCATTCTCCATAAGGTGGAGGGTCAATGAAAGAGGAGGCCTTCAGAGAGATGGATTGACGTAGTGGCTGCAAAGATGGGCTCAAGTACAGCAGGGATCATGGAGCTGGCATGGGATCAGGCAGTGTTTCATTCTGCTGTGCATGGGGTCGCTATGAGTCGGAAATGACTCAACGGCACCTAATAACAACAACAACACTGTAATGTATTAACACATTCAAATTGTGGTGTTGGTGAAAAATACTGAATATACCATGGACTGCAGGAAGAAAGAACAAATCTGTCTCAAAGAAAGTACAGCCAGAATGTTCCTTAGAAGTAAAGATGGCAAGACTTTGTCTCACTCACTTTGGACATGAGGGACTGATAACTGGAGAAAGACATCATGCTCAGTAAAGCAGAGGGTCAGCAAAGAAGAAGACCCTCAACAAGACGGATTGACACAGTGGCTGCAACAATGGACTCACACATAGCAAAAATTGTCAGGATGTCATAGGGCTGGGCAGTGCCTCAATCTGTTGTACATGGGGTCATAATGGGTTGGGGCAGACTCAAAAGCCCCTAACAACCAGATTCAAACAAGACTCAGTAGCACCTAACAACAACAACACCGTAATGCCTGTTCCTGGGTGGTGCTCACAGAAACTTTGGAAGTTTGAGTCCACCCAGAAGCACCTTAGAAGAGAGGCCTGGCAATCTCCTTCTGAAGATTAAAACTCTCTGACACACAAGGAGTTGCCATGAGTTGGAATAAACTGAATGGCAATTTGTTGGTTGGTTGGTCGGTTGGTTATCAGAATTCCTAGGAAACCAGAAGCTGTGCCAGAAGTTGCAAGCCATGTGAGACTTCACACATTTAACCCTTCAGCACACAGGCTTAGCAGTAGCCACAGTGAGCAGTCAGAGGGCTGGAGGTCAGTAAAGGGAAGGTCAGCTCTGACCTCTCAGATGCCAATAAACTCTAAGCTGCAGGCTGCTTCAGGCCAAACAGACAACTTATTTGTGGAAAGAAAAATCACACTGGGACTGAGTGGCTGGGCTATCAGGCTTGGCTCAATAACACATCCCAGAAAGAGCAGAGGTTAGAAACTGTGTGTCCTCCCTTACTGAGGATGTGGAACAAAAGGGCCCAGCCTCCCTCATCAGGTTTTTAAAAAACTAATTTGTTGTGTGTGGCTTCTACTAGGCATAGGCTAGGTGCTTTCACAGAGAGTGGTGGTAATAATAATAATAGTAGGAGTAATAGCTTGTTGTTGTTGTTAGCTGCTATCAAGTTGGCTCCAATTCATGGCAACCTTATGTGTAACAACAGACTATAAGACATGGCTTCAGTCTGTGCCATCTTCCTGATTGTTGCTTTATTTGAGTCTATTTCTTTGGCTACTGTGTCAATGGGAACTCTGGTGGTGCAGTGCCTATGGCATTTGGCTGCTAACCAGAAGGCAGGAGGTTCAAACCCACCAGCCACTCCTTGGAAGGAAGATTAGACAATCTACTTCTGTAAAGACACGCCTCAGAAACCCAAGGAGTTGTTGCTATGAGTGTATTAATGCATCTTGTTGAGGGTTTCCCTCATTTAAACACTCATCCTGTGGCAGGGACTCTGTTTTACATAGACTTTCTGCAATCTTTCAAGATTCTCATTTGCCAATGAAGAAACTGAGATTTAAAGAGATTATATGACAAGTCCAGGAGCTCTGGTGGCATAGTGCCTAAGGCACTTGACTGCTAACCAACAGGCTGGCGGTTCAAACCCACCAGCCTCTCCTTGGAAGGAAGGTTGGGCAATCTACTTCCATAGTGACACTGCCTCAGAAACACAAGGAGGGGTTGCTATGAATTGAGTCTGACTCGATGGTAGTGGGTTTGGTGTGTTTTGGTTATGACAAGTCCAAAGTCTCACAGATAGTTAATGGCAAATAAAGTAGTAGGATACAATCTATTTCATTCAAAATATCAAGCTGGCTTAAACTACTTAGCTGAAGGATTGGCAGTTCGAACCCACCCAGAGGTTCCTCAGAAGACAGGCCCGGCAATCTGCTTCTGAAAGGTCACAGCCTATGAAAAACTTCTGAAGCAGTTCCAGTTGTCACATGTCAGACACATGGGGTTGTCGTCATATGTCAGAATCAACTCAATGGTAACAATAAAGATCAAGTACATTGAACGAGATCATGAAAAAAATTCAATATGGAGAGGAAAAAAATGACTCTTCCAAATCCCCCATCACCTCCCATAGGCCTTTCAGAAGCCCAGAGCACAGTCATGCTGAGAAGCAGTAATGAGGGACAGACACACTAACACATGCTAGAGATTTGGAGTCCTGAGCAGCACAGGAGACTGTGTTGAACTTGCTGGGTAAACTTTTGTCTCTTGAGCTTCTCAAATCCCTTGTCTGGACTGGTGCCCTTTCCACTTATCTGTGGATTGGAAGCCCAAGGAAACCCTGAATGCCCGTGATGCCAGAGTAAACTGCCCAGCAGGATAAGAGGGGATGGGCCCAGCAGGAACTGCCTTATCTCTTCACCATTTTATCTCACTTCCTGGCTGTGCTCTGCAGCTCATGGAAAGAGCAGTCATTCAGTGGTAAGAGCATGAGCTTTCAAACCTGCCAGACAGACCAGGGCTTAGTTTGGTGTGGTTTGTGCAAATTATTCTCCCTGAGCCATAATTTTTCTTATCTCTAAAATGGGGTGATGAGTGTGATGTTAAAATAAGTGAAACACCCAGTAACGTGCCTAAATGTTCACCCTTTCCTTCCTCATCTGATCATATTACTGTTCTCCAGTCATTTCCATGAGATGAAGGCCCAGGGTGTGTGTCCTTAAGGAAAAAAAAAAAAAAAAAGGTAAAAAAAACCCTGTTGCCCTCAAGTCAGTTTTGACTCATACTGACCCTATAGAGTAGAACTGCTCCTATAGGGTTTCCAAGGCTGTAAATCTTTATCCAAGCAGACTGTCATATATTTCTCTCTTGAAGTAGCTAGTAGGTCTGAACTGCTAAGCTTTTGGTTAGCAGCTAAGTGCTTTAACCACTGCACCAGGAATCCTTGTGTGTGTCCCCCAAAAAATAGAAGAGTCCCCTAGCCGGAACCTTGGTCCTAATTTGATGGTGGCCCTTCCTTTCATTTTCCCCTCACAGCCTTCACTTCAGCTTGTCCCACCTCTTTGCACATGAAAAGTGAACTGCACTAGGGACCACTAGTTCTTCCCTGAGCTTTCTGGCCAATAACCTATATATGCACATCTCCTGTTGCCCCACCCCTGCAGGCCAAGGTTAACAGAGAAACCAAAGCTCAAATAGAAAGAATCATCCAGAGCAGGTGAATATGATGACAGCTTCCCCAGGGAGCACGGGGCTGGCCTCCCTGCCCACTGGTGGCGCCTCCTTCCGTCTGCTCGGCAGGACTGGGTGTCATGGTTGCCCTGCTCTGCTCTCCACCTTAACTATTCCATTGCTGCTCTCCCAAAGTCCTTTTCTTCTCCCCTTTGGTCTCACCCACTGGCTGCCTGCGCCACCCCCCCCCCTTCTCCAGCACTTCTCTTTCCACTCTTCCCCTCTTTTTTCCCCAACCCCCTCAGCTGCAGGCTTGGAGTGGGAGGTTATGAAAATGAGCTGCGTGCCCAGAAGACTGTAATTATCTGCTTAATGAAAGCGAGTGTGATTAATTAAGAGATAATAAAAAGAAAAGGAGGGCGAGAGGGGGGCCTCATGGCTTTGCTTTGATGATAGAACCTGAGGTGAGCCAAGCAATTAGCGGAATCTTTGTTGAGAGTTAGCTATAATCAACAAAGTGTCAAGCACCAAATGCTCCAGGAGCAAGGCGCAATTCACTCCTGCAGAGTGACAGACTGACAGACAGGGAAGGACAGCAGGAGGAAGAGGTCCTGGGGCGTGCAGCTCTATTGGGGAACCCGCAGCTATGAGCACTGGGGCGTGCAGCTCTATTGGGGAACCCACAGCCCCAGAGCAGGCTGAGTGGATTGTCCTGTGTCAGGCTGCTGGACAGAGCTTCCAGGACCCTGGGCCATGGCTGTCCTCTCCTACCCTTGAGAAAGAGTACATCAGCCCTGAACAAATGCATGGTGCCCCACAGGCAGACTCTGGAACTAGAGCCAACTCATAGCATCCTCACCCATCTCCTCCAGGAGCACAGGGCACCCAGTTCCTCTTCACACAGACACATCAGCTCTTCCTCCCCAGAAAGACTTATATTCTGCCCTGTCCTCCAGGGAGCAGGAGCTGATCTTACACCAGTCCTCACCTGCAGTGCAGTGGCTGCTTATCGCATGTGAGGATGTATGTTATGTGACTGATGTGAATGCTGCAGGGCCACATTTGATGGTGAGACAATACCACAGGTCCTAGCTCCAGAAGGCTTCCACCCACAAGGCTCTAGGTGGGCAGACCTGCTCCCTGGCCCCCACTCATCCTCCACTGGGCCCTCCTATAGGGTGATCTTCTCTACCTCCCTTTCACTGCATTCTACACTCACTCCTTTCCACCCTTCCATTGTTCCTTTGTGTCTCCCCAGCCCCATCCCAGGAACCTTCTCTAACTCCTCCAGCTCCAATATCTCCTTCTATCCTCCCCTTTGCAGAAACGTTGTTGTTGTTGTTGTTATGTGCCGTCGAGTCGGCCCCGACTCATAGCGACCCCTCCTTGGGTTTCCGAGGCAGTATCACTACGGAAGTAGGATTGCCCAACCTTCCTTCCGAGGAGTGGCTGGTGGGTTTGAACCGCCAGCCGTCTGGTTAGCAGGCAAGTGTCTTAGCCACTATGCTACCAGAGCTCCCAGAAACATAGCAGGGTTCAAAATAGCCCCTTATTTATAAAATGATGTTTGTACTTTGGGGAAGATGGGGAGTCTGTCTCCTCTATTAAAATTAGGTATCTGAGGACAGAAACTAAGACTCCTCCCTCAGGTTCAAGTTTAGAGCTAAAAGTCTGGTCCTATGGAATAGAGTCCAGTATCCTGGGGAGAAGCTCTAACTCCTTCATCAGATTAGAAGATCCCCAAAGGCAAGCATCTCATTATAGATATCCAATCCCCTCCTTTCTCTGCCCACCCTCATATCACTTGGGATCCACCCAATTCATCCAGGCAAGGTAGGGCTAAGGACTGGGTGACTCCAAGAGGAAAAAATTATTCCTTTTCCCAAAGGAGAATGAATCCTGACTGTGAAGTAGCCCCCCTTCTCTGCAGATACCTGGCTTCAGGTGCAGATGACAGAGTCTCTCTCATCCTGCCTCTCCAGCCCCCATGGAGAGAGGAGGAGGGGCCCACAGACCATCAGGTAGGAATGTTGAGAAAGACACCAGAGCCCTCCAGCCCCCAGCTGCTCTGACCTGTTGAGAAGGGAAACTGGACAGGTGACTCAGCTAGCTTCCTGTGAATGGCATTCTTCTGTCCCTGATTGAGGACACAGTGGGAGGGCAGAGTTGGTGGTTTGCTAGAAAGCAAATCTGACTCCTAAAGAGACAACTTTCAGTGGCTCACCTGGGGCTTGGAAGCAGCCTCACCTAACACCTCTCTGGGCTTTACTTTGCAGTGTGAGAAAATGAACATACTGGGGGAAAATGTTATTTATGCAGACGTTGTTGTTATGTGCCGTTGAATCAGACCCGACTCATAGTGAGCCCTTCTTGGGTTTCCAAGACAGTATCACTGCGGAAGTAGATTGCCCCATCTTCCTTCCGAGGAGTGGCTGGTGGGTTTGAACCGCCAGCCTTCTGGTTAGCAGTCAAGTGTTTTAGGCACTATGCTACCAGAGCTCCCTATGCAGACATAGAGAATACCAAAACCAAACAAACAAACAAACCCACTTTCATCAAGTCAATTCCCACTCATAGTGACCACCATTGTGTTTCTAAGGCTGTAAATCTTTACAGAAATAGATTGCCTCATGATGGATTTGAACCACTGGCCTTCTGGTTAGCAGTCAAATGCCTTACCCACTACACCACCCGTTATTTAGAGAATAGTAAGGGTGAGTCAGTAAACAGGAGCTCTGGTGGCATAGTGCCTAAGGTATTTGACTGCTAACTAAAAGGCAGGCAGAGTTATTTAGAGAATATTAGAGAGTAAGTCAATAGCAATCTCTGATTAGAAAGTTTTCACACAGCAGCAGGAAGGGTTCAGGTTATACACAAAGAAGAACTTCCTGCTTGTCAGGGATTATTAGATATGAAAGTGAGTGAGCAGAGAGCTAGTAAGATTCCTCTCACTTCAGAAAAAGAACAAGCACTGGTGTCTGTCAGTTGATTCAAGCAAGCCCAGCCTAAAGAAAGTATCTTTAGAGTCCAAAGATGCTGGAATTCTTAAAGAATCATCATTCCATTTTCATTCCTGACCCCAAGTTCTAGCTTTCAGAAAACCCATTCCGATTGATTCCACATTCTTCTTTATTGATTCTGAAATGCCTCAGAATTTATGGTTCTAGTCTGTCACAACAATTAGGAGGCCACTCAGTCTTCAGAATCAGGACACAGACTTAATACTAAACCAGGGTACTTTTCATCACAATTTGCTGCCTCCCCAAATCTCCCATGGCTCAGCATCCCAGAGACTAGAAATTCAGGGATTACCCACACCCTGTGGCAGGATTACTGGTCACTTCCCTTGGCACTGTTAACAGAGGCTTATCTGTGTATGAGGTCACTGGGGGGCACAGATTGTTCGCTCTTATCTACTAACTGAACCCAACCAGCAGCACCAGGAAGAAAGGCCTGGTGATGTGCTTTTGTAAGGATGACAGCCAATAAAGCCCTATGGAGCTCAGTTCTACTCTGCAGCACATGGGGCCACCATGAGTCAGGGTTTGGCCTATATTTGTTCATCACTCCTTCATCTGAGCCTCGTTCCTCAGGTCTGCTTTAGACTGTGAAGTAAAAAGCAGGCACAATAGGAGCTCTGGTAGCATAGTGGCTAAGTCACTTGCCTGCTAACCAGACGGCTGGCGGTTCAAACCCACCAGCCACTCCTCGGAAGGAAGGTTGGGCAATCCTACTTCCGTAGTGATACTGCCTCGAAAACCCAAGGAGGGGTCGCTATGAGTCGGGGCCGACTCGACGGCACATAACAACAACAACAACAACATGCAATATTAATAATAACTATGATTTATAGAGCACCTATTCTGCTCTAGATACTGATCTTTTCATTCAGTCCTCAAAATAATTCTAGGGGAGGTATTACTGTAACCATTTTATAGATGAGAAAGTTGAGGCTTCAATGAAATGACTTGACCACGATCACCCCCTCTGGAAAGGAGCTGACTCTCCCAGGCATCATGGTACATCATGGTAGATTTCAACTCTTTGTTGTCGTCATTGTTCAGTGTCCTCCAGTTGGCTCCAGCTCATAGTGATACTACATACAATAGAACAAAACAATGCCTGGTCCTGAGTTATCCTCACAATCCTTGCTATGCTTGAGCCCATTGTTGCAGCCGCTGTGTCAATCCATCTCATTGAGGATCATCCCCTTTTCCTCTGACCCCGAAATTTACCAAGCATGATATCCTTCTCCAGGGAATGGTCCCTTCTGACAACATGAACAAAGTAGGTGAGATGATGTCTGCCCATTCTTGCATCCAAGGCTGTGTTTCTTCCAGGACAGATTTGTTCCTTCTTCTGGCAGCCCATGGTATTTTCAGTATTCTTTGCCAACACCATAATTCAAATGCATCAACTCTACTTCGATCTTTCTTATTCATTGTCCAACTTTCACATGCAGATGAGGTGATGGAAAATACCATGACTTGTGTTGGGCACACTTAGTTGTCAAAGTGACATCTTTGCTCTTTAACACATTAAAGAGATCTTTTGCAGCAGATTTTCCCAGATTTGCAATATGATATGATTTCTTGACTGCTACTTCCATGGGTGGTGACTATAGACACAAGTAAAATGAAATCCCTGACAACTTCACTCTTTTCTCCATTTATCATGGTGTTGCTTATTGGTCTAGTTGTGAGGATTTTTGTTTTCTTTATGTTGAAGTGTAATCCATACTGAAGACTACTCTTTGAACTTCATCAGTAAGTGCTTCAAGTCATCTTCACTTTCAGCGAGCAAATTTGTGTCATCATCACAGGTTGTTAATGAGTCTTCCTCCATTCCCCATGCTATATTCTTCATCATATAGTCCATCTTCTCAGATTATTTGCTCAGCATACATATAGAATAAGTATTGTGAAAAGGTACAATGCTGACACACACCCTTACTGATTTTAAAGCATGCAATATACCCTTGTTCTGTTTGAACAACAGCCCTTGGTCTATGTACAGGTTCCTCATGAGCACAATTAAGTGTTCAAGAATCCCCATTCTTTGCAAGGTTATCCATAATTTGTTATGATCCACAAGTCAAAGGTCTTTGTGTTGTCAATAAAACACAGGTAAACATCTTTCTGGTATTCCTTGTTTTCAGCCAAGATCCATCTGACATCAGTAATGATATCTATCCCTCATTCAACATCATTTTCTGATTCCAGCTTTTATTTCTGGAAGTTTCCTGTCAATACACTGCTGCAACCCTTTTCAAATTATCTTCAGCAAAATTTTACTTGTGTGTGATATTAATGATATTATTAGATAATTCCCACATTCTGTTGGATCACCTTTCTTTAGAATGGGTACAAATATGGATCTCTTCTAGTCAGTTGACCCAGTAACTGCCTTTCACATTTCTTGGCATAAACAAGTAAGCTCCTCCAGCAGTGCATCCATTTGTTGAAATATCTCAAAGGATATTACTTCAATTCCTGGAGCTTTGTTTTTGACCAATTCCTTCAATGTAGCTTGGACTTCCTCCTTCAATACCATTTGTTCTTGGTCATATGTTATCTCCTGAAATAGTTGAACATTGACAAATTCTTTTTGGTACAGTGATTCTGTGTATTCATTTTGTCTTCTTTTGATGCTTCCTACATAATTCAATATTTTGCCTGTAGAATCCTTCAATATTGCAACTCAAGGCTTGAATTTTTTCTTCAGTTCCTTCAGCTTAAGAAATTCTGAGCATGTTCTTCCCTTTTGGTTTTCTAACTCCAGCTCTTCTCACATTTCATTATAATACTTTATTTTGTCTTCTCGAGCTGCTCTTTGAAGTTTTCTGTTCAGTTCTTTTATATCATCATTTCTTCCATTCCCTTTAACTATTCTCTGTTCAAGAGCAAGTTTCAGAATCTCCTCTGATGTCCATTTTGGTCTTTACTTTCTTTCCTATCTTTTAATGTTTTGTTTGTTTGTTTGTTTTCTTCATGTATGATGTTCTTGATGTCATCCCACAATTCGTCTGGTCTTTGGTCATTGCTGTTCCATCCAATCTACTCTTCAGATGGTCTCTAAATTCAGGTGGGATATACTTGTTTTAATTTTCTTCAGCTTCCACTTGAACTTTTCTTATGAGCAATTGATGACTGTTCTACAGTCAGCTCCTGGCCTTGTTTTGACTGATGATATTGAGTTTCTTTATCACCTCTTTCCACACACGTAGTTGATTTGATTCCTGTATATCTCATCTGGTGAGGTCCATGTATATAATTAAATCCCTTAAATGCTTGCTTTACAGACTCTCTCCTCAATTTTCTGCATAAATGGAGAGCAGTAGTGGTGCAGCTAATCCAGAAGTCATTTCAACTTAGCTTTGCAATGCATTTTTTTTTTCAAAATCATATTTTCATTTCCAATCATATTTAGGTAAAACTAACATTAAAATGAGTTTGCATTCTCACTTCATCCATTGCCTGGTGAGGGGAGCCCTCCCAGATTTGTGTTGCCTGTCAGCCAGGGATCAAACATCATCCATAAAATTAGTGACCTGGGGGTGGATGCTAGAGAGTTGATAGCATCAATAGCAATAGCCAGCTCTGAATACATAAGTAGGAGAGATGGACAAAGAGAGGAGAACAAGGATCTCTAGGAGTTCTCTTGAATCTGCCCCACAGTGTGGTCAGCTTGGTAGATTTTGGGAGGGCAGGCAGAGGGATGAGGGAGACTGAGACACAGAGCAGCAAGTCAACTGTCCAGAGTTTGGGACTAAAATCCAGGAATCTTATTGTCCAGATGGAAAGTTCTTCTGAATGACTGTTGTTGAATGCTGCAGTCAATTCCGACTCATAGTGACCCCATGTGACAGAGTAAAACTGCCCCATACAGTTTCCTGGGCTGTAATCTATAGAGAAACAGATCACAGGGTCATTATGAGTCAGAATCGACTCCATGGCAGTGGGTCAGCTTGGTTTGACTCCCACAGAGCCTCTGGGTGGGTTCAAACTGCCAACCTTTTGGTTAGCAGCCAAGTGCCACCAGGGCTCCTTTCTGGATAATTGAAGATTTGATTGGAGATTTGAAATGAATAAAGCTCTTAACTTCTATCATAGGTTTCACTTGCCAGCATGCCTATCTATGCCCGGGCTTTTGCTCATTTGAAAATGCCTTTTCCCTCTCCTTTCCTCTTTCTCTGCCTGTCTGCCCATCTCAGTTCCTTTCCTTATAATAATCTCTTGGTGAATCGAATGGGAGGAAGCAGTTAAAAGCACCTCATGACTTGACAATGCTGGGTAATGAGCAAGTAGGGCCCCAGGCTGTTCCTGGGAGAATTCAGGAAGGAGAGAGAGAAAAAAGAAAAAGAAAAAGAAAAAGAAAAAAAAAAAAACCTTAGCTAAACTGATTACAAGGAGCTCTGGTAGCATAGTGCCTAAGGTAGTTGACTGCTAACCAGAAGGCTGGCAGTTTAAACCCAACAGCCACTCCTCAGAAGGAAGGTTGAGTGATCTAATTCCATAGTGATACTGCCTTGGAAACCCAAGGAGGGGTCACTATGAGTTGGATCCAACTTGACAGCACATAACAACAACAACAAGCTGGTTACAAGGGTAAAGTTAATTAATTTAGAAATCAGTTCCACTGGGTGGGAATTAGGGCAGAGGAAGGGGAAATGGACACAAAAGTTGGGGAAATATGGTGGCCTGTGTGTTGCTGTGAGGCTGGGGGCTATGTCACTGGTATTTGAAATACCAGGAGGTTCACCCACAGTGAATAGGTATCAGCATAGCTTCCAGACTAAGACAGACTGGGTAGAAGGAGGGGGCCATCCATTTCTCAAACAATTGGCCAGTGAAAACCTTATGGATAGCAGTGAAAGATTGTGTGATATATTACTGGAAAACTTTATGAATAGCCCTGAAATATTGTCCAATATAGGCCAGAAGATGAGCCCTACTGGTTGGAAGGCACTCAAAATATGACTGAGGAAGAGTTGCCCCCTCAAATTAGGTGATAGAAATGACTTGGAAGATCACATGATAGAATTTCATGAGACCAATGACTTACTCATTGCAACAACATAAACGATGGCTTTTCAATGGTGTCTATACACATGGACCTCACCAGATGAAATATACAGGAATCAGAACAACTTCATTTGTGGAAACAGGCAATGGAGAATCTCAATATCTTCAGCCAAAATAAGGCCAGGAATTGACTGTGGAACAGACCATCAATTGCTCATATGAAAGTTCAAGATGAAGCTGAAGAAAATTAAAATAAGTCAACGAGAGCCAAAATATGACCTTGATTATATCCCATCTGAATTTACAGACCATCTGATGAATAGATTTGATGCACTGAACGTAATTGACCAAAAACCAGATGAGTTGCGGGATGACATCAAGATCATCATCCATGAAGAAAGCAAAAGGTGATTAAAAAGGAAGAAAAGACCAAAATGGATGTGAGAAGGGACTCTGAAACTCTGAAGCTAAAGCAAATGGAAGAAATGACAAGATACAAGAGCTGAACCAAAGATTTCAAAGAGCAGCTTGAGAAGACAAAGTCAGTTATTGTAATGAAATGTGCAAAGACCTGGAGTTAGAAAACCAAAAGGGAAGAACATGATCAGCATTTCTGAAGCTGAAAGAATTGAAAAAAATTCAAGCCTTGAGTTGCAATATTAAAGGATTCTGTGGGCAAAATATTGAACAATGTAGGAAGCTTCAAAAGAAGATGGAAAGAATACACAGCATCATTGTACAAAAAAGAATTGTTCAATGATTCAAAAATGGTCACAGTAGTATACTGAGAAGGAACTTCCAGAAATACAAGCTGGATTTAGAAGAGGACAGGGAACAAGGGTTATCATTGCTGATGTCAGATGGATCTTGGCTGAAAGCAAAGAATACCAGAAAGATTTATGCTTTATTGACTATGCAAAAATATTCAACTGTGTGGATCATAACAAATTATGGAATACATTGCAAAGAATGGGAATTCCAGAGCACTTAATTGTTCTCATGAAGAACAGTATCAAGATTGGAGGAAGACTCATTAACAACCTGAGATATGCAGATGACACAACCTTGCTTGCTTAAGGTGAAGATGTCTTGAAGCACTTACTCATGGAGATTAAAGACTATAGTCTTCAGTATGGATTACACCTCAACATAAAGAAAACAAAAATATTCACAACTGGACCAATAGCAACATCACGATAAATGGAGGAAAGATTGAAGTTGTCAAAGGTTTCATTTTACTTGAATCTACACCCATGGAAGCAGCAGTCAAGAAGTCCGATGTCATCTTGCATTGGGCAAATCTGCTGCAAAAGAACTCTTTGAAGTGTTAAAGAGCAAAGATGTCACCTTGAAAATTAAGGTTGCCTATCCCAAGCCATTGTATTTTCAATTGCCTCATATGCCTGTGAAAGCTGGAAAATGAATAAGGAAGACCAAAGAAGAGTTGAAACTTTAGAGCTGTTGTGTTGGTGAAGAATACTGACTGTACCACGGACTGCCAGAAAGAAGAACAAATCTGTCCTGAAAGAAGTGCAGCTGGAATGCTCCTTGGAATGAGAATGGCCAGACTTCATTTCACCTACTTTGGTCATGGTGTCAGAAGGGACCAGTCCCTGGAGAAGGATAACATGCTTGGTAAAATGGAGGGTCAGCAAAAAAGGGAAGGCCCTCAACAAGATGGAACAGTGGCTGCTACAATGGCCTCAGGTATAGCAAGGATTGTGAGGATGGCACATGACTGGACAGTGTTTCATTCTGCTGTACATGGGATCTCTATGAGTTGGAGTTGACACAATGGCATCTAACAACAACAAATGCTTTATATAACCTGTCTTTCTTCCTGGAAATCATAATCCTTGGGAGAGTTCTAGGCTCCCTACTTGGGGTTCCTAGCCTCCTTTCATCCAGAGCAGGGGCACAATCAGGGTTTGTCCAAAGCCTGGATAGCATGAATAGTGCTGCATTCCAGAGGCTCCAGCTGCAGCCCTGGAGCCTCATATCTGTGGATGTACCCTGCCCCATGCTTACGTCCTCCACTGTCCCCACCACTTGTACACTTAGACTTCAGCATTTTTCACATACCTCTCTCCCCAAACATTTATCTTATTGTATTGTCAATATATGTTAATATATCCATCTCCCTCATTGAGAGTGCCTCCAGGACAGGGGCTAAATCTCACTTACCTTTTCATCCCTGGTGCCTAGTCCAGGGCTAGGCACAGCCCAGGCACTTAAATAATGCTTGCTCAGTTGAGCTCAGCTCTCATCCCATGGCAGGAAGCCTCTAGGTGGAAAGTTTTCAATTGAAAAACCAGAGCTCACTTCCTTGCTGAGGCTTAGGAATCTCCAGGCTCGCCCCCTACATGCATGCACATCTAAAGCCACTGACCAGTGGAAACAGCCCAGCATGACTGTTGTTAGGTGCCATCAGATTTTTACTCATAGCAACTCCACGTGACAGCGTTGAACTGACCCATAAGGTTTTCTAGGCTGTCATCTTTACAGGAGCAGATCACCACGTCTTTCTCCTGTGGAGTCACAGGGTGGGTTCAAACCACCAAACTTATGGTTAGCAACCAAGCTGTTACACCACCAATGCTCCTTAGCATGACCTTAAAAGGATTAAATCCACTTTGGCCCTCCAATGGAACTACATACTTCCCTATGACTCTGGGCCGTGTAGACACAGACTATACTCAGAGGGGAAGATGACAAAGTGTTCACAAGGCTGCCTCGTCCTCCTCTAGGTTCTCTCCAGCGAACTCTGACTCCTGGCATCTTTATCTTACAGCTAAGGATTCTCAGCTCTCATGGTGTAGTGCCTGAGGCATTTGACTGCTAACTAGAAGGCTAGTGATTCAAACCCACCAGGCACTCCTCAGGAGGAAAATTGGGTAATCTACTTCCATAGAGACTGCCTCGAAAACCCAAGGAGGGGTCACTATGAGTCGAATCAACTCGATGGCAGTGAGTTTTTTAAAGGATTCCCAGGGGAAAAGCTTTCTTTACTCCCCAAAGCCTCCCAACTCAGGTCACAGATCTGAGACTTCCCAAGGCTGAATTGATATTTCTCTAAGGGTTTCTTTTCATTTCCACCTAGTCAGGCCCTAGCTATCTATTTCATCTATATAAAAAAAAAAAAGAAAAAGAAAAAAAAATAATCAAAGAGGTTGTAAATCTCCACAGCAACTTTAGCAAATGGAAGGTCTAAGAGGAGAGGGTTTGGTGAGGAATGAGAGGAAGATCACACCGGTTTTCGACATATGCTTTGTCTGCAGAAAAAACAGAAGTCCCACTGCCTGTAGTTCAGTCTTTGGGCTGACTTTTCAAGGGCTTTCTGGTCTGGCCCTAGTCTACTTCTCCCCAACCCAAATCCTCAGCTTCCACCAGCTCAATGTCCCTTGCACATCCTGGCCTTGGTGGGGAAGCTGGGCCCATCTGATGATGCTCTCCCTCTTCCTGCCACATCCACATCCTGTCCATCCTCAGGCCCACTTCCTCCATGGGGCCTTTCCTGGACACTTCAGCCCACAGCACATTCCCTTCTTCTAAACTCTCCAGCTCTGATCAGGGACACTGTTGTTGGGGCAACAAAAACATTCAGGAAAGAAGGACCAGATGCTGTCTCTCTTTTTTAAAAAAAAAAAAAAAAAAAAATCCCCCATAATGCCAGGTACTATGTTTTGCAAATAGCAATGCACATTTCTTGATTTTTAAAATTTACTTCTCCCCATTTTATGGAAGAGCAAACTGAGGCCTATTGAGGGGAAGTCATTAGCTCTGAAATCATGAAGTGAGACTCTTAAGAGCAGGGATTGCATTTTATTTAGTTTGAAACAATGGAGTCTATCACAGTGCCTGGCACATTGAAAGCACATAATACACTTCTGATGAATAAATGAACTAAGTCCTTACTCTCCCTACACATCTTCCAGTGAGAATGTACTCCTCATTCCCCAGGGGAGGAAGAAGCATCAAATGACTTAGCCCTGAAGAAGAATCCAATTCCTAACCCAGCCTGAGGTGGCACAGGCCCCATGGAAACTCAGCCAGGCTCTGAGTGCCACCTCCAGGGAGGCTCAGGTTCCTGCTGCCCCTTCCCTGCCTTAAAACCAGGCCCCACTGCCTTCTGGGAGATTCTCCCACCTCCTTCCCCAGAGCCAGCCCCTCAGAGAAATGAAGCAGCAGCATTATTTGCCAAGAACTCACAGAATTTGCTAGGGAGTGCTAGAGATTTCCACCCCTGGATTTAAGACTCAGAATCCTGAGGAGGTTGGCTGGCTGCAAGGCCCATTTATTTCAATACGATCCCAGTTATTTTAAATAGGCTCAAGGAGGGCAGAGCGGGGTGTGACTCCAACCCCTGGAGATGACAGAGGTTAATAACAGTTGCTGAAGAAAATTAAAAGCAGAAGGAATGAGAAACTGGGAGCTTGGTGAGAAGCTGATGGAAGGAGAAAGGGTGAGATGGAAGGAAGGAAGAAAAATGAAATCTTTGGCAGTATCTGGGAGCTAGAGCAGCATTCATCCTGGTACTCAAAAAACTTAATCAGAGTCTCATTGTCTGTGAATCAGGGATGGGAAGGTGTAAGAGCCAAGAAACGGGCTGTAGGATGGAGAGGGACCAGAGCCACAGAATGTGGACCCCATGGGTTCTGACTTTGTAACCTTATAGTGTGTGCATCTATCAGAGAGGATGCAAAGCATGCAAGACAGGGCAAATGTCCTGCCTTCTGAGACTTAGGCTGGCTGCTACAGTAGAGGATACACACAAACGTGGCGCTGTTGTACGCCAGTGCTCTGGTGAATGGAAGGCTGGGGAGATCGGTCCGTACATATCAGGGGGTGAGAAGTGGGTGGGTGAGCAAGTGCACATGAGGACGGGTGTGACCATATGTGTCTGCACAGCAGTAATGCCGAAGACGTGGACCTGGTGATCTGTTGGGAATTTCTTTCTGAAAACCATCCCCAACCTCCAAATTTCTGTGCTTCAATTCTAGTGCTGGCTCTGTCACTTACTAGCTGTAAAATCTTGGGCAACAAGCTTAACTTATATGGGTCCCTCTTTGCCCATCTGTAAATTGGGCATAGTAACACATACATTAATTATTGTCAGTATCCAATCAGTTACTAATGTATGCACAACAAAGTGGGTCGTCCACAAATGTGAATTACCTTCTCCCTCACTCTGAGAAGGCCCATTCTCCTGACTCTTGACCCCTAAGCAGCCTCTCCTTGGCTTCACATTTCAAGGTAAAGGGCTTGGCAGCTTCTTTCTCATCTACACCCCACCCCACTCCAACCCTTATCCCTCCATCCCCCACTCCTGCCCAGCTAACCTGCCCCACATCCTTGGCCATTCAGGCAAAGCCCTCTTTCAGAAGATAGCCACTTAAAGTGGCTCAGAGGCCTTGGAAAAAATCAGGCAGGAGCCCCTAAGAAGGTCAGGAAGGGGCACAGCTTCCTCATCTCTGGAAGCACAGAGAGGAATTCTCAGATCCTAGCTGGAAATAGCCTCCAGAAATTGGGGAGCATAAGGAATTTGCTTCTTCTCCCCTCCCTTCTGTCCAGACTCCATCCCTTAGCAAGTTTTTTAACCTCTCTAGGTAATCTATTAAATAAAGAAATAATCACTACCCTGTCATAGGATGATCATATTGTTGTTGTTGTTGTTATGTGCCATCAAGTCGGACCTGACTCATAGCGACCCGTCCTTGGGTTTCCGAGGCAGTATCACTACGGAAGTAGATTGCCCTATCTTCCTTCCGAGGAGTGACTGGTAGGTTTGAACCGCCAACCTTCTGGTTAGCAGTCAAGTGCTTTAGACACTACGGTACCAGAGCTCCTGGATGATCATATATCTCTATCAAATGTGATGGTACATGTGAAAAAGTTGCTGAAACTGGAAAGTACTATACAGATGCAAGGTTAAAAGCCTCCAAGGAGAGGAGAGGGATGGGGTGTTGCAAACCTCCTTCTGACAAGGGTCAGTACTTATAATTCCCAATTTTACTGAAGGAAACCTGTATTCTAGGGGCTGGAGGAACAGACTTTCCTTCTACCCCCCTCCACCCCACTTCTAAGTGGTCTCAGCCCATATTGCTCTGATTAGCTATAATCTTTCTTTTTCATTTTCTCCTCCCTGAGACTGGGAAGCGAAAAATCTCCCAGGAAATGAATAAGCATTTCAATTTTCAGTGCAAGCAGTTTGAGGAGCCAGCATATGATAGAAATGGTGGGAATGGTTTGTCATTTAGATAAGATACAGAAAATTATTCAGTGAAAAATGAAGATTGATGAAGCCCACTGAAATTCTTTAAAATGTGAGTTTTATTTTCCTGCCTGGGCTGAATCTCCCCTTCCCTCTCCTCTCCTCTCTGCTCCCCTCAGCTCCATGGCCTTCTCCTCCTACCTTCTCCCCTTCTCCATTCAATCACCACCATTCTTCAACCTCCCCTCCTTGTTTCCACCCTTCCTGCCCAAGTCCCTGACAGAGAACTTCTTCTTTCTAATGATGGAAGCTAAGGACAAGGATCTTGCCACCCCTAAGCCCAGTTTCCCCACACCCTCATTCTGTTCTGCCTGACTTCTCCCTGACCAGCCCCTAATTAGCTTCCCAGAAACACTCAATACAGATTTCTCACACCTCCTGTCTATTTTCTCCTTTCTTTTCTGTGGCATCCCCTTCCCCATCCCAAATACTTTTGTACACTTTCCTCAGGTCTTGGTTTCATCCCTGTTGGAGGCAGGTAGGTAGGTCAGAGTTCACTAACTCTTCCTCCTTTCCAAAGGGAGCAAGTCACAGGACTGTTTCCCACCATTTGTGTGCCCATGTCTCTCTCTCCTGTTTGCAAATTATAGCTTTTGTTCCCTGAAACCCATTGGCATCCTTGCTGCTGACATATGAAGACTGCAGGAACAGGGCAAACATAAACTTGCCCCCAACACATACCAATACTGACCCAGCTGCCCCTCCCCCACCACACTAGGGCTTCCCCCTCCTCCCCCTCTCTAGCAGCCTGGCTGAACAAAGTCAGAACTTAAGTCATCTTCCCAACTTTCTGCCAAGTGGCTGGCCTGGCCTGCCAACCCCAGGGCCAGGCCTCCTCCTTTACCCCACCCAGCATTACCTCCCACTCTTGGCTCACATCACAGATGTGTGTCCTTCCCGTATGTTAAGTGTGTGTGTCTGTGTGTGTGTGAGGGTGTGCCTGCCCTATGGGAAAAGATGGATCAATACCTGCCTCCTCAACTCAGCCAGGCTTTGCCTTCTGAGCTGGGGTGGGGCCAGAGAAGGAGAGGAAGGGTCCAGTGTAATATCCTACCTCCACACATGGACCTACAATCCTAGAAAGGGAATTGAGAGCAAGGCAATGCCTGAGATTTTCTATCCAAGCTGACTTCCTACTCCCCAACTCCCCAGATCCCCCCCACAAAAGGACCACCTCCTCCATTTTGTAGTCAGTACATCTCTGTAATTATCTGCCTATGTGAATATCTGTTCAAGTTTCTTTGCTGTAAGGTTGGTATGTGTGGGAGGGTTTCTGTGTACAAGTGTGTCCGTGTCCTTGTAAATGTCTGCATGCGTACATGTCCTGTGTGTATGAGTTCTGATGTGTTTGGGTGCATGTATATGCGAGTGTGTGGGATGCGGGGGAGGAATCTGAGTGTCCTCGAATGTGTCAGTGTCTTTGTGTATATGAATCTGTCTCAGTGTGGGTGATATCTGTGGGTATGTCTGTCTCTCAGAAGGTGAGTAGTCTGTCTCAGTGTCTGTGACCATTTTATGGTGTTTGTGTCAGCTCTATTTTGGGAGGGGGGAGTGAGGAGAGCTAGGTGGGATTAAATCTTTCTTAGAGTCAGACCCAGGAAGCAGGGACCCACTCCCACAGACCCTGGACCTGACCTGACCCTGGCTTCCTCTGCCGCCTGCCCTCCCCCTACACAACCCTGCCCAAGGGCTAACTAACATCCACACTAACATCTTCCCATCTCTCAATAATCTTCCTCACCTTCTAGCCTCTCCCCTGCCAGTTCCAAATAAGCCCCAGACAGCAACACTTTCCTGACTCCATGGGAGGTGTTAAACACCCCCTTCCAAGTACCCCCTCCATAATTCAAGCCGGGCTGGAGCTGTCTTTAGAACTCCACTTCCCACCCAGAGCATCCAAGGCGCCCTGTTCCAAATCCTCGCTGGTGGCCCCAAGGCACCTCTCCCTCCCACTTAACTTGAGACCCTGTTCCGACTCAGGCTCCCTCCAAGGGCTGAGCAGGAGTGGGAGGGATTCCCTCAGTAATGTCGCCACGGAGCCTGGCTTCCCAGCTTTTCCCGTATTCCCATCCCACCCACTCCACCCCACCCCACCCCACCTTACCCCACCTCACCCCAAGGTGAAATCTTACTCTTCCCAGTCTTCCCCTTAGCCAGGACCCGGGAATCCGGGTGTCCGGCGTCCCAGCCTCAGAGACTGGGGATGAGCAGGGTGGCCCGAGGCTCAGGGAAGGACATTGAGAGTTCGGGTCCCTTTTTGACTCCCACCCCCGGCCCTTCCGGCCCCAATTTTCCTAGAGGTAGCAACTTGGGCAAATCAACGGAAAACTCATTCTCCCCAGCCCCGATGACTCCGCGCTCCTCCGCCAGGGCTCAGCGCTCTGACCAGGCCCCCTCCGTGGCGTGTCGCCCCCAGGGGCTGACTGCGAGCGCCCTGCACCCCGCGCTCCCGGATCTGGGGCGCCGTCCGGCGGCCCGGGGTGGCAGCGAGCGTCCGAGGGCGGGGAGGCGGCTTACCTTGGGAGAAAGTATCGGAGAGAGTGAGGATCCAGACGAGGAGGCTCAGCATGCTGCCCGCCCGCCGTGCGCCCGCCGGCGGCTCGGGCCCGGAGTTGGAGAAGGAGCGAGAGCAGCGGGCTGGGGAGGAGGGAAGCCCGGAGTCCGCCCCCCGTCCGCCCGCGCGCCCCTGCACACACGCGCGCGCGCACACACACACACACGCACACACACTCACGCACACAAACTCACTTCCCTTCCCTCTGTATCTCTTTCCTCTCAATCTTTTTTCTCTTCCCGTTTCCCTCTCTCTCTTCTTTATTATCTTTCGTTTCAAGCTTTCTCTCTCAGGCTCTCTTTCGATCTCTGTGCCTCTCTCCCATTCTCTTCCCTTCTCTTCCTTCCCTCTATCCTTCCCTGTCGTCCTCCTTCCTACTGACGTCTACTCTCCCTCCGACGGCGCCTCCCTTCACAACCCCTCCCCCTGCTCCCCCTATGTGCACTAACACACACACACACACACACACACACACCCTTGCTGGAATTGAGATAGAAGAGCAAAGCCAGGATGGGATTGAGGGTAAACCGGGTAAAGAGGTGACAAGCCCTGGCGCTGAGACAGGGACTGCTAACCCCAGCCCACCCTCAACCCCTTCCCATATATATGTGCAATCTTGGTCTGGGTTACGGAACTGGGCAGTGGTTTTGGACCTTGTAGGTGGGCGGGAATGTGTATAGGAGTGCTGAGGATAGAGCCACCAGCCCAGAGGAGGACTATGTTGAGGAAGATTTTGTGTGCGTGTGTTCACTGGGGTGTGTGTTGACGGGGGCGGGGTGGTGGTAGAAAGGGACATGTAGTAAGTAGTTTAGGAAACATAAAGCCAACAACAACAACAAAGAATCCAACAAACTCCTTGAAATTGGAAATTTTCAATTGACTAATGAATGCTGGAGGCCAAGGGGAGATGGACAATACAGTCTCTCTCCACCCACAAAACCCAGAGCTGGAGAATCAGAGCTTCCGAGCTGCTTCTTGGACCTGCACTGGCGCCTCAAGCAGTGCACAGCAGGACAGCTAGTGTGAGGGTACTTCATGGGCCCCAAAGACATGCAGTTGACTCCATCCTTTGTTCATCTTCACCATCCACTCATCCAGAAAACACCGCGAAAACCTGGAGGGACCATGGCCTCCTCGGAGGAAAGGGCAGACATGAGGCTCTCTAAGCACGCAGGAGTTGGAGATCCTTTGGGGTGAAAAGATGGAAGAAATGGAAAGGGAAGGAATCCCCAGTAAGAATAAGAAGGGCATTCAGGTGGGATCCCCTCTTCATTAGAGCCCAGTTTGGCAACCATCTCAACCCAGATGCTTGGGCTCACTCTGGGTAGCTCTGGGTACCTGGACATCTGAAGCCTTGAGGGTGAGTCAAGGAGAAATAACAAAGAATTTACAAGAATTGCACTTTACAGTACTACACTGGTCTAGAGAGGCCTCCACTTGTTTGCTCCCAGATTCTAAGTCCTCTGGGTATCCAATCCTCCTGGCCAAGATTTCTCCACTTCGGGGCCCACAGCAAATGGGAATGGCCCTCTGCTGCCCTCTGCTGATAGGAGGCCGCCACCTTTCCTTCATGGACCCCGACAGCAGGCAGGCTCAGTGGTCCAGCCACATCAGTACATAACTAAACACACAAGATCATATTCAGAAACACAAATGTGTTCATGCCCTCAGGATACTCTCTCTCTCTCTCTCTTTCTCTCTCTCTCTCTCTCTCTCTATATATATATATATTCACAAACACATATGCACAAGCCAATGAAGTTCACAAATAAAGAGCCATACCCAGCCCAGAGAGACAGGAACACAATCCCCAAAACAAGTACAAACAGGGACACTCACCAACAGGCAGATACATGAGGAACTTTCATTTATTAATTTATTAAATATACATTACATAGATATTTATTCATTGTCTACTATGCCCTAGTCACTATTTTAAGCCCTGGGGACACAATGATTAAAAAAAAAAAAAAAAAAGACAATAGGGTCATCCTCATGGTACCATGATACTATACACTCTGGTGGGGAGAGAGGCAGTAGACAAAAATAAAAATAAGTCAGGTTGTACAACAACAGTAACAAAAAAATAAATTAAATTAATTATATAAACAATACATCGGGTTGTGTTAAGTACTGTGGATATTTAAACTCACTCACTGCCATAAAGTTGATTCGACCAACAGAGACCTTTCCCTGGGTTTCTGAGGTGGCAACCCTTCCTTGGGTTTCTGAGGTGGTATCTCCATGGAAGTAGATTGCCCAATTTTCCTTCTGAGGAGTGGCTGGAGGGTTTGAACCACCAGTCTTCTGGTTAACACTCAAATACCTTAGGCACTATGCCACCAGAGCTCCTACTATTTAAAAAAAAAAAAAAAAAGCAAACCCACTGCCATCAAGTTGATTCTGACTCATAGTGACCCTATAGGGCAGAACAGAACTGCTCCATAGGGTTTACAAGGCTGTAAATCTTTACATATGCGGACTGCCTCATCTTTCTTCTGCAGAGCAGCTGGTGGGCTCCAACTGCCAACCTTTTGGTGAGCAGCCCAATGCTTTAACCACTGCATCACCAGAGCTCCTTGTATTCTATGGGCGATAAATAAAGCAGGATAAGAGGAATAGAGGTGGATTGGAGGGTGGAATGGATATTCTTATAGATGGTCAGGGAAAGATGCTCTGCTACAAGGACATTTAAACAGAGACTTCAGGGAAGTGAGGGATTCAGCTATGCAGACCTCTGAAGGAAGAGTACACCATGTAGGGTAAATGCAAAGGCCCTGAGGTAGGTGTGTGCTTGGCATATCAGTGAGTCAGACTTTGCTTCTTTCCACTCTGTCTGAAGATGCATGGAGAGGAGAGTTATGGTGACAGTGATTTCAGATTAAAAGTCATAAGATGAAAAAGTCCAGACCAAAAGAAGATAATACTCTTAGCTTAGTGCTCCTTGCCTGTCTTCCTACTTCTGATACTCAGGTTTGGTGGTGATTTTCAGGATGAAGAGAGACTTTTTTTTCCCCTTAATTTTATTGTAGTGAAATACACATAACAAAAGTTTTGCCATTTTAAGTGTACATTTCAGTGACATTAACTACATTCACCAAGTTGGGCTATTATCACCTCTATCAATTTCTAAAAGTTTTACTTCACCCAACTTAGAAACTTACTACCCCTTCGACAATAACTTCCATTCCCTCCTCCTAGCACCTTGTAACCACTTGTCTCTGCATTTGCCTATTCTAAATATTTCATGTAAGTGGGACCATAAAATATTTGTCCTTTTGTGTCTGACTTACTTCACTCAATACAATATTTTCAAGAGTTATCATGTTGAAGCATGAATCAGAATTCCACTTCTCTTTATGGCTAAATAATATTCCATTGTAGGTACACACTACTATCAAATTTTTTTTTTTTTTTTTGTCCTTAGGGATTACTGCCCTCTCTCCATGCCCATATGACCAGGAAACCAGCCTTCTATCCCATCCCTAAACCTTAGGAAGAGAGGAGCCAGGTTTCTCCAGCTCGCTCTTATCAGCTAAAGCATCAATAGTCCCTAAGATGGTTCTCTCCTCTGCTCCTTTAACTTCCCTTCCCCCTCTCCCTTTAATCTCAAAGCCTCACTGGCTCAGTTCATAACAGACTAGCTTCTCCACATAATCCCACTCACCACCCCCAGATCCCTGAGCCTTAAGATCCCCAACCCAGCTAGTGATCTTCAACACCAGTTATGCATTAGAATGTCCTGAGGGACTTTTATAAAACACTAGTGCCTTGGCCTCATCCTCAAGGATTAATGAATTGTTCTGGGGTAAAGCCCATGCATCAGTACTCTTAAACCTCTCCCCAGGTGGTTTTAATGCTCACCAGGGTCAGTCCCACCCAGCTAAGCAAGGCCTTCTTGCTAGGCATTGCTCTCGGGGAGTCTGTACACTGCAAGAGTGCCCTGCCCTCTTCTCACCACCAGCAGTTCTGTGTTTATTACCAACCCTGCATCCCACAGTCCTCCTACTAGGGGGAAGCTCAGTTAAGAACCCCTAACTCTGCTCCATCCCTCATCTTTTCAACACTAATGTTCATAATTCTGCCTAATTAGATTAACTTTTTGAGTCTACTGGAATTTAATCACATGATTCTTCTCATGCAACTGGGGGTGTCCTGGGGCTGAGTCCCAGTATCAGATGGATGATCTTGAGGACATAGTCCTTTCCATTAGACTAGACACAGTTCTCCAGGACAGGATATACACCTCCTCTATTAAACTTGAGGATTCTCTGGGTGCTGCAACCAGTTAAAGCATTTAGCTGTTAACTGGAAGGTTGCAAGTGAAAGTTCTCCCAGAGGCACCTTGGAGGAAAGGCCTGGTAAATGCTGGTACTTCCGGAAAGTCAGCCATTGCAAACCCAATGGAGCACAGTTCTCCTCTGACACACACGGGGTTACCATGAATCTAAGCTGGTTGTCAAATTTGGGGTTCCTTGAAGACAAGGACTACACATGTTCCCTCAGTCTGCAACTGACCAAGGGCAGGGACGATGCTGGCATCAGAAAGGCAGCCTGGTGGTTGACAGCAAAGCACATGGGGAGTGAAACCAGACCCAAGAGAGGATTCCACTCTAGATGCTGTCCCTTCCTTTCTGTGTGGCTGTAGGCAGGTGAGTTATTTAACCTCACTAGTCCTTGCTTGAGAGCTCTGGTAGTGTAGTGCCTAAGGCATTTGACTGCTAACCAGAATGCTGGCAGTTCAAACCCACCAGCCACTCCTTGGAAGGAAGATGGGGCAATCTATTTCCATAGTGATACTACCTCAGAAACCTAAGGAGGGACTGTTATGAGTCGGATCCAACTCGACAGCAGTGAGTTTGGTCTTAGTTTTTTGAGTCCTTGCTTGCTTCATCTGAAAACAGAGTAACTACTTATTTTATGGGGTGGTTGTGAAGATTAAGTGAGTTAATATCCATACAACTCTGAGAACAGTCCTAGGGACACAGTAAACAGTCAGTAAATATTACCAGTGCCAGTTGCCCATGAGTCAAGTCAGACTCATGGTGACCCCATGTGTGTCAGAGTAGAACTGTTCTCCACAGGGTTTTCAGTGGCTGATGTTTTGGAAATTAATGGCCAAGGCTTTCTTTTGAGATGCCTCTGGGTGAACTCGAGCCTCCAGTCTTTCAGTTAGCAGCCAAACACGTAACTGTTGACACTGCTCAAAGACTCCCAGTAAATATTAGCCATGATTGTTTCCCATTTAGGAGCTCCCCAAACAGGGCCCTTTAAATCTTCCTCCTACTGGGTTTGTCCTCATCCCCATGCATAAGGCCCTGCCCAGGCAGGAGCAGGTGGACACGGAGACTGTGGTGGTTGTCCCTAAGGACTCTATTCCACTTACAAAAAAAAAGGAGTCAGGCAGCCAAAGGTTATATATGGAGTTAAGAGAAATATTAGTACTTTTTTTGAGCACAAAAGCAAAAAGATCAAGGGGTCAGGGAGTGAGCAGGAAGGCAATTTATGACTGTCACAGAAGAAGTCACCCTGAGAGATGGAAATGAATTCTTTGTCTCAATGAGGGCTAAGAACAGCAGAACAATTCCATAAAGTGTCTTCTTTCCCCTGGAGGGGGAGGAGGATCACATCCCTGCTGCCTACCAGAGACAGAGAATGGAAAGGGTGAGTTCCTGATTTCTAGTCTGGAAAATAATCCTGATTATAAAGGAGTCCCTGAGTCCCCAGGTGAGGAACCACCAGAGGTCACCTTGCCCTCCCACTGATGCAGTGACTGTATCCCAGAGCAGTGAGAGATGTGCCCCTTCTCCACAAGTCCTCCCAGAAAAGGAGGCTATTCATTCTTTCTCTGCTTTAGTGTCTGTACAAGTACTTCCAGATATTAGGCACTGAGCTTTCTGCTACACCAGTCCATTTTCTCATGTTCTCCTTTTCCTTCAGATGCATTTGCGACACACAGAATAATGGCAGAGACAGGGGACAGCCATAATGACAATGGAGAGGGACTCCAATCTGCACTAGGAGTGGGAGGGGGTGAAGGTAGGAGGCAAGACAACATCAGTCTAAGCCCCGGGACCACTCCTCAGTGGTCTGGGGGTCCTAAGCCTGGGTCCAGCCAGGCCTGGTCCATCTGTAAAGAGCACCTGGTTCTGCACAGGAGCAGGGGGAGGAATTTGGGGCCTGGAAACTGGTGGTTCCTTGTCTCAGCTTTTCCAACTGTGCTTAATGTCTTGTCAATGGTCAATGTATTTGTCCATCCCCTTCCACTTCTGTTCACCAGGAGGCATTATAATGAGGCCCAGCTCACTAGCACCATTGAGCTATGAGACTGAAAGAGGAAGTCACAGAAACCAAGAACACTAGGCAGCCGTGGAGTCACTGGGTGGCATCCTCAGCCTTCAGTAGAGGGGCAAGGTGGGCAAGTAGGTAAAGGCCTATGTGTAGAGATTGGGTTTCAAAGGATATTTCAGTAAAAAGAAAAAAGATTAGACACTAGGAAGGACTGTCCACTGAGGAAGAATATCTAAAAGATTTAGAGAGAAATGGCCTGGGTGAGTTAAAGCTGCTTGGAGTCAGGAGCTGAGAAAAGATGACCTCACCAAAGACAAGCTCCCATGGTGTGTTTCTCAAGGACCTGCAATCCCTGTGGATAACTGTGATCCATTCCAATCAATCATTTTCAGCCCTTCCTTTTTCAATGCTTCATATTCCAGCTCCAACATGGGGAGACAATTTGTGCTAAATGGACCAGTTATCTCTTATTAGGTTTAATGAGGATTTCATTGCCTGAGCTCAAAGGGATTGGAAAATTCCTGCTTCAAATGAGCATTCCAGCTGAGAAAATCTTATAAGAGAAATATAGGACAGGATTTGAGTTCAGGGGTCCCAGGGCTGGGGCACTGAGGTTATCAGCAAGGAGGTAGGTGTGTGTGTGGTGGGGAGGGAGAGTTGGGAAATAGACTTAATTAGAAAAAACATGGAGAAAGTCACGTGAACTAAAGAAACAAATGTCCAGCTTTAGAACTGGATGAACATGACATCGATTCCTCTTCAAGATGGGAAACAATTTGTCAAAAGTTAGAAAGCAAGTTGTAGCAGAGCCAGGACCAGACCCCAGGCCTCCCATCTCTCAGGCCACGATTTACATTCATATCTGATTAACACCTACTTTGTCACCTCTGCATCCCCAGAAACAAAACAATAAAGCAACAAAAAACAATCAAATCACTTAACTTAGAGTAAGTTAATGGGAAATTTAGAGTAAGCTTCCTTATTCTATTATGAATTCTATTATTCTATTATGAATGGAAATACAAGGGTTAGGTTTACATGACACTGATTATAAGTTGTTATTGCTGTTGGTATGTGCCATCGAGTCGGACCCCACTCATAACGACCCCTCCTTGGGTTTCTGAGGCAGTATCACTACCGAAGTAGATTGCTCAACCTTCCTTCCGAGGAGTGGCTGGTGGGTTTGAACTGCCAGCCTTCTGGTTAGAGGGAACATTAATTTAAAATACAACACTCCAACCCTTAAAACCCCCAAAATGGGCTTACTAAGGCTTTTGGTTAAGATAATTAATTAGTTAATTAATTAATTAATTAATTCTTCCATCTATCTATTCCACAAAACATATATTGAAAGCTTATTCTATGCCAGGCTCTACATAAGCACCAAGGATACATAGATGAATAAAACACACCCATGATAATCACCTCGAATCATATGAAAACTGGACAATGCATAAGGAAGACTGAAGAAGAATTGGTGCCTTCTAATTGTAGTTTTGGCAAAGAAAATTGAAAATACCATGGACTACCAAGAGAATGAACAGATCTATCCTGGAGGAAGTGCAACTAGAATGTTCCTTAGAGGCAAGAATGGCCAAACTTGTTTTACCTACACTGGTTGTGTGGTCATAAGGGACCAGTTCATGGACAAGGATATTACGCTTGGTAAAGTGGAGGGTCAGAGAAAAAAGGGAAGACCCTCAATGAGATGGATTGACACAGTGGCTGCAACAATTGGCTCAAGCATAGCAAGTATTGTGAGGATGGTGCAGGACCAGGCAGTATTTTGTTCTGTTGTACAGAGGGTCACTATGAGTTGGAGTCGACTCGAAGGCACCTGACAAGAACAACTTATAATCCAGGAGCTCATAGACTAGTGGGAAAGACTGACAAAAAAGTTGGGAAATGCAGAGGTAGTAAAATTTTTATGCTTTTAAGAGTTCAGAGCAGGGGTTACTGAACTCAGCTTGGAGGCACTAAAGGAAATTTCCTAGACTTAAGTATTGAGAATTAGTATCTTCAGTCAAAGTTTGAAGTGTAGCCTCAGATAAGACAGTTTCCTTCTCTGAACCTTGGTTTCCTGCCAGCCCTGAGTCTCTGGTACTGTGACACTCTGCCTCCAATATGGAGTCAGGGGCCATTTTCTGATGATACAGTAGAGGGTTCTTATTCATAGGGGTGTTCTATAACTGCTTCTGGAAACTCTAGGAGCCCATTTCCCGCCAAGATTTCTCCCAAAACCCAGGGTGGATGACACATTCCTAACTCCTACTCCCTGTACATGTCATGGTGGCCTTTACTCCATGAGACAGCCACCTTTCAGGCCAACGGTACTCCTCCCTGCTCCCACTTGCTTCCTGGCTTCTGTGCCAGGGAACAGGCCTAGCAGTACCTGCCAGGCAGGGTCTGGCTGCTGAATCTGGTGGCATTTCCTAAATTGACAGTTGAAGTATGTTGGTTTAATGCCACTCCAGTACCTCTATTCAAGCCTCCAAGACACAGCCAGCAATAAGGCCCTGGCATCCAGTACCCCTCTTTTAGGCAATGGAAAATTCCCCTTTTCCACCAGCCTTTAGCACTGAGTCTTGAATCTTCCTCCAGCCCCATCCTTAGGTCCTCCCTAGCAGACCCCCAGGGTAGTCTTTGGGAATAGATCAAGGGAAAATCAAATCCAGAGGAAAAAGTCCCCTCCTGCACAAACACAACTTCCAGATCCTCCTTCAGTGACCCACTTTTCAGAGTAGCACCACTCTCCATCCTGTTGCTCAAACCAGACACACCTGGGAGTCTGCACTTGACTGCTCACTCTTCCCCCCCATTCACACTCAATTAGTCTTCAATTCTTGTTGAGTGTTATTTCCAAGGCAGTGGTCCATTTCCTTCCTTCTCCACTGTCACTGCCCTGGCCCATGCTCTCCTCCTCGCCTGTCTGGGTCACAGCAATGACCACTCCATGTCTGCTCATGCCCTTCTTCATCACTTCCAGTCTCTGCAGCCCAGTGAACTCTCTCAAGCTCATTTCTGACTACACCACGTCCCTGCTTAAAACTCATTAATGGTTCCCTTTGCCCTTATGTTCTTTTTCACTCTAAGCCTTAACCCTACCTCACCCCTACCTCAACCCTAGACTAAGCTCTTTTCATTTCTTAAACCTTACACTAAATTCCATTTGTCCCCCAGAAGCCTTCTCTGATTCCTCCAAACAGGTAGGTCACCTGTTATCACCCCCAAGTACCTTCTGTTATCAGCCCCAAGTACTAGGTAACATTAATCATATCTGTCATTAGGTTTCAGTGTCTATTTTCTCTGCTGAGTCATAAGCCCTGTAGAGGCAGAGACTGAGTCAGTATTGTTCACTCTATTACCACAGTGCCTGGCATATAGTAGGATCTTATGACTGAGAAAAGGAATATTCTCAATTCTGAGTTCTAAAAAGATTTCTTTGAGGATTAAAAAACTGCGGTACATACACACGATGGAATACTATGCAACCCTAAAAAATAACATATTGTTGTTATGTGCTGTCAAGTCAGATCTGACTCATAGTGACCACTCCTTGGGTTTCTGAGGTGGTATCACTATGGAAGTAGATTGCCCAACCTTCCTTCTGAGGAGTGGCTGGTGGGTTTGAACCGCCAGGCTTCTGGTTAACAGTCAAGTGCCTTAGGCACTACGCTACCAGAGTTCCTAAAGAATAACTTAGAATCTGCACCCCATAACATGGATGGACTTGGAAGACATTATGCTCATAGAATAAGTCAATCACAGAAAGACTAATATTATTGTATTAATCCACTATTGTAAAAAGTGAAGGAAAGATTTATACGTGGGAAGAAACTTTCTTTGTTGGTTACCAGGGATGGGAGGGGAGGGGAGGCTAAATTCATAGATAGGTTAAATATATATATATATATATATACACACACACACACCAAAGACTGTTAGTGTTTACCAGGGATAGGAGGGAGGAGGAAAGGGCAAGTTTTGTTCACGGGGAATATTTTGGAAAAGGATAGCAATAATGGTGGCACAACATGAAAAAAAAAAAAAAAAAAAAGGATTTCTTTTAATAACGTTGGAAACCACTCTATGACAGTGAGGTTTTTTTAAGGCTCCATTTTAGAGAGCGCAGAGCCAGAGACCAGCAATGAGACTGCAGGAGGGACTTCTCCACCAAGTAGGCATCTGAAAAGTCCTGGGAAATCTTGCTCCAGAGAGAACTAGAAGAAGAACAGAAACGGCTTGGAACTTTATCTTTTCTTGTTCAGGTTGAGTATGTGTGGGGAGACACATATTACCTCAATGTGAAAAAAAAGAACATCCCAGGGAACATTGAACAGCTATAAATACAGCTCAGTTCGCGTGACATCACTTGAGCACAGTGCAAGGATTTATGGCCAAGCCACACAGCTCTAAAGTGAATTTATAACCATGTAACTCTCTAGTACTTCTCCCTGCCTGCCTGCCCTCCCTCTTCCCCTGTTCAGTTGTGGCCATATCCTTGCTCTTCTGAGGAAATATTATGGCTGCATCAAACCCTGCTCTGGGGTACCTGCTTGCTCTGAGAAGTGGAGCTGTCGCTCCAACACTTGTGTTCACAAGCCTGCAGTGGCTCTCCGTTCCCGAGTGAGTCATGAAAACTAAAGCCAGGCATTCAATACATGCAAGACTGTGCCTTGTAAGATATTAACTTACCTTCTACTTCATGACCAGCTTTACTGTCTCCAGCCTTCTTCATATACTGTGTTGTTGTTGTTGTTATGTGCCATCGAGTCGGCCCTGACTCATAGTGACCCCTCCTTGGGTTTCCGAGGCAGTATCACTACGGAAGTAGGATTGCCCAACCTTCTTTCCAAGGAGTGGCTGGTGGGTTTGAACCACCAGCCGTCTGGTTAGCAAGCAAGTGTCTTAGCCACTATGCTACCAGAGCTCCTTCATATACTGTACATGTACCCTAATCTTCAATCACTAGTGTTGCCCAAATGGTGTTTTTAGTTGTCATCAGGTTGTCACAACTCATGGCAACCTTGTGTATAACAGAATGAAATGTTGCCTTGTCCTGCACCATCTCCATCATTGTCCAAATAATCCCTTTATTTATGCTTTTCACTCCACATGATGTCCTCTGCCACAAATCTCCAAATCAAAATTTCTCCTTCAAATCTCAACTCAGAGGCAACATTTTCCCTGAGATGCCCAACCAGATGCCTTGCTTTTGGTTCCTTTTTTCCAAGGCCACTCACTCTCCATTCTCCACTCCTTTGTTATCCACCACTAAAAATAATATTAGGGGCCACCCGTTTATTATTATAGTTATGATTGGATATGTCTTGGAGGCACTGGGTGGTGCTAATGTTTAATATTCTTGGCTGCTATCTGAAAGTTTGGTGACCTGAGTTCACCCAGCAATACCTCAGAGGAAAGGCCTGGCAATCTACTTCTGAAAAGTGAGCCATTGAAAATTCTGTGGAGTATAGTTCTATTCTGACACACATGGGGTCTCCCTGAATAGGAGTCAACTTGATGGCAACTGGTTTTTGGTTCATGTCTTTTCTTCTCAAATTGTAAACACCTTCCTCACACATCTTTGTTCCTCCTTTGGGGCCTGCTCAGGATCTACCACATGGAAGAATGTTGAATAAAATGTCTGCCCTATCTGTCCTTTCTGTGAACCTGCTCCCCGTAGAGCGTCTGTCCAGCACTATTGTTCTGGTTACCTAGTGCTGCTCTGGCAGGAAACATCCCATCCAAATGGGAAGGCCTTAACAAACAGGAGTTTATTCTTACAATTTAGAGGCTTTAAGTCCATATTCAAAGTTCCAGGCTCTAGGGGCTGGATGAAAGCCCCTCAAACTTGGTGTCCAGCCCTGCCTCCTGCTCCCGGCCCACTGAGCTAGAGGCATTTCTTCACTCAGACAGCTGCTGGCTGCTGAGGCTGAAAAGCTCCAAGGTTGACAAGTAAAAAGGCACAGTCCCAATATTACCAAACCACACAGCAGGCCATTAACTTGAGTCCATTTTAAGTCCCAAGGTCAGCAGAGCATCACAGGCTGCTGAGCAACGACATGGCTACATGCAGTGTCCAAGCGTGCCAAAGGCTAGAAACCATCCTCAAAGCTTCTCCTTATATACAGGAAGCAGACCACATACCCAAAGGCAAGTACTCAGCTGCTCCCAGTAGCTTCCACCATGGAGTTGATTACCAGTCTCATCATAGGGAATACTATATCCAGCTGCCCAGCCACTCAACCAGGCCTAGCCAAGTTGACATACAAACATAACCACCACAACTCTACTGGGCATTTTGCAGATATTATTTTCAGTCCTCACAACTGCAAAGTAGGTGGTACCATTTTCATTTCTGTATAGGGAAACTGAGGCAAAGAGAGGTTAAGTAGCTTGTCCAAAGTCACACAGCATGCATATTTGAACACAGAAGTCTCATCCAGTATGTCAAACTTTACTATGTATTTTCTATTCTTGGAGACCTTGGGCTGTGTGTTCTACAGCCTAGTTTCTATCTAGTATCCTAAGGTTTGCATTCTCTTGTCAAAGGTGCTGCACACAACAGCCTATGGCCTGCCTCTTCGCAGCTGGCTGCAATGTGACTAGTTCAGGCACAGGGATTATCAAAATGGAGTTCTCTGAGGAAGCTTGTCAGAGAGCTGCTGCTATGAAAAGAGCCCTTGCGCCTGCCTATATTCCAGAGGCTTTCTCCTCGACTGCCTCATTTACATGGTGAAAAAACAAGTTCCAACCCATCCAGATAAACTGCGAGATAAACAGTCACCAGCAACCACCCACTCTCAGAACATTGGCTCACCTCTTCACTCTCCACTCCTCTGCTTCTGGATTTCCTTGGGCCATTTTACCACCCCCTCTGTTTAGAGTCAAAAGGGAAAAAGGAGCAAAGGTGAACTGAGATTCACCCTCTCACAAACCAACAAATGCTTTCTTTAGGGAAGGTGGAAACCAGAACACCCAACATGGGGTGAGAGTTGATGAAGTTCAGCTAGGCTGGGACCTGGGCCATGGTCTCCTTCTACAAGCTTAATATGGGACTGGGGACAGATGATGAAGGGGAAAGCAAGACAAAGTAAGTTAGAAAAAAAAATATATTGTTTCAATTCTTTCTGAGCTGTCACTGGTATGTGGCTTAAAGTACTGAATAAAATCCAAAATATTTTCCAAGCAAAGCGATTTTCTTGATAATTTGCTGTTAATATTATTCATATTTCTCATCTCTTTTTACTTTGCAGAATTGAAAAGTACTAAAAGATAATGCTGTGAAACTATAGGAGTTCTCCCTACCTCTACCTGCCCACATAATCTACTTGCAATCTAAAACCTGGCTGTAGAACCAGAAACATCCATTCTCCAAACAAGTTTGCCTTTCATGCTAAGGTCTCTCCTTAAATCTTTATTTCACATCAGAGTTCTGTTGCTCCTTTAAACCTCTCCTGAATTCATATTAAAGTGTGAGTGACTCCATATCCTGCACACACACACACACACACACACACACCTCCAAAATGCATTTTGAAAGAGGACTAGAGCCTAAGGTTGGGGCAATGCTTTGTCCAAAAGATATAAATTTCTAATTGTAATTACAGACACCTTGACACCTGATGAGGAGGCATTTTGGGAGTGTACTAGCGACACCTTCTAGATTCCATGAAATTATAATTAGCCAAAGAGCTCACAACCAGAGGTTGATTTACCATAAAATTAATGAAGCTCACTTGCTCAGGGCCCTTCTAAAGCCCCATGAGAGACCCTGTCAATGTACTTATTATGTGGCTATAAGTAAAAAGTGCCAGAGGAAGTTACTTTGACCACAACTCTCTTTTCGTTATGATTTTCCACCCATCCCACCTCCTCTTATGTCAAGTGGCAGAGGCTCTGGCTAAGGAGAAATTTAATGTGGGAGCTCTGGTAGCATAGTGGCTAAGACACTTGCCTGCTAACCAGACGGCTGGCAGTTCAAACCCACCAGCCACTCCTCGGAAGGAAGGTTGGGCAATCCTACTTCCGTAGTGATACTGCCTCGGAAACCCAAGGAGGGGTCGCTATGAGTCGGGGCCGACTCGACGGCACATAACAACAACAACAACAATAACATATATTTATGTATTTTATTATTATTATTATTTTAATTTTTTATTGTGATTTGGGTGAAATTTCACAGAACAGATTCATTCTCCATTCAACAATTCATATACCTTTTGTTTTGTGACACTGATTACAATTTCCACAATGTAACAGCTCCCTTCTCACTTCTTCCCTGTGGTTACCCTTTCCCCGTCCTTCTTTCCCATGCATTCCTGCCTCCTGAGCTATCTCCCTGCACAAATGCTGCCCTTCTGGTCTCCCATGGTTTATCTAAGGAGTACAACTCCCTGATGTAAAGGTTTATCTCTGAGGCCTGTTTATTGTATGGCTGAACGTTCAATGCACAGGAATGAGTTCAATTCCAGGCCCGAAGGGTGAAAAGGAGCCATAGTATCAGGGGTTTCACCAGCCTCTATCTGACCAGTAATCCTGGTCTTTTTCATGTTTTTCAGTTGTGTTCTAGATTTTTCTCCCACTCTATTCAGGAACTCCATTGATCCCTGAGTGGTTGGCATCAGCAGCTGGGCACCATCTAGTTTGGATCAAAGAGGTACACTATGTATTTCACAATCACTTCCATGTATACTTGCTGCTACCTTGGGATAGGACTGCCTTCAAAGAATGCTCCTAAGCATCTTGGCATGTAGATGCAAGATCAGAGGGCATGATGATAAGAACACACCCTCTAGTGCCTGAATGTGGGATTTTATGGGTCTTGGAGGAGAAATAGTGTTTGAAATATATGGAATCAGAAGTCAGTCATTGGGAAATCCTTCTGATCTGTGGACACATAAATTTCCAAGTGGTGAACATGGTTTTCAGTGATGTTTTGTCAAAATAGAATTTCCTTTCTGTCAGGAATATGGTTAATTATATAATGTATACAATTATAAAGGAGCCCTGGTAACACAGTGGTTAAGGCATTTGGTTGCTAACCAAAAATTTGGCATTTTGAACCCAGCAATTATTTCATAGGAGAAAGAAGAGGCAGCCTGCTTCTGTAAAGATTTATAGTCTTGGAAACCCTACGGGACATTTCTACTCTGTGCTATAGGGTCACTATAAGTTGAAATCAACTTGGTGGTAGAGGGTTTGGTTTTGAGTTTACACAATTATAAACATACCATATAACAATTGTTGTCATGTATTTTTTATATGAAATTATTAGAAATTTTTCTGACATTGAGAAGTGAATTGTAGCACAAAACTCAGATTACTCCCAAACTAATACTTCATTAAGAGGAAGAAATAGACTTCAAGTAGGCTTTTGAATTGTTTAATAATCCAACTAATGAAGAGGAGTGACCCATATGAATGCTGTTGTTAGGTGTCGTCTAATTGGTTCTGACTCATAGCAACCCTACGTACAGCAGAATGAAGCCCTTCTAAAAGGGCTCAACATTTATTGCCGTGTTTGAGCCCATTTTTGCTGTCACTGTTTCAATCCTTATTGAAGTTCTTCCTTTTCATTGATTTTCTCCTTTACTTCTCCAGAGACTGGTCTCTCTTGATAGCATGTCCAAAGTATGTAAGACAAAGTCTCACCATCCTTGCTTCTAAGAAGCATACTGGTGATGATTCTTCCAAGATAGATATGTTTTTTCTACTAGCAGTCTATGGTATATTCAATATTCTTCACCAACACCATAACGCAAAGGCATCAATTCTTCTTTGATCTTCCTTATTCATTGTCCAGCTTTCACATGCATAAGAGGTCATTGAAAATACCGTGGCTTGAGTCAGGCTCATGTTAGTCCTCAAAGTGACATCTTTGTTTTTTAACATTTTAAAGAGGTCATTTTACAGCAGATTTGCCCAATGCAATATGTCCTTTGATTTTTGAGTGCTGCTTCCATGGGTGTGGATTGTGGATCTAATTAAATGAAATCCTTCACAACATCAATCTTTTCACTGTCCATCACAATGTTGCTTACTGGCACAGTTCTGAGAATTTTTTTTCTATATGTTAAAGTATAATGAGAGCTCTGGTAGTGTAATGCCCAAGGCACTTGACTGCTAACCAGAAGGCTGTAGGTTCAAACCCACCAGCCACTTCTCAGAAGAAGATTGGGCAATCTACTTACATAGAGATACTGCCTCAGAAACCCAAGGAGGTATCACTATGAGTTGAATTGACCCGATGGCAGTGAGTATGGTGTAATGCATACTAGAGGCTGTAGTCTTTGATCTTCACCAGTAAGTGCTTCAAGTCCTCTTCACTTTCAGCAAACAAGATTGTGTCATCCCCAAAGCTTTACTCCATCCATGTCATTTAGATCATGGCAGCTCTTCCCCAGTTTATTTTGAGTGTCTTCCAACCCAAAGGGCTCATCTTCTGGCATTCTATCAGACAATGTTCTACTGCTATCCTTCAGATTTTCCCTTACCAGTTTCTTCAGAAGTACACTGCCATGTCCCTCTTGCCAGTCTATCTTAGTCCAGAAGTTCTGCTGAAACCTGTCCACCATGGGTGACCCTGCTGGTATTTGAAATACTAGTGGCACAGCCTCCAGCATCACAGCAACACACAAGCCAAAATAGTACCACAAACCGACTCATATGAATACTAGTTTTAGCTTTCTTGGTGATTTGATAAAGATAACATAAAACTCATAAAAGGCATTAAAATTATCATTACAACTATCTTAAACTAGTTAATGAATATCATCTTTTACAATAAGTATTTAAGGTTAGTTACTGGACATGAGAACGTGAACTGTCCTGAAGTATTACAGCTCAATTATGAAAACTACTTGGATAGTTTTTTCTTCAAATTTGACAACAATCCTAAAATTACATACGGTACTCTATTACTAACAACATTATAAAGTTAAAAGAAAATTTTCTAAACTTTCCAAAATAATAAAACAAATTTTGATCAACTACTGCAAGAAGAAAATTGAAAGAGGAAAATGGAATTGTCATCATGCACTTTCTATAAAATATATTACAAAATCATTGTGACGTGTCAGTCAAAAGATGTGCAGCCAAAGTCAAGAAAAGCATTATGTAGGCATGTTAAGCAATTAATCATCAAAAATTTTATTATTTTTATAGATATTTTAATTATCGTTGATTTTCCTGCTTTTTAAAATTTGCAACTTGTTAAAATTTCTTTTCTCATTTTTAAAGAACTTTTTTGCTTCTGAACCTAACCTTGCATTTTTAAGTTTGTAGTTTTTCCTTGAAGCTCCCCTCCCCCAAATTGTATAAGCTTCAGGACCCATAAAACTGGATTCATCTTTGCCCAAAACATCAGTAATTTATTAAAGTAATGCTGAACTGTAATAATAATGGCAGCACTTGTCCTCAGAGTCTACTTTGTGCCAGTACTGTCTGAAGTCTTTATGTGGATTATTTCATTTACCCCTCTAGACAATGACATAAAGTAGGCACCATTGTTTCCTCCAATTTACAGAAGGAACTCGAAACCCACAGATGTCAGGTAACCTAACCAAGGTTATCCAGCTGGGAGGTAGTGTAGCCTGGATACAACACAAAAGTGTGTTTTCTCTCAGTTTCTCAGGTCATATTCGTTCTCTCCTCCCACCTCCTCTACCAATCCTCCTCCAGAGCAAAGAGCAGAGTCTCCAAATTTCTTACAGCTTTTCTTACAGAGGGCCCAGCAAGGGCTCAGAGGGGTTGAGTGATTTGCTGGAAGACACACAGCTGACAAATGGCAGAAGCAGGATTAGACTTCCAGGCCATAGGGTTTATCTTTCCTCATACCCAACACTGGCCTGGGTCTTGGTCCCTTTGCAGCAGCCCCAGCGGGGTGAGGCACCTGCACAAAGGGGATACTCAGCAGGTATAAGCCAATGGCAGCATAGTGGGGAGCCAGAGAAGGGGACCAATGCACTGGTTGGAGCCTCAGGAAGGAAATGCCTTTAGAACTCCAGCGTTTCCCGGGGCAGCAGCAATGATTCAGCTATCCCCACTTCATTAAATGGAAAATAAACAGGAGCCACAAAGGGCTGAGAGAAGGGGAGGGTCCAGGCCCAGCTGCCATTGAACAGGCTGGCAGAAGGAGGTGCCAGCTGCTGCCACAGTAAATCCTGCCTAGCCCAGCCCCTGACTCCAGGCCCACTCTGCTCCCTAAGGCACTGGAAGGATCCGGGGGAGCCAATTGCCCAGAGAGAGGAGGGAATTTTTTCCTCAGAACCACCCCCATCAAGCTCTGGGGGCACAATGGGTTGTCAGATGGTGGGGAGGGATAGGGACAGCTCTTCACAGTCCCCTCCTCAGAGCCCAACTTTCTACTCCCCATAGGAGAGCACAGACACATTGAGCATATGCCTCTGGGGAAGGGCTGGCCCAGG
Source organism: Orycteropus afer afer (assembly GCF_000298275.1). Classification (NCBI taxonomy): domain Eukaryota; kingdom Metazoa; phylum Chordata; class Mammalia; order Tubulidentata; family Orycteropodidae; genus Orycteropus; species Orycteropus afer. Next base: position 2,578,770 of record NW_006921780.1, read on the forward strand.
GGAAAATGGGATTTTAAAAGAGAGAAATGAGAGACTTGCTGCCTTCTGCTCTCACAGTGCACAATCCCCTCATCCCCTCACCCCCACAGTTCCTAGTTCCTCACATCAATGCGCTCCCTCTTTCCTTTCATCCCAGGATTCTCTGAAGCGGTGCCACTGCCCCCTTTGCTGCCTCCACCTTGCCCCACTCCCTTTCTCCACACTCATCCTTTTCCAAGGAAGTTGTCTTCCCTGCCCTCCAGTCTCCTTACATATCCAAATCAGTTGGCCACCAAATCTTGCAGGAACAAATTTACCCTAGACTGAACACTGTATCACCCACACATACGACCCTGCAAATATCCTAACACCTTCCTCACTCTTCTCTCCCAGTATTGAGGATGGCTCAGAAGGACCTGGTCACACAGGCTCAAATTGTATACAAATATAATGTAATACACTGGGATACCACCTTCTAGGTTACAGAAGCAAAGAGGGGCTCTGGCTTCTTTCTCTTAGATTTGAGGGACTACCTTTTATGGAACATTACTGTTTAGGTCCCTTGGTCTTTTAAGAAGTCCCTCTCTTCCACCAGTGCCTTTAAATAATTTATTTTGAGTAGGTTCAAAGGTTCCAAAATGAAAATGATATAAAAAGGAATACATTGCAGGACACTGATCCTATTATCCTCATCTACCCCCGCCCTTTATAGGGAACTGCTTTATTTAGCTTCTTTTCTATCCTCCTATTGTTGTTGTTATGTGCCCTTGAGTTGGACTCATGGTGACCCCTCCTAGGGTTTCTGAGGCAGTATCACTACAGAAGTAGATTGCCCCATCTTCCTTCTGAGGAGTGCCTGGTGGGTTTGAACACAGCCTTCTGGTTAGCAGTCAAGTGCCTTAAGCACTATGCTACCAGAGCTCACTTCTATTCTCCTAGGATCTCTGGTAGCATAGTGGCTAAGGCACTTGACTGCTAACCAGAAGGCTGACGGTTCAAACCC
>NW_006921780.1:2579851-2605878 GCF_000298275.1 Orycteropus afer afer
CGGTTCAAACCCACCAGCCACTCCTCGGAAGGAAGGTTGGGCAATCCTACTTCCGTAGTGATACTGCCTCGGAAATCCAAGGAGGGGTCACTATGAGTCAGGGCTGACTCGAGGCACATAACAACAACAAAGTGCTTCTTTATGCAAATACAAGCACATACAAATGCATGTTTTTGTATCCCTCCTTTCTTATACAAAAGATTGTATATTCACTGTTTTATCCTTTGCTTTTTCACTTAACATTATATCTAGGTGATATATAGTTCCCACCACTATACAAATGGTATCTTAAAAAAAAAAGCAGCTGCATTATTATGTAGATATAATATAATATATTTAACTAATTCCTGTAGAGAGAAACTTGGGTTGTTTACAAGTTACAGGACAATTCAAGGCTCTTCTCCAAACAACTTTCCTGGACACAGACCAGACACCCCATCCCCTTCCTCTCTGAACTGAAAGTCTCAGAACACAACTGCCTGGTCAGATGCATGTTCTACCATATTTTAGGAGATCAGGTCCAGCCTTCTCAGCCTGGCTTCATGGCCTCCAAGCCACAGCTTTTCTGGAGCTCCCAGGCCCAATTTCCAGTCATTCCCTACAGCATAGGTCCTGGACTCAAAGTCCTGCTTATTGGCTCCCCACCTCATCACTGTATTCCAGTTTCCATGTCTTTCTTTCTGCTGGCCCCACTGCCTGGAATGTCTTTTCATTTCTCCTCACAAATTCCACTTTCTTCTGTTACACATGTTTAATTTAGCAATTTTATTCTTTTTTCTTGAAAAACGCTTCTGTGCCCAGCAGGTGTAAAGTTGAAAGGCACTTTCTTGGTCTTCAAGAACAGATGAGTAGACAATAACAAAACAAAACAAAACCATTTGTCCTTGAGTTGATTCCAACTCATGGTGACTTCCAATATGTCAGAATAGATCTGGGAGCCACAGGGTTTTCAATGACTGATTTTTAGGAAGTAAAATAGCCTAGCATTTCTTCCAAGTTCTTCTGGGTGGAGTTGAACTGTCAGCCCTTTGGTTAGCATCTAGCACCACCCAGGGACTTCATACAATAACAAAGGGCCATGCTAAGTGTTGTTCTAAAGGTCAGTGAAAGTCATAGTGGGGGTAACAAGAAGCCCAATGTGGGGGTCCAGAAAGGATTCCTGGAGAAAGTGGCTCTTGAGCCATGTGTTAAAACTGTCAATGTGGGTAAAAAGAAGGGTTGGGTGTGCTCTGGAGAGAACAGCATGTGAGACCTGGGTATGTGAGCATGGTGATCCATGAGGAAATTGGCGGAGCCAGAATGCAGGATCTTGACTAAAAGCAAAGAATACCACAAAGGTGTCTACCTGTGCTTCATTGACTATGTAAAAGTATTTGACTGTGTGAATCATAACAAATTATGCATAACACTGAGGAAAATGGGAATTCCAGAACACTTAATTGTGCTCACAAGGAACCTGTACATAGACAGGAAGCTTTCATTGGAACAGAGCAAGGGGATACTGCATGATTTAAAATTAGGAAGGGAGTGCATCAGAATTGTATCCATTTACCATACTTATTCAATCTGTATGCTGAGCAAATAATCCAAGAAGCTGGACTATATGAAGAAAGATGCAGCATCAGGATTGGAGGAAGGGTCATTAACAACCTGTGATGTGCAGACTACACAACCTTGGTTGCTGAAAGTGAAGATAACTTGAAGCACTTACTAATGAAGATTAAAGACTACAGTCTGCAGTATGGATTACACCCCAACATAAAGAAAACAAAAATCCTCCCAAATGAACCAATAAGCAGCATCATGATAAATGAAGAAAAGATTGAAGTTGTCAAGGATTTCATTCTACTTGGTTCCACAATCAACATCAGTAGGAGAAGCAGTCGAAAAATTAGGCATTGCATTGCACTGGGCAAATCTGCTGCAAAAGTCCTCTTTAAAGTGCTGAAGAGCAAGGATGCTTCTTTGCAGACAAAGGTGCACCTAGCCAAAAGCAAGCTTATTATTATTATTATTTTTAATTGTGCTTTAGGTGCAAGTTTACAGAGCAGAGTTTGTTTTACATTCAACATTTCATATACATTTAGTTTCACTCCCCAATTACCATCCCCAACCCTAACCCAGTCTCCTCTCCTCCCTGCCCAGTAAACCACCAACCCCCGCCCCATGCCTTTCCTCCTTGCAAGAGTTGCACCTTTGGTGGCCCATGATTGATTGCTCCAAGGGATGCATCTCCATAGAGTATGTGGCTGCATCACCCTGGGTTGAGTGGTCTCTATGTACATCTTGTTTACTATTGGGCTGAGTGCCAGCCCCTGGGAATGAGTTTTATTCCAGGCCCAAAATGTATCCCAGGGCCATAGTATTGGGGGGGGGGGGCGGGGAGGGTCCTCACCAGACTCCATCCAACCAGTAATTCTGGTCATTATTGTGTTTTTGGATTGTGTTTCACATTTCCCCCCCACACTCTATCCAGGAACTCCAGTTTTGATCTTTTCCTGAGTGGTTGACATTGGTGGCCAGGTACTATCTAGTTATTCTGGTCTCAAGGTCCATCATGTCCTAGGGCTGATTGCTTTCAAATGCCCTTGGTTTTTGCACTCTTTTTTGCTTCTAATGATAGGAGATCATTAGCTACATCTTAGATGGCTGCTTGAAAGCTTTCAAGACCCCAGTCACTACTTACCAATGTAGGTTGGAGAACAAGATTTTTATGTATTTTGTTGTGCCAATTGAGTCTGGTGTCCCCCAGTACTATGGTCTTGAGTCAGTAGATCCATTGAATCTCTCTCACAGTGTCTGGTTGTCTGTGAGGGATTACTTTATATCTGTCTTCTGTTGTTTCTGTAAGGTTTGCAGGTATTTTATATCACTGGTATCTGTGCAAGATTAGCCTCAACTGAATCTATTCTTGGTCTAGAATATAATCCTGCTCACTGACCCCCATAAGATCTCAGATGTTTATGTGTTTATCTGAAGCCTGGTGTTTGGTGTTAATGGTAATGCAGTACTGTGGATATACTGGTATTAGCTTTTGTCATTTATATCTTACGTGCACAATCTGATGTCCTCCCTTTTCCTAATGTTATCATGGTGGTCAAAGACTCTTTCTATACCATCCCTCCTTTTACCCACGTCAGTGTGTGACCCCCAACTAACCCAAAATTAACCTCTCCCCTCCCCACCCTGGTAACCTATAAAGGAAGTAACCCAAGGTATGGTGTTTTTAATTGCCTCATATGCATATGAAAGCTGGATATGAATAAGGAAGACTGAGGAAGAGTTGATGCTTTTGAGTTGTGGTGTTGGTGAAATATACTGAAAGTACCATGGACTGCCAGAATAACTAACAAATCCATCCTGGAGGAAATGCAGCCAGAATTCTCCTTAGAAGTGAGAATGGCCAGACTTCATCTCACCTCCTTTGATCATGCTGTCAGAAGGGACCATCCCCTGGAGAAAATATCATGCTTGGTAAAGTGGAGGGTCCACAAAAAAGGGGAAGATCTTCAACAAGAGGGATTGACACAATAGCTACAATGATGAGCACAGGCATAACAAGCATTGTGAGGGTGGTGCATGACTGGGCAGTGTTTCATTCTGTTGTACATAGGGTTGCTATGAATCAGAGCACCTAACAATAACAACATAAGGTGAACAGTAATATCAAGAAGGCATACACTCATTGTAGCAATAAAGCATATAAGATCAGGAGGACAGCATTTACCTAGGGATAGAGCTAGGAATGTGGAAAGAGATAGGAAGAAAGAATGAAGGTAAGGAGTGTATAAAGGGAAAACGTGGGAAGAATGCTGTTACAGTGTGGGGATTGCAGTAAATATCACAAAACAGAATGTATATGGATTGTGGAATGGAAAATCAATTTGCTCTAGAAATTTTCACCCAAAAATAATGGGTTAGGTGCACCTTGGTGGTTAGAGGTGAAGCATAGACAGGAACAGTTAGAAGGCATTGCAACATCCCTAGCTCCAAGCCCTACCTTTCTCATGAAGCCTTCCTGGGTCATCTCACACTGGTCTCTCCCTTTCCAGAGAGTACAGTTGTACTAGAAGCAATAACAATTTAAATAATGATGCATTATATAAATAATAACACAGGAGAGTTATTATTTCCATTTTACAGATGAGAACCCCAAGGAAACTTATAAGTAGCAAATGAGTAACAACAATTGATCTTGAACTTAGGTAACCTGAATTGCAGTTAGAGGTTCTTGTTTCATCTAAAACTTTTTTGTAGTATCCAATCCATAGATCCACCACTCATCTGCTAGTTTGCCACACTGTGGTGGCTTGTGTGCTGTTGTGATGCTGTAACCTATGTCACTGGTGTTTATAATACCAGCAGGATCACTCAAGGTAGACAGGTTTCAGTGGAGCTTCCAGACTTAGAGTGGGAAGAAATATGTGGTGATTTAGTTCTAAAAGATTTGGACAGTGAAAACTTATGAATAGTAGAGGAACATTGTCTGATACAGTACAGAAGATAAGCCCTGTGGGTTGGAAGATATTCAAGGTGTGATTGGGGAAGAGCTGCCTTCTCAAAGTAGAGTCAACCTTAATGATGTGTGTGGACTTAAGCGTTTATTTAGAACCTTCATTTGCTGGTATGGTATGACTCCGTATGAGGAGAAACAGCTGCAAACATCCATTAATAATTAGAATGTGCAATGAAAGAAGTATGAATCCAGGAAAATTGGAAGTTAGTAAAAATTAAATATAAAACATAAATATCAATATCCTAGGCATTAGTGAGCTGAAAATGGACTGATATTGATCATTTTGAATCAGACAATCTTATGGTCCTCTATACTGGGAGACAAATTGAAGAAGAATGGCATCACATCTATCACCAAAAAGAACATTTCCATATCTATCTTGAAGTACAATGCTGTCAGTGATAGGATAATATCCACATGCTTACAAGGAAGACCAATTAATATAACTATTATTCAAATTTATGCACCAACCACTAATGCCCAAGATGAAGAAATTGAAGATTTTTACCATCTTTTCTATTCTGAAATTGATCAAGAAAACAATTTAGATGCACTGATAATTACTGGTGATTTCAATATGGAAGTTAGAAACAAAAAAGGATCAGTTGTTGGAAAATATGGCCTTGGTGATAAAAACAATGCTAGAGATCACATAATAGAATTTTGCAAGACAAAATGACTATTCATTATGAATACCTTTCCTCAATAACATAAATGGCTACTACAGGTGGACCTCACCAGAGGGAACCCACCGAAATCACATCTACTACAACTGTGGATAGAGATGATAAGGAAGCACAACATCATCAGTCAGAATAAGGCTAGGGTCTGACTGCAGAACAGACAATCAATTGCTCATATGCAATTTCAAGTTGAAGCTGAAGAAAATTAAAACAAGTCCATGAGAGCCAAAGTATAGCTTTGAGTAGATCCCATATGAATTTAGAAGTCATCTTAAGAACATGTCTGATGCACTGAACTCTAATGACTGAAGACCAGATGAGTTATGGAATGATATCAAGGACATCATACATAAAGAAAAAAAAAGGTAATTAAAAAGATAGGAAAGAAAGAAAAGACCAAACTGGATGTCAGAAGAGACTCTGAAATTTACTCTTGAACACAGAGTAGCTAAAGCAAATGGAAGAAATGATGACATGAAAGAGCTTAATAGAAGATTTCAAAGGGTGGCTCAAGAAGACAAAGTAAAGTATTAAAATGAAATGTGCAATGACCTGGAGTTAGAAAACCAAAAGGGAAGAGCATACTCAGGATTTCTCAAGCTGAAATATAGAAGGAATCAGTTGGCAAAAAATTGAATGACTCAGGAAGCATACAAAGAAGATAGAAGAAATACACAGAGTCACTGTGTCAAAATGAATTGGTCAACAGTCAACCATTTCAGGAGGCAGCATATGATCAAGAACCTATGGTAGTGAAGGATGAAATCCTATCTACACTGAAGTCATTGGCAAAAAGCACATTTGAGGAATTGAACTGTTTCAACAAGTAAATGCAATGCTAGAAACACACACTCATCTTTGCCAAGAAATTTGGAAGACCAACAGATTGGAAGAGATTTATATTTGTGCCTATTCCAAAGAAAAATTATCCCATGAAATGTGGAAATTATCAAACAATATTATTAATATCACATGCAAATAAATTTTGTTGAAAATAATTCAAAAATTGATACAGCAGTACATTGACAGGCACTGCCAGAAATTCAAGCTGGACTCAGAAGAGGATGTGAAATGAGGGATATCATTGCTGCTGTCAGATGGCTCTTGGGTGAAGATGGAGAACACTAGAAAGGTGTTTACCTGTGTTTTATTGACTGTACAAAGACATTTGACTGCATAGATTATAATAAAGTATGAGTAACATTGCCAAGAATGGGAATTTCAGAACACTTAATTTAAGTGCTCATGTCGAAATGTTCATATGTCTTGTTTGAACAGAACAAGAAGATACTGCATGGTTGGAAATCAGGAAAGGTGTGCATCAAAGTTATATGTTTTCACCATACTTATTCAATCTGTATGCCGAGCAACTAATCCAAGAAGCTGGACTATATGAAGAAGAATGCAGTGGTGGAAGACTAATTAATAACCTATGATATGAACATGGGCAAGCTGGGTAAGTGAGCAGGGCACCACAGAAAGTGGGTGTTTTGGAGTGCCCAGGGGCAGGCTGGGTAAGTGAACCAGGTGCAGCAGGCAGGGGAGAGGAAGTGAGTGGAATGGTTTGGAGCAACTAAGGGAGACAAACTTGTCTGTCAATTTGTTGTACTGTGGTGGCCTGCATGTTGCTGTGAGGCTGGAGGTGATGCCACCAGTGTTTCAAATGTCAGCAGGGTTACTTATGGTGGACAGGTTTCAGCAGAGCTTCCAGACTAAGATGGACTCAGAAGAAGGAAGAGGCCATCCATCTCTCAAAGAATTGGCCAGTGAAAACCTTATGAATAGCAGTGAAATACTGTCTATATTACTGGAAAACTTTATGAATAGCCCTGAAGCATTGTTTCAGAAGATGAGCTCCTCAGGTCTGAAGGCACTCAAAATATGACTGGGGAAGAGCTACCTCCTTAGAGAAGAGCCAAACTTAATGATGTGGAAGGAGTAAAGCTTTCAGAACCTCCATTTGCTGATGTGCATGTCTCAAAATGAGAAGAAACAGCTGCAAACATCCATTAATAATTGGAACATAGAATGTATGAAGTATGAATCTATGAAAGTTGGAAGTTGTTAAAAAATGAAATGGAATGCATAAAGATTGATATCCTAGGTATTAGCTAGCTGAAATGGACTGGTTTTGGCCATTTTGAATCAGACAATCTACTATGCTGGGAATGACAAATTGAAGAGGAATGTCATGATACAATCACAAAGATTGTATCAAGATCTATCCTGAAGTACAATGCTGTCAGTAATTGGATAATAGCCATACGCCTACTAAGAAGACCAGTTAATACCATTATTCAAATTTACACACCAGCCACCAAAGCCAAAGATGAGGAAATTGGATATTTTTACCAACTTCTGCAGTCTGAAATTGACCAAACATGCAATCAAAATGTGTTAGTTATCAGTGGTGATTGTAACTCCAAAGTTGGAAACAAAGAAGAAGAAACACTGGTAGTTGGAAAATATGGCCTTGGTGATAGAAATGCTGCTGGAGATAGCATGATAGAATTTTGCAACATCAAAAACTTATTTATTGCAAATACCTTTTTTCACCAACACAAACAGTGACTATACATGTGAACTTCACCAGAGTACACAGAAATCAGATTGACTACATCTGTGGCAAGAGGGATTGGAGAAGCTCAATATCTTCAGCCAAAACAAGGCCAGGAGCTGACTATGGAACAGACCATCAACTGCATATATACGAGTTCATGTTGAAGCTGAAGACAATTAAAACAAGTCCATGAGAGACAAAATATGACCTTGATTATATCCCTCCTGACTTTAGAGACCATCTAAAGAATAGATTTGATACATTGAACACCAATGTCCAAAAAATCAGAGGAATTGTGAGATGACATCAAAAACATCATCCATGAAGAAAGCTAAAGGTCATTAAAAAGACAAGAAAGGAAGAACAGACCAAAATGGATGTTAGAGAGACTCTGAAACTTGTTTTTGAATGGTGAGTAGCTAAAGCAATGAGAAGATAACAGAGCTGAACAGAAGATGTCAAAGAGCAGCTCAAGAGGACAAAGTCAATTATAATAATGACATGTACAAAGACCTGGACTTAGAAAGTCAAAAGGGAAGAACACACTCAGTATTCCTCAAGCTGAAAGAACTGAGGAAAAATTTAAGCCTCAAGTTGCAATATTGAAAGATTCTATAGGCAATATATTGAATGATGCAGGAAACATCAAAAGATGATGGAAGGAATACACAGAATCATTGTACCAAAGAGAATTGATTGATGCCCATCCATTTCAGGAGGTGGCATATGATCAAGAACCAGTGGTATTGAAGGAAGAAATCAAAGCTGCACTGAAGGAATTGGTGAAGAACAAGGCTCCAGGAACTGATAGAATACCCTTTGAGATATTTCAACAAATGGATGACATGCTGGAGGCACTCACTCATCTATGCCATGAGATTTGCAAGACAGCTACAGCTAGCTGGCCAACTGACTGGAAGAGATCCATATTTGTACCTATTCCAAAGAAAGGTGATCCCACAGAATTTGGAAATTATAGAACAATATCATTAATATCACACTCAAGTAAAATGCTACTGAAGAAAATTCAAAAACCATTGAAGCAGTATATTGACAGAGAACTTCCAGAAATGCAAGCTGGATTCAGAAGAGAATGTGGAATGAGGGATATCATTGCTGATGTCAGATGGATCTTGGCTCAAAGTAAAGGATACCAGAAAGACGTTTACTTGTGTTTTATTGACTATGCAAAAGCATTCAATTTTATGGATAATAACAAATTTTGAATAACAATGAGAAGAACGGGAATTCCAGAATCCTTAATTATACTCATGAGGAAACTGTACATAGACCACAAAGCTGTCATTCAAACAGAACAAGGGGATAGTGTATGGTTTAAATTCAAGAAGGGAGTGAGTCAATGTTGTGTCATTTCACCATACTTATTCAATCTGTATGCTGAGCAAATAATCCAAGCTGGAGAAGATGACGAAGAATGTGGCATCAAGATTGGATGAAAGCTCATTAACAACCTGCAATATGCAAACAACACAACTTTGCTTGCTGAAAATGAGAGTGACTTGAAGTACCTACTGATGAAGATTTAAGGCTACAGTCTGCAGTATGGATTACACCTCAGTATAAAGAAAACAAAAATCCTCACAACTAGACCAATAAGCAGCATCACAATAAATGGAGAAAAGATTGAAGTGGTCAAAGACTTCATACTACTTAGTTCCAAGATCAACACCAATGGAAGCAGCAGTCAAGACATCAGATGACGTATCACACTGGGCAAATCTTTTGCAAAAAATCTCTTTAAAGTGCTGAAGAGCAAAGATTTCTCCTTTAAGACCAAGGTGCACCTAACCAAAGCTGTGGTATTTTCAATCACCTCATATGCATGTAAGAGCTGGACAATGAATAAGGAATACTGAAGAAGAAGTGATGCTTTTGAGTTGTGGTGTTGGCGAAGAATACTGAGAGTACCATGGAGTGCTAAAAGAACTAACAGATCTTTCCTAGAAGAAGTGCAGCCAGAATACTCCTTGTCGTTGTTGTTGTTAGGTACCATCGAGTTGTCTCTGACTCATAGTGACCTTATGCACAGCAGAACGAAACAACGCCAGGTCCTGAGCCAGCTCCATGATTCTTGCTATACTTAAGCCCATTGCGTCTGCCACCATGTCAATTCATCTCATTGAGGGCCTTCCCCTCTTTCGTTGACCCTCCACCTTACCAAGCATGACATTCTTCTCTAGGGAACAGTCCCTTCTGACAACATGACCAAAGTATGTGAGACGAAGTCTGGTCATTCTTGCCTCCAAGGAGCATTCTGGCTGCACTTCCTCCAGGACAGATCTGCTAGTTCTTTTAGCAGTCCACAGTAATCTCAGCATTCTTCGCCAACACCACAGCTCAGAAGCATCAATTCTTCTTCAGTCTTCCTTATTCATTGCCCTGCTGTCACATGCATATGAGGTGATTGAAAATAACATGGTTTGTGTCAGGCACACCTTAGTCCTCAAAGAGACATCTTTGCTCTTCAGCACTTGAAAGAGGTCTTTTGCAGCCAATCTGCCCAGTGCTATACATCATCTGAATGAGCTCTGGTAGCATAGTGCCTAAGGCACTTAACTGCTAACCAGAAGATTGGCAGTTCAAACCCACCATCTACTCCTTGGAAGGAAGGTTGGGCAATCTACTTTCGTAGTGATACTGCCTCAGAAACCCAAGGAGGGGTTGCTATGAGTAGGGGATGACTTGATGGCACATAACAACAACAACAACATACGTCATCAGATGTCCTGACTGCTGCTTCCATTGTTGTCAATTGTAGAACCAAGTAATGTGAAGTTTTTGACAATTTCAATCTTTTCTCCATTTATCATAATGTTGCTTATAGGACCAGTTGTGCTTTTGCATAGTCAATAAAACACAAGTAAATATCTTTCTGGTACTCGTTGCTTTGAGCTAAGATCCATCTGATATCAGCAATGATATCCCTCATTCCATGTCCTCTTCTGAATCCAGCTTGCATTTCTGGAAGTTCTCTGTCAATATAGTGCTGCAACCATTTTTGAATTATCTTCAGTAAGATTTTACTTGCATGCGATATTAATGATATTTTTCTATAATTTCCACATTCTGTGGGATCACCTTTCTTTGGAATGGGTACAAATATGGATCTCTTCCAGTCACTTGGCCTGGTAGCTGTCTTCCAAATATCTTGGCATAACTAAGTGAGTGCCTCCAGAGGGGCATCCATTTGTTGAAATATCTCAGTGGGTATTCCGTCAATTCCTGGACCCTTGTTCTTCACCAATTCCTTCAGTGCAGCCTCAATTTCTTCCTTCAGTACCATTGGTTCTTGAACATATGCCACCTCCTGAAACGGATGAGGAGCTCTGGTAGCTTAGTGGTTAAGGCACTAGACTGCTAACCAGAAGGCTGGCTGTTCAAACTTACCAGTCACCCCTTGGAAGGAAGTTTGGGCAATCTACTTCCATAGTGACACCTCCTCAGAAACCCAAGGGGGGAGGGCACTATGAGTCAAGGCTGACTTGACAGCACATAACAACAGCAACACGAAATGGATGAAGATCTACCAGATTTTTTTTTGGTACAGTGACTGTGTATTCCTTCCATCTTCTTTTGATGCTTCCTGCGTCATTCAATATTTTGCTCATAGAATCTTTCAATATTGCAACTCAAGGCTTAAATTCTTTTCCTCAGTTCTTTCAGCTTGAAAAATGCTGAGTGTGTTTTTCCCTTTTGGTTTTCTAACTTCAAGTCTTTGCACATTTCATTATAGTAATTGGCTTTGCCTGCTCCTGCTGCTCTTTGAAATCTGTTCAGCTCTTTTATCTTGTCATTTCTTCCATTTGCTTTAGCTACTCTTCCTTCAAGGGCAAGTTTCAGAGTCTCTTCTGACATTCATTTTGGTCTTTTCTTTCTTGTCTCTTTAATGACCTCTTGCTTTCTTCATGGATGATGCTCTTGATGTCATCCCACAATTCTTTTGGTTTTTTTAGTCATTGGTGTTCAATGCATCAAATCTATTCTTTAGATGTTCTCTAAATTCAGGATGGATATATTCCAGATTTTATTTTGGCTCTTGTGGACTTATTTTAATTGTCTTCAATTTCAAGTTGAACTTGTATGTGAGCAGTTGATGGTCTATTCCAAATCAGCTCCTGGCCTGCTTTTGGCTGAAGATATTGAACTTTTCCATTGCCTCTTGACACAAATGTAGTCATTCTGATTCCTGTGTACATCATCTGGTGAAGTCCATGTGTATAAGCTGTCATTTATGTTGCTGAAAAATGGTATTTGCGATGATTAAGTCATTGGTATTGCAAAATTCTATCATGTGATCTCCAGCATTATTTCTGTCACCAAGACCAAATTTTCCAACTACTCGTGATTTTCTTTGTTTCCAAATTTTGCATTCCAATCACCAGTGATAAGCAACACATCTTGAATGCATGTTCGATCAATTTCAAACTACAGGAGTTGAAAAGAATCTTCAATTTCTTCATCTTTGGCTTTGGTGGTTGTTGTGTAAATTTAAATAATAGTAGTATTAATGGGTCTTCCTTCTAGGTGTATGGATATTATCCTATCAGTGACAGCGTTGTACTTCAGGGAAGATCTTGAAACATGCTTTGTGATAATGAATACCATTCCATTTGTCTTCAATTTGTCATTCCTGGCATAGTAGATCATATGGTTGTCTGATTCAAAATGGCCAAAACCAGTCCACTTCAGATCAGTAACACCTAGAATATCAATCTTTATGCATTGCATTTCATTTTTTACAACTTCCAATTTTCCTGGATTCATACTTTGTACATTCCATGTTCCAATTATTAATGGATGTTTTGCAGCAGTTTCTCCTCAATTTGAGTGGAGCCATGTCAGCATATGGAGGTCTTGAAAGACTTACTTTATCCATATCATTAAGGTAGGCTCTACTCTGGTGAGACAGCTCTTTCCCAGTCCTATTTTGAGTGTCCTCCAACCCATGGGGCTCGTCTTTCTGGACTGTGTTGGACAATGTTTCTGAGCTATTCATAGAGTTGCCCAGTAATGTATCAGACAGTGTTTCCCTGCTGTTCATAAGGTTTTCCCTGGCCAATTTTTGAGAAGTGGATGGCCTGCTCCTTCTTCCTAGTCTGTCTTAGTATATAAGTCATGTTAAAACCTGTGTACCATGTGTCTGAAACACCAGTGGCATAGCCTCAAGCCTCACAGCAACATAAAAGCCCCACAGGATGCCAAACTGACAGACAAGTTTGTCTCCTTTAGATTTTGGAAACCTCTGCACCCTCCCCTTACCTAATTTCTATCTGGAACCTGCCACTTTGTGGTCCCTGGCTGCTCCTTCCCTTTCCTGACTCTAGGAGGCTTGGGGTCTAGCCTTGCATCCCTCCCATTTACCTGGATATCCTGTTGCTCCAGAGGTCCCTGGCCTCTCCTGCTCCCTTCCTCTCCTGGCTCTAGGGGGCTTGGCATTTAGCCTTGCCTCCTGCCCCTTTTTACCTGGATACCCTGCCACTCTGGAGGTCGTCAGTCTCTCCTGCTCCCTCCCTTCCCTGGAATGCTCCTTGGAGGCCACAATGGCTAGACTTCATCTCACCTGCTTTGGTCATGTTGTCAGAAGGGAGCATTCCCTGGAGAAGGAGATCATGCTTGGTAAAGTGAAGAGTCAACAAAAATGAGGAAGGCCTCAATGAGATGTATTGACACAGTGGCTGCAGCGATGGGCTCAAGTACAGCAGAGATCATGAGGCTGGCATAGGACTGCACAGAATTTTGCTTTGTTGTGCATAAGGTCACTATGAGTTGGAGACAACTCGGTGGCACCTAACAACAACATGCACATAACAGAACTTTGCTGAAAGTGAAGATGATTTGAAGCATTTATTGATGAAGATCAAAGACTACAGCCTTTACTATGGATTACACCTCAACATGAAGAAAACAAAAATCCTCACAACTAGACCAATAAACAACATTATGAAAAATGGAGAAGCTATTGAAATTGTCAAGGATTTCATTTGACTTGGATCCACAGCCAATGATAGTGGAAGTAGCAGTCAAGAAACTGAAGGCCTTTTTGCATTGACAAATCTGCTGCAAAATATTTCTTAAGGTGTTAAAAATCAAATACATCTTTTTGAGGACTAAGGTGTGCCTGACCCAAGCCATGGTGTTTTCAATAGCCTCATATGCATGTGAAAGCTGGACAAGGAATAAGGAAGATCAAACAGGAATTGATATCTTTGAATTATAGTATTGGTGAGGAATATTAAATATACCATGGAGTGCCAGAAGAACATACTCCTTGGAAGAAGTACAGCCAGAATACTCCTTAGAAATGAGGATGGTGAGACTCATGTGATTTGGACATGTTTTCAAGAGGGTTAAAGTCCCTGGAGAAAGACATCATGCTTGGCAAAGTAGAGGGTCAGTGAGAAAGAGGAAGACTTTCTATGAGAAGGATTGACACAATGGCTGCAACAATGGGCTCAAACATAGCAACGATTGTGAGGATGGCACAGGACTAGGTAGTGTTTGCTCTGCTGTACACAGGGTTGTTATGAGGTAGAACCAACTGGATGTCATCTAACATCAATCCATTGATTGTTTATAAATGTCCCTGCATGGCAAAAATGGCTAAAATGCTTGAACTCAACCAGAAGTACCTAGGATGACAGGCCTGGTGATCTGTCTCTAAAAGGTCATATCCTTGAAAACTATGGTGCACAGTTCTACTCTGAAACACAGGCTTGCCATAACTGGAAATTGAGTCAATGTCAGCTAACAACTACAGCTTGTGTATATATATACATGTTGTTGTTATTGTTGTTGTTATGTGCCGTTGAGTTGGACCCCACTTATAGTGACCCGTCCTTGGGTTTCTGATTGCCCCATCTTCCTTCCAAGGAGTGGCTGGTGGGTTTGAACCACCAGCTTTCTGGTTAGCAGTCAAGTGCCTTAGGCATTACGCTACCAGAGCTCCCATACATATATACATAAATACATATATATACATATCTATAAAATGTATTTTGTCTACTTAGCTGCACACAGTGCCTGACTCAGTGTCTACAGTCAATAAATGTGAGCTGTGTGAACAATATAGTCATTCAGGGATCCTAAATGTTGTTTAATTCTAATGAAGGAAATGATGAGAAGTTTGCTCCTATTTTTCCCCAGTACCTTGTATGGTACAGGGCAGCAAAACAAGCATTTAATAAATATTTGTGCATTATCAATGGCTTATAAGGAGCAGAAGAAAAGGCAAGATTGTGTCTCCAGAAAGGAGGAGGAGTTGGGGCTGGACCCATGATGATGGGATAGCCGCCTACCATCAATATCCCAGGCTGAGCAGACTTGGCAGCCAAGTAGAATCTAAGTATCACTTTCCTGTAAGTGCTCTTTGGTAAAGTGTAATGTGCCTCCATTGGAAGTCCCACTCTGAAAGGTAGTGCTCCCTTGGTGGCTTCTGGCAGGATTGGAAAGCCATAACTTTGGAGAGAAATACAATAAAGTAGAAATTTCCTCTCAGGTGAGCAAGAAACTGCCTCTTCTCCTGAAGAGATCATTTTCCAGAGCTTTGCCCATCAAGTAGCTTGTTTTCAATTTGTAAGTGAAAGAGCTCTAAGTGAGCCACATTCCAGTCAACTGTCTGTTCTCCTCTCTGATGGAGGCATAGGCAACCACATATACAGAACACAAAAGCCATTTCTCTTTGGCTCCAGGCTGTGTTTCTGTATTTACATGTTATAGGAGTGCCATCCTATACTTTGAAAACTTGTAGCACTTGTTTCAATAAGGAAATACCAATCAACAGTGGACTTTGGAGGGCTTGTTCATTTAAACAAATGTTTTTTAAGTATCTAGGTGCTGAAGTTAAAAAATTCATTCAATCATTCACTCAACCACGAGTTGTTAAGTGCTTACTATGTTCCAAGTAGGAGCTCTGATAGCATAGTGCCTAAGGCATTTGACCGTTAACCAGAAGGCCGGTGGTTCAAACCCACCAGCCACTCCTCGGAAGGAAGGTTGGGCAATCTACTGCCATAGTGATACTGCCTGGGAAACCCAAGGAGGGGTCAATATGAGTGGGGTCTGACTCAATGTCACATAACAGCAACAACAATGACAACATGTTCTAAGTATTGTACTAAACATTGGAAATAACATGAAAAAAGCAGGGAAAAAAACTCCCTAATCTTATGGAGGGAAAATAGACATGTGGCCTTATAAGTAAAATATATAATATATTAGATAATGATAAGTAGTAAGGAGATAAATAAAACAGAAAGGAGGACTAGAAAAAGTGGCCGTGGGGTGTTTTATCAGGAAAAGAGAAATAGCCAAACCAGTTGCTGGTTGAGTTGACTGACTCATGCCAGTCCCATGTATGTCCAAGTCCAGACTTTTCAGTCTATAGGGTTTTGCTCCACAGGGTTTTCAATGGCTGATTTTTCAGCAGTAGACCACCAGCGCTTTCTTCAAGGCACTGATGAGTGTACATAAAACTCCAACCTTACAGTTAACAGCTGAGCATGTTAATCATTTGCACCACTCAGGGACTCCTAGACATGCAGTAACCTGGAGAAAGAGCATTTTAGATGAGGGGTGGGCAGCAAGTACAAGGGCTACAAGGTGAGAGTATATTCTATGTGTTTGAGGAATAATAGAGAGGAGAGTGTAACCTTATCAGAGAGAGTGAGGAGAACCATAAAAGATTGGGAAAGTTCTGTGAATATTGACAGCCACTGAAGGGTTTCAGGCAGAGGAAGAACACAATTAGATTATTGCTTTAAGAGTCTCACTATGGATGCCTTGTGGAAAAGGGTTGTTGGGGAAAGTCTGGTGGTGGGGTTTAGAAGATCTGGTTGTATATTCTCTCTCACAGTCATCAACATATTCTTCTGGAGCCTCATTTTGTCCATCTGGGCAGTAGGGATAAGAAAATACTTCCAAAGGCTTGCTGTGAGGATTAAATTAAATAACAGATGTGAAAGTTCCTAACTTATTGTCTGGCACATGGTAGATATGCAACAAACATTTTTTTCACTAAACTCACTGCCATCAAGTCAATTCTGACTCAAAGTGCCCCCCACTGGGTTTCCAAGACTGTAAAATCTTTATAGAAGCAAACTGCCTCATCTTTCCTCCATGGAGCAGCTAGTGGGTTTGAACCACTGATCTTTTGGTTAGCAACCAAATGCCTTAACCACTACACCACCAGAGCTCCTAGTGATTGATTTTAATGGCAAAATTATTATATAGGAAAAGTGAAAACCTGCTCAGTTATCTCATCTTTATGCCCCGTCCCCAGGCTCTGGGTGCTGCAAATGGTTTGTGCTCGACTGATAACTGAAAGGTTGACAAAACTCACCTAGCAGTCCTGTGGAAGAAAGACTTGGCCAACTGTTTTTGTAAGACTACAGCCAAAAAATCCTATCGACCAGCTCTACTTTATAACACTTGGGTTTCCAGGAGTTGGAATCTACTCAGTGGCAATAGTTTTGTTTTATATAATGTATGCCTTGTCCCACCAAGCCCAGCTTATCCTTGCTTCTGGAAACATGCAGAGGGGTTTGCCTCTCAGACCTTTGCAATATTGTTCTCACTCTCTCCTACACTACTCTTTCATCTCCATAGTTGTCTGTAGACTTGAAAGCTGCTGATGTCTCAAGCCTTTCCTTCATCTGCTGCTTGTCATCAGAGCTGTTGTTCTTCTACTGATCCTTATGCTCATCCCATGACACATTTAACACCTTTTGCTTTATATTCTCATTTCACAGTACCTAAGTCTTATCTCCTCTAACAGTCTGCAGATCTCTGGAAGGCACCCACTGCATCGTAGCTATCTCTGAGTACATACCCCACCTTGCACAGCCTCTTGCTGCTGGTAGTAATGGGCTGTTGAATGAACTGAATGAAAGGTTGACTGATGTTCATGCTGTACTGAAAGCCTGCCACACTGTGAGTAAGTGTGAGTTGGTTTGATTATGAAAGATGGGAAGGCATGTCTTTTTTTTCAGAGAGCAACAGAAAGCCTCCCAGCCACACTGGGCTTGCTCAGTCAGAGTGGGAAGGGCTATGACCTGTGGGCCCAGAATGACACCCTTGATTATTTAAACAGCAAAGAGCTCATTAAGCCTCACAGTCCCTCATGAAAGTGAATGAAGGAGGCAGGGATCCTCAGTGGTCACCAACAGGTCAGGTCCTTCCTCCTTACAGTAGGTTTGTGCCTTTATGAGTCAGCTTAAAACAGCCACAGAAAACAAGCCAATTTACATGATCTTCTCCCTCCTGTTCACTTGGCACACATTTAGTGCTGATGTGACAGCCACAGGGACAGATGTCTCACTGGCCTCCGGGAAGGGAGAGGAAACCTAAGTCACGGCTGATGCTCCTCCCTTTCTTCCTGGATCACTGGGAACCCAGCCTGAGTCCTGTAAATCTAGTTCAGAGAGGTGGTCCAGGAAGGCTGCAAGGCTGGGGGATGATGGCAGATGAAGAGGAGACTCAAAGAAATGAGCACAGAAGGAGAAGTCAGAGATTATCTGGCCTGACTCTCTGGCCTTTAGGTGGTGTTATTGCTCCAGTTTTGGAGGTGAAGTAGGTAACTGAGGCCTGTGTGGACAAGTGCCCAATGCAAGGATGGAAGGTAGTTCCAGCTCAGACCTGCTACACCACCCCCCTCCCCATCACAGCCACCAGCTTCCGATTGGAGCTGCTGTTGGTGGTGGTGGTGAGTGGATTGTGGCAAGGATGTTGTCTCCTCAGAACAAGTTAGTCAGTGAAGGTGAGTATGCTTATGTGTATTTGGGTATGTTCTTGGGTGTGCCTCATTCTTTAATAACCAGCTTCACAAGCCCATTTTTACTATGATACAACTATTACCAATAGTAATGATAATGTCAAAACATAGTAGTTACTATTATTACCCATTTCATAGCTGAAAAAAATGGAAAGATTATAAAGTTCAGGAACTGGCTCATGGCTGCATAGCTAGTAAGTTTGTAGACACCTGCAGTAGTCATTAAAGTTGTTCACAGATATTTGTTTCTGTCTTTCTTGATAAAGGATAGAATTTCTGTCTCCACTGATCACTATTCTTAGGCACCATTATGTGACTTGCTTTGGTCAGTGAAATATGAGTGGATGTGCCACCTCTGGTCAGACCCTTTTCTCCAACCATAGTGACTGGCAATGTTCCAGATGGTGCTGTGAAATCAGCATGGGTCCTGGCAAGAGGATGATTGTGGGGTG
Source organism: Orycteropus afer afer (assembly GCF_000298275.1). Taxonomy (NCBI): domain Eukaryota; kingdom Metazoa; phylum Chordata; class Mammalia; order Tubulidentata; family Orycteropodidae; genus Orycteropus; species Orycteropus afer. Next base: position 2,598,852 of record NW_006921780.1, read on the forward strand.
GAACAGAGCCCCCAACTGACCCACAACACAGTGTGAGTGAGGAGTAAGCCTTTATTGTCATGAGCCACTGAGATTCTAGGGCTGTTGGTTATCACATGAACACAACCCAGCCAGTCCTAACTGATCCGGCAGTGGTATGAATGAGTAATTTACAAAGCCCATTAAGGCAGCACAGAATTACTTATTTATGGGAACTTTTTGACAGATCTGCAGCTTAAATTTTTTATCCCTCCAAACATTTAGCCAGAGTCATTGGTAAGTAATTCACTTATTAGGCACTCCGGAGTGGTTTATGGTACTGTGAGTTATGATCTCACACAAGTATACAGCTGGGGAATTAGAATGTGAAAGCCAGGGACAGGAGAGGGAGCAGAAAGTCCTCTCCTCAGATCTCACCCGGGGCTGCTGGATGCAGGAGGAAGATGTCCAGGCCTCAGGGAGACTTCTGTTCTAAGTCAGATTGATGTTTCAAAACAGAATGACTTTAAAGAAAGACAAGACACTCTAATCTATGACTCAAAACAAACAAACAAACAAACAAAAAAATGATTTTAACAATGATTTTAATGATGATTTTAGTCACTGATTGAATGTTTGGGAAGACAGTAAGGAGAGGAAGAAAGTGTATAGGGACAGACAGAATGAGACAAAAAAAAGCTTCAGCAGCTTTCCAGGGCCTAATGGGGAAATCCAAATGCCTCCACCTGACAAGAACTGGCCATAGTCCCCTTCCAGTCTCACAACTCATTAAACCATCAGTTGCCCTACAGTTGATTCTGACTCATAGTGACCCCATGTATGTCAGAGTGGGGTCTATGGGGTTTTCAGCAGCTGATTTTTCAGAAGGCTGGGCCTTTCTTCTGAGGTACCTCTGGGTAAACTCAGTCCTCCAATCCTTCACTTAGCAGTAGAATGTGTTAACCGTTTTGTACCACCCAGTAACTTATCACTCTTCTTATCTCTACTTCAGACACTTGGTGCTCCAAATATGGCTTGTGTCTTCCTTTCTCTGTGTGTCAGATCACAATATTCCTCCTGTCTAATTTCAGTTTTCAGTTCAAAGACCACCTCCGGCATGTGACACTTGTCAATTTTTTAGCCTGTTTTCCTTGTTAGGCTAGGTCTCTACAGGGCCAAGACTCAGTCTAAGTGAACATGGTTCTGCTGTAGTGAGCCTGTCTCACAATCAGTACAATAAACACTGGCTGTTGTGATGATGGTGATAATAATGAGCCTGGAGACAATGATGATAATGTTGGTTTCCTCAGCAACCCATCACTACTTCCTTCCTTTCTCCTACATCTCTTGCAGTCCTCCAAATCAGTGAAAGCCTATAGTCAAATCTTGAAGATTCTTTGAGATCCTAGCTGGAAGGAGAGACACTGCACCATAAGTGGATAGAGGAGTTCATGCTGGGCTGGAGGAGGGGCCTGTGGGCAGGTTCACTGGAAAAGAATCAAGTGGAGAGGATTGGGGAATTTGAGTGCAAGTCACCGGTCACATACTGTTATTGAGGATCCTTCCCAAGCTACATCCATCCCACTCACAATTTTCCAGGAAGATCCCATAGGTTCCAAGTATATTGCTCAGAGTCCTGATCTTAAGAGAATTAACTCAGCCTCCTGAGGTTGAAGCCACCTAAGTAAGATCTCCCCTTTGTATTAATGAGAGCTCTGGTGGTGTAGTGCCTAAGGCATTTGACTACTAACCATAAGGCTGGCAGTTCAAACCCACCTACTCCTCAGAAGGAAGGTTGGGCATTCTACTTCTGTAGTGATACCACCTCGGAAATCCAAGGAGGGGTGGCTATGAGTCAGATCTGACTTGATGGCAGTGAGTTTGGTTTTGCTTTGGTTTGCATTAATACCAACTGTTGCCCAGACGGTATAAAGATTTAAGCAAGGTAGTTTTCTCCTGTTTTTAGATCTCTAGTGGGAAGAGAGAGGAGATTAATCCACTCTCTGTCACCTCCTGCCTAATGCATCTTGCCTACCATGAAGTCCTTCCTAAAGTCTGGTGTCAAGTACAAGTCTAGGATATCAAGCAGCTCATCTTCCAGGGAGGCAAAGCTGTATATAGATCAGGAAGCTGTTGTTCAAACAGAACAAGGGGATACTGCATGGTTTAAAATCAGGAAAGGAGTGCATCAGAGTTGTATCATTTCGTCATACTTATTCAATCTGTATGCTGAACAAATAATCTGAGAAGATGGACTATAAGAAGAAGAATGTGGCATCAGGATAGGAGGAAGACTCATTAACAACCTGTGATATGCAGATGACACAACTGCTTGCTGAAGGTGAGGATAACTTAAAGCACTTACTGATGAAGATTAAAGGCTACACAGTCTGTAGTATGGATTACATAAAGAAAATGAAAATGCTCACAACTGGACCAATAAACAACATCAATATAAATAGAGAAAAGTTTGAAGTTGTTAATGATTTCATATCACTTGGTTCCACAATCAACACCAATGGAAGGAGCAATATTGATTGCACTGAGCAAATCTGCTGCAAAAGACCTCTTTAAAGTGCTGAAGAGTAAAGATGTCTCCTTGAGGACTAAGGTGTGCCTAACACAAGCCATAGTCTTTTCAATTGCCTCATATGCATGTGAGAGCTGGACAATGAGTAAGAAAGAATGAAGAAGAATCGATGCTTTTGAGTTGTGGTGTTGGCAAAGAATATTGAAAGTACCATGAGCTGCCCAAAGAACTAACACATCTGTCCTGGAAGAAGTGCAGCCGGAATGCTCCTTGGAACAAGAATGACCAGACTTCGTCTCACCTACTTTGGTCATGTTGTCAGAAGGGACCATTCCTTGGAGGATATCATGCTTGGTAAAATGGAAGGTCTGCGAAGAAGTGGAAGACCCTAAATAAGATAAATTGACACAGTGGCTGCAAAGATGGGCTCAGGTATAGCAAGGCTTATCACGCTGGCACAGGACTGGGCAGTGTTTCGTTCTGTTGTACATAGGGTTGCTATGAGTTGGAGCTGACTTGATGGCACCTAACAACAACATTAGTTTTAGTGATTTTCTTATTGATTTTCTAGGATTTTCTATGTATAGGACCATATCATCTGCAAATAGGGATACGTTTACTTCTTTTCCAATTTGGATGCCTCTTCTTCCCTTTTTTGCCTTATTGCTTGGGCTAATACTTCCACTATAATATTGAATAGGAATGATGATAAAGATCATCTGTGCCTGGTTCTCAATTTCAAGAATGTTTTCAGTCTATCTCCATTTAGAATAATGTAACCATTCATTTTTGTCTAAGCCCTTGATTAAGTTGAGGAATTGCCCTCCTATTCCTATATTGCTGAGCATTTTTTTAAAATCAAGCATGGGTGTTGGATTTTGTCCAATGACTTTCCCACATCCATTCATATGATCATTTTTTTCCTTTTATTTATGTGGTGGATTAAATTGATTTTTTTTTTTTTTAATTTTTGAACCATTCTTGTATATCTTGTGTGAATCTCACATGATCATGATGTATTATTTTCTGATATGCTATTGAATATTATTGGCAAGGATTTTGTTGAGAATGTTTGCATCAATGCTCATAAGGGATATTGGTTTATAATTTTCTTTTTGAATGATGTATTTGCCTGACTTTAGTCTCAGGGTACAAAAGGAGCATGGGGACAACATCTTCTGACCTCCTCCAACCTCATAAGGAGGAAACAGAGTCACCATCAATAGCCCAAGGCTTATTTTATGAGGCCACACAACAGCCTTCTTACCAATATTTTATTATTACAATGACCCTAAAGTCAAACTTTAAGCCCTGAATTCAAGGACACAGAGGGTGCCTTCTGTGCATGTCTGAGGTGGCAACTGCTGATCTTCTGTGGTATAAGCTGTGGTTATCTCTAGCTTCTTGTCTTATTTCTGGCTTCCTGCCTTCTGAGTGGAAAATTTTCTGCTGTTTTTTTTTTTTTTTTTCCCCTCCCTTTTCAGGCCTCCTGCTCATGTCTAACTCACTACCTACTCTATCAGTTATGTCTTCTTTTTAGATTGGTCCTTTAAACATTATATAATGCCCTTCCTGGTCTCTTTCACTGTTTCATTTTATTTTTTCTTTTCTAGTTGCCATTTGCTTGATATATATTCCTCCATTCTTTGATTTTTACCTTATTTCTTCCTTGAATCTATAGTGTGTCTATATTAAAGTGTCTTATTTTCTTATTCATTCTGCTATTCTGTTTTTGGAATGATTCATTAATCTAGTTATACCCAGTGTAATTTTTTATATGTATGAATTTACTGCTATCATTTTGTAGGCTATTTTTGTGTGTATGTGGTGTTGATGCTTTCTTTGTTCATTTCATTTTTCTGTGCTGAGTTCATTTTAAGGAGCTGTGGTGGTGTAGTGGATAAGGCATTTGGCTGCTGACCAAAAGGTCAGCAGTTCAAACCAACCAGCCACTCCATGGAAGGAAGATGGGGCAATCTACTTCTATAAAGATTTACAGCCTCAGAAACCCAATAGGGGTTGCTATGAGTCTGAATTGCCTCAATGGATGTGAGTTTGTTTTTTCGTTTTGAGTTCATTTTGTTAATGGATTTTCTTATCATTTCCTTCTTTGCTGCTGTTTTACTCTTTACTGAGACTTCATGATTTTTTTCTTTTTAATTTTGGTGGGAAGGTTTATCTATTTTCCTTCAGGTTACCCTGCAATTTATTATTGTCTTCCCAAGACTAAGACAGTTCTTTTTATCTCAATATCATCTTGCCTTCCTTTCCATGTGGCAGTTCTGTAACTGCATCATTTAGTCCCTCTTTTTGCTTTGTAGTTTTCACTGTTTACAAAATGACATCTCTGGTTTCCTACTTTTAGTCTTGTAGTTTTTATTATTATTATTATTATTTCTGTATCTGGGACTTCAGAAATTAAGGGAGTTTGCAAGAACCAAGCCAATCTTACAAGAAGTTCTAAATGGAGTCCTTTAGACAGAGAACAAACAACATGAGGCAACAACCAGATATTAATTCACATGACAATATCATCCAGAAATAAATATAAAAGTATGAAAAAAAAAAAAAAAACTACATCTAGTGTCTTAGTTTCATTGTCACATGTAAGGGACAATTTTGCTGGGTATATAATTCTTGGTTGAAAATTTTTCTCTTTCAAGGTTTTATGCATATCATCCCATTGCTTTCCTGCCTGCATGGTTTCTGCTGATAAATCAGGGTTTAGTCTTATTAGATCTAACTTTTCATTTTACCCATGCTAGTTTCAGAAATTTTGCTTTGTCTTTGGTTTTGGAAAGTTTGATTACAGAATGATATATCTTGGTGACTTTCTTTAGAGGTCTAGCCTATTTGGGATTTGCTAAGCTTCTTGAATGAATATCCTTTTGTTTTTCATGATATTATGGGAGTTTTCTTCCTTCAAATCTTTGACAATTTTCTCAATGCTATTGTGTGTGTGTATGTATGTGTGTATCCTTATTCTGGAATTCTGATCACATGTAGGTTATTCCTCTTTATGGTGTCTCATATAATTATTGTTGTTGTTGTTGTTATTATTATTTGCCGTCAAGTCGGCCCCGACTCATAGCGACCCCTCCTTGGGTTTCTGAGGCAGTTTCACTACGGAAGTAGGATTGCCCAACCTTCCTTCTGAGGAGTGGCTGGTAGGCTTTCTTTCTTTTCTTTTTTTTTTCCGATTATTATTCTAGCAGATTAATATTAAGAGATTTTTCTTCAGTCTCAACAATTCTGTTTTCTATTGATTCAATTATACTCCACTGTTCTTCCAATGTGTTATCTAGATCTACAACTTTTTATTATTATTATTATTATTATTTGGATGAAAGTTTACAGAGCAAATTCACTTTCCTACAGCAGGTCACATAGGTCACATACACTTTGTCTCATGACACTGACTGCAATTTATCACAATGCAACAGCTCCCCTCCTACTTCTTTCCCATAGTTACCTCTTCCCTGTGTCCTTTCCTCCCATGCAATCCTGCCCTCTGAACTGTCTCCTGGTGCATACACATCCTTTCTATTCTCCCAAGACTGATCTTGCCAAGGAGTGTATCTACCTAATGTAAACACTCAGTTCATATGCCTGTCTTTTGTTTGTCTGGAAGCCACAGGAGTGGGTTCAATTCCAGAGTTGAAGGGCAACTAGGGGTCATAGTCTCAGGGGTTCCATCAGAATCTATCAGACCAGCAAAACTGGTTCTTTTTCTTTTCTTTCTTTTTAAACGACTTTGAGTTTTATTCTACATTGTTCTCCCATTCTATCCAGGATCTCCTACATAGATTCCCCCTCCAAGTGGTTGACACTGACAGCTAGGCACCATCTACTTCTTCTGGTCTCATAGATGTATAGACTGAGGATGACATGGTGTACCATTCCCTTGGACTAATTGTTTCTATGTGTCTTTGTTTTTCTTCATTCTTCTTTGCTCTGGACGAGAAGAGACCCATCATTGCATCTAGATGGCCACTTGCAAACTTTTAAGATCTCAAGCACTACTCACCAAAGTAGGATGTGGAACAATGTTTTTTTGTAGTATGTTATGCCAATTGAGCTGGAAGTCCCCTACCACCATGGTCCTGAGCCCACAGGTCCAACTACTTGGTCCCTCTAGGTATCTGGCTGTGACTAAGAAGTGACTACAAACTTGTTCCCTGTCAGCTCTACTATATACTTGGTAATTCTTACAGAACATATAAATACACTTGTGGAAACATTGTCTGCCAACCCTATATATGGTCATGGGTACACTCCCCACTGCATACACATACCTAATAGCTCAACCTGTCCACCTATCTATCCACCCATAGATCAATGTTTGCCTTCACTGACAATGCAGTACTCTATGTGCAAAGAATTGGCCAGGGAAAACCTTATGAATAGCAAAGAAACACTGTTTGGTACATTACTGTGCAACTTTAGGAATAGTCCATTTAGGCTAAAAGGCTTGCAAAATAGGACTGGGAAAGAGTTGCAACATCTGAGTAAACCCAGCCTTACTCATGGAAAAGAGAA
>NW_006921780.1:2608423-2614484 GCF_000298275.1 Orycteropus afer afer
TCATGCTTGGTAGGGTGGAGGGTCGATGAAAGAGGGGGAGGCCTTCAAGGAGATGGATTGATACGGTGACTGCGATGATGGGATCAAGTATAGCAGGGATTGTGGGGCTAGCGCAGGATTGGGCAGTGTTTCGTTCTGCTGTGCATGGGGTTGCTATGAGTAGGAAACGACTCGACGGCACTTAACAACAACAACAATAATGTGCAAAATGGTCCATCTTTGTTGTCTGTACCTCCCTTGCACCTCTCTATGTCTTCCTCTCCTTCAATGCCACCATGTAGATCACTCAAATTTGGTATATTGCCCTTTTCTTCACCCAAATCAATACTTGTCTCTACCTATCTAACAGTGTTCCTTTCCATCCCCTCCCACACCTGGTAACCAACAAAGAAAATTTCCTTCCATATATAAACATTTCCTTGACTTTTTACAATAATGGACTAATGCAATATTTGTCCTTCTGTGATTGACTTATTTCACTCAGCAGAATGTCTTCCAAGTTCATCCATGTTATGCAGTATTTTGCAGATTCTACGTTATTCTTTAGGGTTGCGTAATATTCCATTGTGTGCATGTACCATTGTTTAGTTATGTATTCTTCTGTTGATGGGCACCAGATTGTTTCCATCTTTTTGCTATTGTAAATACTGCTGCAATGAACATGGGCATGCATATATCTGTTCTTGTCCTGGCTCTTACTTCTTTAATAAGATATATACCTAGTATGAGATTGCTGAGTCAAATGGTATTTCTAATTCCAACTTTTTAAAGAATCACTAGCAGTGTATAAGAGTCCCAATCTCTCTACATCCTCACCAGCATTTGTTATTTTCTATCTTGTTGAAATTTGTTACTTGTGCTGGGGCAAAATGGTATCTTATTGTTGTTTTGATTTGCATTTCTCTAATGGCTAATGATTGTGACATTTCTTCATATGTTTGTTGACCACCTGAATATCCTCTTTTGTGAAGTGTCTGTTCATATTTTCTGCCCATTTTTAAATTGGATTATTTGTCTTTTTGTTCTTGAGCTGTTGAAGTTTTCTATAAATTCTAGATATAAATCCCTTGTCAGATATGTCATTGCCAAACGTTTTTTCCCCCCAATCTGTAGTTTCTCTTTTGACTCCTTTGGAGAAGTCTTTGGAAGCACATAAAAATTTAAATTTTAGGTGGTCTCATTCATCTAGTTTCTCTTCTGTTTGTGCATTTTATGTTATGCTTAAGTCTATTTATGCCTTATATTAGGGCTCTTAAACCTGCCCCTAGTTTTTCCTTGAGAAACTTTACATTTTTGGTTTCACGTTTAAGTATTTGATCCATCTGGAGTTAGTTTTTGTGTATGGTGGGAGGTACAGATCTTGTTTCATTTTTCCGAATATAGGTATCCAGTTTTGCCAGCATCATTTTTTAAACAGACAATTTCTTCCTCATTTAATGGATTTTGGGTGTTTGTCAAAAATCAGCTGATCATAGGTCAATGGATCTATTTCTGGGTTTCAATTCTATTGCATTGGTCTATGTGTCTGTCATTGTACCAGTACCAGACAGTTTTGATACTGTGGCAGTATAGTAGGTTTTGAGATCCAGCAGTGTGAGACCTCCTACTTTGTTGTTCTTCTTCAATAATGGCTTGCTTACCCGAGGTCTCTTTCCTTTCCATATAAAGTTAGTGATTGATGTTTCCGTATCCTTAAAGAATATTGATGGGATCTGGATTGGGATTGCATTGAATGTACAGATTAGTTTGGGTAGAATTGATATTTTCACAATGTTCAATCTTCCTATCCACAAGCATTTTATGTTCTTCCATTTACGTAGATCTCTTATGGTTTCTTGAAGTAGTGTTTTGTAGTTTTCTTTGTACAGGTCTTTTGTGTCCCCGGTAAGATTTATTCCCAAGTGTTTTATTTTTTTTAGCAGCTATTGTAAATGGTATTGATTTCTTTATTTCTTTTTCAGCAATCTCTTTGCTGATGCAGAGGAATCCCACTGATTTTTGGATGTTGATCTTCTATCCTGCCTTGATGCTAAATCTCTCAATTTGTTATAGTAGATTCATTAAGGCATGTAACAACAACAAGAACAACTTGGGTTTTCTAGCTATAGGATCACATCATCAGCAAATAAGGATAGTTTGACTTCTACCTTACCAATTTGGATGTCTTTGATTTCCTTTCTAGCCTTATTGCTCTGGCTAGGACTTCCAATACAATGTTGAATAGAAGTGGTGATAGAGAGCATCCTTGTCTGGTTCTTGTTCACAAGAGAAATAGTTTCACTCTCTCCATTGAGAATAATGTTGCCTGTTGGTTTTGCATGTATGGCCTTTATTATGTTGAGGAATTTCCCTTCTATTCCTATTTTACTAAAGTTTTTATGAGGAATGGGTGTTAGATTTTATCAAATGCCTTTTCTGCATTGATTGATAAGATCATGTAGCTTTTCTTTTCCTTTTTTTTAAAATTTATATGATGGAAGACATTGATTGTTTTTCTAATTTGAACCATCCTTGCATAACTTAAATGAACCCCATTTGGTCATAATGAATTATTTTTTTGATATGTTCTTGAAGTCTAATGGTAGGATTTTGTTGAAGATTTTTGCATCTATATATTCATGAGGGTTTTGGTATGTAGTTTTTCTTTTCAGTGATGTCTTTGCCTGCTTTGGTAACAAGGTTACACTTGCTTCAGAAAATGAATTTGGGAAGATTCTATCCTTTTCTATATTTTGGAATAGTTTGAATAGGATTGATGTCAGTTCTCTGAATGTTTGGTAGAGTTCTCTGGTGAAATCATCTGGGCCAAGACTTTTTATGTTGGTAATTTTTTTTATAACCGTTCAGTTTCTTCTTTTCTTATGGGTCTGTCCAAATTTTCCACATCAGTCTGTGTTAGTTTAGGTAAGTAGTATATTTCTAGAAATCTGTCCATTTCTTCCAGATTTTCAGATTTGTTGAAGTACAGTTCTTCACAGTATCCTGATATTATCCTTCTTATTTCAGTTGGTTCTGTTATAATGTCACCTATTTCATTTCTTATTTGTGTTATTTGTATTATCTCCCTCTTTTCCTTTGTTAAATTTGCCACTGGTTTGTCCATTTTATTAATATTTTCAAAAAACCAACTTTTAGTCTTGTTGATTTTTTCCATCGTCTTTCTGTTGTCTGTTTCATTGATTTCTGCTCAAATCTTTATTTCTTTTCTTGTGGTGACTATAGACTTTTCTTGCTGTTCTTTTTCTAATTGTTGCAGATGTTGGTTTAAAGTGTTGGTTTTGACTCTTTCTTCTTTTTTGATGTATGCATTTGCTGCTATAAATTGGCCTCTTATCACTGCTTTTGTTGTCTCCCAAAGATTTTGGTTGTGTTTTCATTCTCATTCGATTCAAGAACTTTTTTTAATTTCATTTCTTTTTTCTTTTGATTCCAGTCATTCTTAAGGAGGGTGTTGTTCAGTTTCCATGTGTTGGCTTTTTCCATTCATCTTCCTATTGTTGATTTCTAATTTGGTAGCATTGTGGGCTAAGAAGATGTTTTGCAATATTTCAATGTTTTAAAATTTATTAAGGCTTGCTTTATGGCCTAACATATGGTCTATCATGGAGAATGTTCCATGTGCACTAGAAAAGAATGCATATTGTGCTGATGTTGGGTGAAGTGCTCTGTAGATGTCTATAAGGTCAAGTTGGTGGATTGTATTGTTTAGTTCTGTGTCTTTGTTGAGTTTCTTTCCAGTTGTATCTTTCATTGAAAGTAGTGTATTAAAATCACCTATTATTACTGTGGAGTCATCTATTTGTCTTTTCAATTCTGTTAAAGTCTGATTTATGTATTTTTGAGCTCTTTCATTGAGTCTGTAGACATTAATTATAGTTATATCTTCTTCTTCAATGATTCTTTAATCATTATATAATGTCCTTCTTTGTCTCTTATGCTAGTTTTTGTCTTAAAGTCAATTTTATCAGAAATTAATATTTCCACTCCTGCTCTTTTCTGGGGGGAGCTCTGGTAGCATAGTGCCTAAGGCACTTGACTGCTAACCAGAAGGCTGGTGGTTCAAATCCACCAGCCACTCCTCGGAAGGAAAGTGAGGCAATCCACTTCCATAGTAATACCACCTCAGAAACCCAAGGAGGGGTCTCTATGAGTCGGGTCCGGCTTGACGGCACATAACAGCAGCAGTTTTTTTTTTTTTTTTCTGGTTGCCATTTGCTTGATACAACTTTTGATATTTATTCTACTTTGGTCTTTGTCTCTAAGGTATGTCTCTTGTAGACAGCATATTGATGGGTTATGTTTTCTTATCCAGCCTGAAACTCTCTGCCTCTTGAGTAGTGCATTCAATTAATTAACATTCAATGTAATTATTAACAAGTATGGATTGGTTGCTCTCATTTTGTTAAGTGTTTTTTCATGGTTTTCCTGGTTTCTTTGTTCCATATAATTTTCTGTGCTGAGCTTATTAGGTTTATGAATCATGTTATCATTTCTTTGGTTGCTATTGTTTTAGTATTTGCTAAGTATTTGTGCTTGTCCTCTTTTTTATTGTGATGTAAAGGTTTATCATTTTTCTTTGAGATTACCCTGTGATTTAGAATTTTCTTCCTGAGTTTAGAACAGTCTATTCTATCTTGCAATTCTCTTGACTTTCTCACCATTTAGAAGTACTGTAACTGTACTGTTTTTTCCCTCTTTGTCCTCATTTGCCAATTGATGTCTCTGGTTCCCTGTTTACAATCCTGTAAGCTTATTTTACTTTGGATACTTCCATAGCTGTGTTGATTTCTGGGCTGTGTCAACTTGTGTATTAATGGTCAGTTGTTGTTTGCTCCTTTTGGTTGGTCTGGTTTTAACAAAGTCCCTTAATTTCTGCTTATCTGGAAATCTAATTTCACCATCATATTTGAGGGACAATTTTGCCAGTTAAATAATTCATGGTTGGAAATTTTTCTCTTTCAGAGTTTTATATATACCATCCCATTGCCTTATTGCTTGCATGGTTTCTGCTGAAAAATCAGAGTTTATTCTTATTGGTTGTCCTTTGTAGTTAACTTTTTTTTTTTTTTTTTCTCCCATGCTACTTTCAGAATTTTTTTCTTTGTCTTTGATTTGGGTGAGTTTGATGATATGTCTAGGTGATTTTCTTTTGGTGTCTATCCTGTTTGGGGTTCGTTGGACTTCCTGAATGGATGTATTCTCATCTTTCAACACATCAGGGAAGTTCTTTTCCAACAAATCTTAGACAATTTTCTTGGTAGTTTTCTTCTCTATTCCTGTTCTAGAATTCCGATTACTTATACATTATTCCTTTGGATGGTATCCCACATGAACCTTAGACTTTCTTCATCTTGTTTTGATCTTTTTTTTTCTTATTGACTCCTTTCCAAGGAAGTATTTGGGTATTTGTCTTCAATCTCATTAATCTGTCTTCCATTGATTCACTTCTACTCCTTTGCCCTTTCAATGTGTTATCTATTTCTGAAAATTTAGTGTTAATCTTTTGTGTTTCTGTCTGTAGATTTTGTATCATTTCTAATGTTTTATTTATTTTGTCATTTTGTTCTTATATTTTCTTCTGAAATTGTTCTAGGGTTTTGTCTGTGTTTTCCTTAATTTTGTCAGTGTTTTCCTTGATCTGTCTCTCAATCCTTTGAAGATACCTAAATATAATTCTTTTGAGTTCCTTATCAGGGAGTTCCAATTCTGTTTCTTCCTCAGGGCTATGTTCTGGGTTTCTAACCTGCTCCCTTGTTTCTACCACTTTATCTTTCTTTTTTGTCTGAAACATTGTGACATTGTTGTATTTAGATCTCTGTTAACTGTTTGTGAAGAGCAGTTAAGGGTGAGTCAGGTTCTACTTGGTGGTCATTTATCATTGACCAATTGGTGGAGAAGGAAGTGGTGGTTCTCACTCTATAAGTGGAACTGCAGGAGTTGTGAGTGTGGTTGTGTCATATGGGCATGGTTGCTGTCTCCCACTAAGTCAGACAAAAGCAACGATCAAAAAACCATCAGAAAAGTAAAAGCAAACAGAAAACACACACTGCACAAACACACA
>NW_006921780.1:2614768-2616309 GCF_000298275.1 Orycteropus afer afer
ATAAACTTTTCCTTGACCCTCCACAACAATGATCTAATACTGTATTTGTCCTTCTGTGATTGACTTATTTCACTTAGCATAATGTCTTCCAAGTTCATCCATATTATGCAGTGTTTTGCAGACTTTACATTATTCTTCAATGTTTCATAGCATTCCAGTATGTGTATGGACCATAGTTTGGTCTTCCACTCTTCTGCTGATGAGCACATAGGTTGTTTCCATATTTTTGCTATTGTAAATAGTGCTGTGATGTACATAAGAGTGCATGTATCTGTTCCTATCCTGGCCCTCACCTCTCTAGAATATATACCTAACAATTGGATTGCTGGGTCAAATGGTATCTCCAATTCCTACTTTCTAAGGAATCGCCATATTGCTTTTCACAGTGGTTGTGTCACTTCACAGTCACACAAGCAGTGTATGAGAGTCCCAGTCTCTCCACATCCCCATCAGCATTTGTTATTTTCTGTCTCACTGAACCTTTCTATCAGTGCTGGGGTGAGACGGTATATCTCATTGTTGTTTTGATTTACATCTCTCTGATGGCCAATGGTTGTGAGCATCTTTTCATGTATTAGCTGACCACGTGAATGTCCTCCTTGGTGAAGTGTCTATTCATGTCTTCTGCCCATTTTTCAATTGGATTATTAATTCCTTTGGTGTTGAGGCATTGGAGTTTTCCATCAATCTTAGAGATAAGTCCCTTGTCAGAAATGTAATTATCAGCAAATATGAATTTATTGCTGTCATTTTGTCGTGTGCTTTTTCATTGTGCCAATTTCTTTGTTCCATATACTTTTCTATGCTGAGCTCTTTTTTTTTTTTTTTTACGAACCATGTTATCACTTCCTTCATTGCTATTGTTTTAGTATTTGCTGAATATCTGTGCTGGCCCTCTTTTTTTATTTTGATGTGAAGGTTTATCATTTTTCTTTGAGGTTACCCTGTGATTTATAGTTTTCTTCCTAAGTGTAGAACAGTCTGTTCTACCTTGTAGTTGTATTGTCTTCCCTATCATCTAGAAGTTCTGTAATGACACAGAATTTTTCCCTCTTTTTGGTTTGTAGTTGTCCTCATTTGTCGGTTGATGTCTCTGGCTCCCTGTTTTCAATCTTGTAGGCTTATTTACTTTGGATACTTCCATAGCTGGGTTGGTTTCTGGGTTATATCATCATGTGTATTAATGGTCAGTTGTTCTTGGCTGTTGTTGCTTCTCTGTCTGAAGGGCTCTCTTTAGCATCTCTTTTAAGGTTGGTCTGGTTTAAACAAATTCTCTTAATTTCTGCTTATCTGGAAATGTCCTAATTTCACCATCATGTTTGAGGGACAGTTTTGCTGGGTACATAATTCTTGGTTGGAGATTTTTCTCTTTCAGTGTTTTATATATACCATCCCACTGTCTTCTTGCCTGCATGGTTTCTGTCAAGAAATCTGAGCTTAGTCTTATTGGTTGCCCTTTGTAGGTAACTTTTCATTTTTCCTGTGCTGCTCTCATGATTTTTGCTTTGTCTTTGGTTTTGGTGAGTTTGATGATGATATAT
>NW_006921780.1:2616484-2625519 GCF_000298275.1 Orycteropus afer afer
TAGGTTATTCCTTTTGATGGTATCCCACATGAACCTTAGGCTTTCTTCATTTTGTTTTGATCTTTTTTTCTGATTGATCCCTTTCCAAAGAAGTATTCAGATATTTGTCTTCCATCTCATTAATTCTGTCTTCCATTGCATCAATTCTATTCCTTTGCCCTTTCAATGTGTTATCTGTTTCTGACAATTTAGTATTAATCTTCTGAAATTAATTTCTATCTGTAGATTTAGAATCATTTCCAATTTTTCATTTCTTTTGTCAGTTTGTTCTTGTATTTTCTTCCAAAATTGTTCTAGGGTTTTGTCTGTATTTTCCTTGATCTATCTCTCAATTCTTTGAAGATACCTAAATATAATTCTTTTGAATTCCTTATCAGGGAGTTTCAATGCTGTGTCTTCCTCAGGGATGTGTTTTGGGTCTGTATCCTAGGCCCTTGTTTCTCCTGCTTTATCTTGCTTCTTTGTGTGGACTGTGATGCTCTGTTGTCTCCGATGCATTGTGACGTTTTTGTGTTTGTATTTAATTGGTGACTATATGTTAGAGTGACTTGCCTACAATTTTCATTTTCTTTGTATGTTATCTATATGAGCAGGGTACTCTGCTGTGTTCCTCTATTCACTAGTTGACAGCACTTATACCCTCACCACCTGTCTCCTTTCCTTTGTCAGCCTCTTGTATGTCCTTGCTGACCCTGGCAAACAGAGCCCGTTCTTAGGTCCCTGGAATCCTAATGAGAATGCTATCACTTTAAAATCCAAAATGGTTGCCACCTGTGAACATTCAAAATGGCTGTGCCCTTGGTCACTTTAAATATCCAAAATGGCTGCCACATGTAAACAATCAAAATGGCTGTGCTCTCCAGACAACAGAAAGTCCACATCTCAGGTTGTCTCCCTCCTTGCTGTTTCTCTTCCTAGTCATAAGCTACCAGAGCAGTTGTCCCTGCAGCCCTTGGTGACTGGGACTGATCTTTAGGTCCATTCTCAGGTCCCAACACCACTTGGAAATATTCAGGCTGCTGGCCTTGTCAGAGTAGCTGACAGTCCGCAGCTCTGACCTTCTCTGTACTCACTGTTTTCATTCACGTTTTTCCACTAGTTGGTGCCTAATCCACTTCTGTATAGTTCCTTTCAAAGATCAGGGCTCCAGGATTATCTTCTGTACCTCAGTCAATTGGTTTTTCTTTTCTTTGTTGAAGAGGGTCTATGTCGCTTGTCTGCCTATTCTTTCATCTTACCAGAAATCCCTAATAAAAATGATTTTAAAACATACAAAAACAAACTGAACAAAAAGAAAAAGAATATATCTGGGCAGGACAGTGCAGGATACCCAGGTTCCGTCAGAGCACACATACTGGGATGGAATTCCTGCCGACTCAGAAGATGTGTGGGAGTGAGGGATGGCTGCACCTCTGTTCACCAAGAGGGTGTGGAATATAAGAGTAACAAGGGGAATATTGCCCCTATCTAGTCATCTGTGTCCGGAATGTGCTTGTAGTCCCTGGCAAGTGGAGACTATTCTTAGGTCCCTGGAATCTGAGAGAACACTGTTGCTTTAAATATCCAAAATGGTCGAAGTGCTTGTAAACATTCAAAATTGCTATGTCCTCCGGACAGCCAAAAGTCCACAGCTCAGCCCATCTCCCTCTTCACTGATTCCTCTTTTATTCACCAGCCACCAATGCAGTCCTCCCTGCAGTCCCTGGCTAGCAGGGCTGATTTTTAGGTTAATTCTTAGGTACTAACACCACTTGGCAATATCAAAACTGTCCATGCCATCAGGATCGCTGACAGACTGCAGCTCCATATTCTGCTTTTTTGGAGCTTTCATGCAGGTTCTTCTACTCCTTGAAGTTTAGTCCACTTCTATATCCTTCCTTTCAAAGCTCAGGCTTCCAGGATTAGCTTCTGTGTCTTTGTTAATTGGTTCCCTTTTTCTTTGTTGAAGAGGGTCTGTGTAGTTTGTCTGCCTATTCCACCATCTTACTGGAACTCTCTTACAATTTTTGTGTGTGTGTTACTCTTCTGGGTTTCTGTTTTGTAAGGTTTCTAATTTCTATATATTTTGTCAGATTGTTCTTGTATTTTTTAAAATTCTTTTAGAATTTTGCTTGTGTTTTCCTTGATTTTGTCTATGGTTTTCTCAAACATTCTCTCAATCAATTGAAGGAACTTAAATATAATTATTTTGAATTCTTTATCAGGTAGTTCCAATAACATTTCTTCCTCTAGATTGTATGGTCTTGTATTTTGGTAACTTGTTTCAGCCATCTTGTCTGTGTGTGTGTGTGTGTGTATGTGTGTATGATTTGAAGCTGTTTGTTGTCTTTGAGACATTGTAGTGTTATTGTATTTAATTGTTTGGTTTATGTTAATTTGCTTCACCATGATTTTTTGTTTTGTTTTGTTTTGTTTTAATATATCTGGGCAACAGGGTTGGTGTGTTACTCTGGTCACTAGTTTGGTGTTATTGGGATGCTCACCACCTGTATGTGGGTGAATATAGAAGTTGGTGGGAGTGTAGGCATGAGTCTCTGATCACTAATTGTGTAGAGCAGCTGAGGGCAGGCTCTGTAGGTGTTGGCTGCCATCTATTATTGGTACAGTTGCTAGAGTGAGTGGTGGCAGTTGACTAGTGGGTCGGGCAACAGGTGGGTTGGGTATGGCTGGATAAGGCCCTTGCCTCCCCAATACTGTGGAAAAGTAAAACAAAAAAAAGGGGGTAAGGAAGGAAGAAGAAGAAAAAAAGAAAAATTACAAAATGGAGTAGAGGGAAATCTGAGAAAAAGAAAGAGAAAATAAGGAGGATAAAGAAGGAAGAACTGAGACAAAAGGAAAAAAAGAAGATGATAAAAAAAATATGGTGAAAGTGTTAGCTACCAAACAAAGCTGCAATGGGGACAGGGGTTTCACTCTAAGGGAGCCTGAACCACCATCTAGAGGGTTGGGGGTGTGTACTGCTGACTGCAGATGCATAGGGGAGGCAGGCACCTATTCTGTGGGATCAAAAAATGGGAAGAAGAGAAATAAAAAATGAAAAGAAAGAGGAGAAAAACAAGAGAGACAAATGCAAGATCTAAGATGGAAAAAAGGAAAAGTTAATACATTAAAAAGAAAAACAGCAGCACAGTACTCAGTACTGGCAAAAGTGCTAAGAGCCAAACACTGATCTGTAAGAGTCAGTCAAAACAGTGATTTGACTAGGGAGGGGCAGGAGCAGATGTTATTATTCACATGAGTGCTGGGTGGAGGGGTACCTGCTCTGTGGGGTAAAAAAGAAACAAAGAAAGAAAAGGGCAAGAGAAGAGGACAAAAAGGAAAGGAAGAAAGAAAGAAAAATGGAGGAAGGGGAAAGAACTAAGAAGAAAGATAAAGAAAAAAAGCACAACACTGGCAGCAGGGGAGGAGGTTTGACCACCAGGTGGGTGGAGGTGGAAGGGCTGTGCTTTGGTCATTGGGAAATTGTGCTAGGTAAAGGGGGAAGTCACACTTCTCTGGATGCTGATGTGGGTGCTGGGGCAATCCTTGGCAAGTGGAGCTAGATATCTGGTTCCTGCTCAGTTGAGTGCTACTTGCAATAATTCAAAAGGTTGCACTGTGCCAGTTGGTAGTTTACCACTTCTTGTTCACTGTTTTCATTTTGTCTCTTCCTCTCATCAGTATTGGATCTCCTTCTTTATCCTTTCCATTGAAGCTCTGGGTACCAGGATTGTCATCTGTATCCATTTCACTTGGTTTCTCAAGCTTTTTTTGTAGAGGGTCTGGATAGTGCATCTGCCTAGTCTGCCACCTTGGATCTTCCTCCTTTCACAGGATTTTCAGTGACTGATTTCTTGGCAGTCTATCTCCAGCTTTCTTCAGAGGTACCTCTAGGTGGACTTAAGCCTCAGACCTTTCCATCAGTAGCCAAGCACATTAAGCATTTTCATCACCCAGGGACTCTCAGGAATAACATACCATTCTTCTTCTTCTATTTTTTTTTTTCTTTTGGTGGGGAATAAAGATAATCTTGCTCACTGGTTTCTTTTAGGCACTCCTATATAACAGCCTGTGTGGTAAATAACTACATTTCATTTGTTAGATGAGGAAACTGAGACTCAGAGAGGTTTATCAATCCATGATTTATTAATCCACAGGTTAATGTGAATAAATGAAATGAAACTATTTTTTGTGGGTAGCTATTGGGCCTGGAATGTAATGCAAGAGTGCTTGAAAACTCTGACCCATCTGTCAAAGAATGTGAAATATCATTAAAGTCAGTACTTAAGTGGTATCTAGCAGTCTTCTCTCTGTAACACCATCTATAAGCAGTCCTGGTGGTGCAATGGTTAAGCACTCTACTACTAACTGAAAGATGGACAGTTCAAACCCACCCAGTGGCTTTGTGAGAGAGACATCTGACAATCTGCTCCCATAGAGATTACAACCTAGAAAACCCTATGGGACTGCTCTACTCTGTCACATGAGGTCAAATGGGGTCAAAATCGACTTCACAGTATCTAACAACAAAATAATATCACCTTGAATCTAGTTTCTCTAAGAAGGACACATTATAAGTACAGCCTTAGCCAACAGCTGATTTTGGCTATACTGTGGCATCAGAGCTCAAGGCAAGAGAACTAGATTGGCAAATGGGAGTCAGGAGAAGATCCAGAGAGGAAGAATGGCCAGAGAGTGAAGGTAAAAGAGAGAGGGGGTGGGATGCTGGAAAAGTGACACAGAAAGGCTGAGAAAAAAAATGAGGTAAGATACAAACATCAAAAAACTTTGAATGTGTCATTACTAAGCTGTGCATCTTCAGGTAATTGTTTGCATCTGCAAAATGGGGATAATAGAATTTTATCTGCCTCACAGGGCCATTTTGAAAACTAAGTGAAATAACATGAGTGAAACCACTGACCCTAGAGTTCATATCACATTCAGCCTAATAAATGTTCACTGAATCTGAAATCCTGAAAGATAGAGGGCTGATTCATTGCCCCCTCATCTGCTTTTTATCATCCCCTGTGACTCTGGTAGCATAGTGCCTAAAGCACTTGACAGCTAACCAGAAGGCTGATGGTTCAAACCCACCAGCCACTCCTCAGAAGGAAGGTTGGGCAATCTACTTCCATAGTGATACTGCCTCAGAAACGCAAGGAGGTGTTGTTATGAGTTGGATCCGACTCAACAGCAATGAGTTTTATTAGAGTTTTGAGTGGCTGAATATTAATCTATATTAACATCTATTCTCCTGGCACCCTATCATCATCAAGCACCATGATACCTCATGACTAAAAGCTTGCACCTGCCCAGCCCATTCTGGAAGCCGTGAGGTGGTCTTGCTCTCCCTGCCTTTGCTCTAGTGAACTTTGCAGATGCACTCTGTGCCTCATTCCCTACATGGATCAGCATTCACAGAAGCTACATATTGTACATCAGACTGCAGAAGGTACTAAGCAGGAGTCATAGTACATAGCATGCTTTCAAATGAAAGGAGATAATTTTGTTTTTTGGGAAAGATAACACATTTACATGGGTTTGCCACATGACCCAAGAGTCTTGCACTTAAAGTTAGCAATCTGGGTTATGTCCCAGGCTTGGTCACTACCTGTGTTACCTTTCTTCCATAAATCAGATTTTTCATTGAAGAATTGAGGTTATCTCTAAGTACAGTGACAACCTTTTTTGCCTGAGAGTGAAGGGGTTCCCAGGATGCAAAACTTCTGGTATTAGCACCCAGAATGTCTTGGCACACTGGGACTGGTTGATTACTAGCCTCTCTTGCTCTAAAATGTCACTTTTCAATCACTGGCATACTCAACTGTACCTGATGGAAATGCTTTTGGTTGCAAGAAATGTTGTTGTTGTGTGCCTTCAAGTCGGACCCAACTCATAGCGACCCCTTCTTGGGTTGCCGAGCCAGTATCACTACGGAAGTAGATTGACCAACCTTCCTTCCAAGGAGTGGCTGGTGGGTTTGAACCACCAGCCTTCTGGTTAGCAGTCAAGTGCTTTAGCCACTGTGCTACCAGAGCTCCCTGGGTTTTGACATAAGAGCATTTATTGTTTACAAGCAGGCATTCTGGAATCAGGCAGTCTTGATGCTGAAATGTCATCTCAACAGCATCATCAAGCACCCAGTTTCCTTTGTCATCTTTCACATGTTGACTTTTCACCTTCAAAACTGTAAACGAGGTCACACAATAGTTGCAGTACGGCAATCCAGGCAATACTCAAGGCAAGGTGAAGTAAAGGGAGTGACATCAGCTATTTCTGCTACTTGTGTTGGGAAAGCAAAAGTTTTGCAGGAACTCCCTACTGCATTTCCCCTTTGATCTCATTGGCCAGGATTCTAGCTGCAAGAGAGCTTTCTAACTACCACAAGTGGGAGGCAGCAAGGAAGAACTTTGCTGTACTGATGAACTCCTATTTCTAATTGTTGCTTTTCTAAGAGCAGGATGAGGTACTGCTCTTCTTTTGATGAAGAGGGAGAAAAAGGCCCTGAAAAGCCTTAGGCATTGCCCTTAGAGGTTGGGTAGAGGTGGGTAAAATTTGAATATCCTGGATACCATGAGGCTCAGGACTCTGAGGTCAAGGATTCTGAAGGGAGATGTGGAAAACCCAGAAGATAGAGCTGAGACTGAAACTCAGATCAGTCTGACTCCAGTGGCCTGACTTTTCCTGTTGTAACAGTCTGAGTTTTAAGAGGATTCCCCAGACTTTGTACAATCTTTGGCACACTGTTGGTGCTCAGTACATGTATGAGATTTCTAAGTTTCACCTCAATTTTTTTTTTCTTTTTTTTCTTGCTTGTTGAAGACCTCGACTTTGTATAGGAAAAGATTGTGCTCTCAACACCTTTCAGAATAGTGCCTGGCACATGGTAATACATATTTGTGGCACATGGTAATGCATATTTGTGGAATGACTCTTACACAAAGAAGATATTCCCCCATTAAATTAATACCTATATATAATTAAATCAAGGAGCTCTGGTAGCATAGTGCCTAAGCACTTGACTGCTAACCAGAAGGCTGGTGGTTCAAACCCACCAGCCACTCCTTGGAAGGAAGGTTGGACATTCCTACTTCCGTAGTGATACTGCCTTGGAAACCCAAGGAGGGGTCACTATGAGTCGGGGCCGACTCGATGGCAAATAAGAACAACAACAACATAATTAAATCGAATATAAATGGATTAAATGCACCAGTCGAGAGAGAGAGAGAGTAAGAGAGAGAGAGAGAGAGAGAGAAAGTAGCAGAATGGATAAGAAAACTTGACTCAACAATATGTTATCTACAAAGAACTATCAGGTGAACAATAACACCAGGGAGGTATACACTCCTTAGAACAATCAACCATAGGAGATCCAACGGGCAGTATTTGCCAGGGATAAAGTCAGAAGGCAGGAAGGGGTAGGAAAGAAGGACAAAGGGAAATGGTAACCACAAGGAGAAAGTGGGAAGAGTGTTGTTACATTCTGGAGATTGCAATCAATGTCACAAAATAAAATGTGTATGAACTACTGAATGGAAAACCAATTTGGTTTGTAAACTTCCACCCAAATCACAATAAAAAGTTAATTTAAAAAAAATGTTGTCTACAAGAAATACACCTTAGACACAAAGACAAAAATAGGCTACAGATCAAAGGATGGGGGAAAAAGAAGATACTTCTCATTTCTCCCAGCTTTCTAGGTGTTTGCATTGTTAGAGAAAATGGATATGTCAACTTATAAGTCTATCATTCTTAGAGATTACAGTAAGTCCCCAGGTTACCAACATACAATTTACAGACAACACCTGTTGTTGTTATATGCAATCGAGTCGGACCCAACTCATAACGACCCCTCCTTGGGTTTCAGAGGCGATATCACTACTGAAGTATATTGTCCAACCTTTCTTCTGAAGAGTGGCTGGTGCATTTGAACTGCCAGCCTTCTGGTTAGCACTCAAGTGCCTTAGGCACTAGCTACCAGAGCTCCCTACCCGTCCTTTAATGTAGCTTTGCCCTCACTTTGAAAAGATTCAACCAACCCCTAAAAAAAAAAAAAAAAGAAAGAAAGAAAAGAAAACTCAGAAGGAAGATTGGGCAATCTGCTTCCCTAGAGATACTGTCTGGGAAACCCAAGGAGCGGTTGGTATTCATTACAGTCACTTCACTTGCGGAACATGCAGCTTTTAAATCACTGGAAAGACTTTGAACCTTTTCTTGCATTAATTCACTCACTCACTGCCATGGAATCGGATCCAACTCATAGCGACCCCTCCTTGGGTTTCCGAGGCGGTATCACTACGGAAGTAGATTGCCCAACCTTCCTTCCCAGGAGTGGCTGGTGGGTTTGAACTGCCATCCTTCTGGTTAGCAGTCAAATGCCTTAGGCACTAAGCCTCCAGAGCTCCCTTTCTTGCACTAAAGTAAGGCTAAATAAGAACTTATGACCTGTTTTGATTTACCTACAAATTTTACTTCAAGACACACTTAGGAGCAGATCTCATTTATAACCTGGGAACTGCCTGTGTTTGAGTTAATTCTCTGTCTTTGTAATAAGAGAGCAAGACTTGGAAAGATAACTGCTAAGTCTAAAGCTCACAGAGCTAAGTTACATGATAAGGTGCCTAAGGCATTTATTTGACTGCTAACCAGAAGGTTGGAGGTTCAAATCCACTCGCTGCTCTGTGGAAGGAACATGGGGCAATCTACTTCTGTATAGATTGACTGCCTCAGAAACTCAATGAGGGAACGCTATGAGTTGGAATTGACCCGATGGCAGGGAGTTGTTGTTGTTGCTGCTACTCTACTCTAGCACTCTTTTCCTGAAAGGAGACAGGGATGTGCCAACTAGATCTGAACATTTTTGGGTCAGACTTCAACATCTGTTGGTAACCCCTGACTTACTGTGAGGGACTCTGCCTCACTCAGAGATGAGGTAGAGTGAAACGATGAAGAAAGATCTGGTGGCATAGTGCCTAAGGCATTTGACTGCTAACCAGAAGGCTGGCAGTTCAAACCCACCAGCCACTCCTCGGAAGGAAGATGGGGCAATCTACTTC
>NW_006921780.1:2626544-2664018 GCF_000298275.1 Orycteropus afer afer
AAACCCACCAGCCACTCCTCGGAAGGAAGGTTGGGCAATCCTACTTCCGTAGTGATACTGCCTCGGAAACCCAAGGAGGGGTCGCTATGAGTCGGGGTCGACTCGACGGCACATAACAACAACAACAACCCTCCCAGAACCTTCCACTTGGCCCAAATGAACACCTTGTTGGGGTCGTAAGTCTGGCCTGAAAGAACAACTTGACATTGTCCTCTTGAAACTAAACCAAACTAAACTCACTGCAGTCGAGTCGGATCCAACTCATAGTGACCCTTTCTTGGGTTTCCGAGGTGATATGACTACAGAGGTAGATTGCCCAATCTTCCTTCTCAGGAGTGGCTGGTGGGTTTGAACCACCAGCCTCCTGGTTAGCAGTCAAATGCCTTACACCCTATGCCACCAGAGCACCTCCTATTGAAACTAGTGACCCTTCATTACTCCTGAGCAGAGGTTGGCCTGTCAGTCAGCAGCAGGATAATGAACAGAGCTTGGAGACAGCTGCCAGAGAAGGGGTACCGACCACTTCCTGCCACACAACCTTTTCTGTTGTGTGGACCTGGCTGAAGCCCATTATTAAATTTCCAGAAATTTGGTGAGCAAGTTGTTAAACTGTTATACATCCTGTAATTTTGTAAGTCAGTGGTTAAAATGTTGGTAGCTTGAAATCGACTATGGTCAGAGTATTTGCACCATGGAGATCAGCATACACTATAAATCAGGATGCTGTTTTCTCTCTGTGAAGGCTGACTTACCAGTGGATTCCTGTACAAACATTCTTTTCCTAAAGCTCACTCATTGATGGTGACAATACAGGAGTCTGGGCTAATTTTTTGGTTAATATACCCACATTTATATATCCACATTAATTCTGTAAATTATAAAAGAAATACAAGCTAGTTATGAAATGCTTACATGATATAAACACGTTGCTGTCAATGTGACCCTATGTGTGCTACACAGGGTTTTCAATGGCTGTTTTTTCAGAAGTACATCACGAGACATTTTCCAAGACACCTCTGGGTGGACTCAAACCACCAACTTTTTGGTTAGCAGCCAAGCTTGTTAAGTATTTTCACCAGGACTATTTAAGTAACACAGGACAGTAAGAACTGAAATGTAAATTTTCTCTCCATTTGTACCTCTCAGTTCCAGAGATATCCACTCTTGGTTTCTTTTATATCTTCCTAGAACTCTTTTGTGGATATAGAAAAATAGCTATTACATACATATAGATAGATAGATGAATGGAATGAATGGGCTGAACTTGAAACAAGAAACTGCTTCATTTTTCTCTTACCTCTGCTACTGCTGTCCATCACGTTATGTAGAATCACTTTTATCTGCCCCTGAGGACTAACTTGAGCAGACATGATAGCTTTCGGTCACTTCCAGGCACTAAAAAAAAAAAAAAAAAAAGCTCAGTCCAGTTCAATGTAAAACTTAAATCTCACATCCAGTTCAGAGCTTCTCTTCTCCCCCAATCTTAGGCCTGACTTGTGGCTGTAAAACCTGTAGAGGGAGAATGATCTTTCACTCTCCTATCCTCTTCTCCCTCAGGGCAGAGGAAGAACGATAAAGTGCATTTTATTTAGAAGCTGTTCTTTGTGCTTTTCTCTCTACAGATGTGACTCACCCAGGCACCCTCCAGTGTGGCAGCAAGCTCTGGACAGCTGTGTCAGAGGAGACCTCCCCACTTGCTCACTTTCCTGCTGGCCGGCCTCTTAGGACCCTCACTCAACTGCTCCTACAGGTATGTCTTAGTTTCCAACTGTTACTGTAACAGAAATACCACAAGTGGTTGGCTTTGAAGATTAGACATTTATTTTCTCATAGTTCAGTAGGCTAGAACTTCAAATTCAGATTGTGGCTCTAGGAGGATGTTCTTCCTGTTTTATTTCAGCTTCTAGTAGCTGCCAGTGACCCATGTTGTTTCTGGTTTTATATTCACCTGCCTCTGTTATCTTCAGATAGTCTGCTTTTCCGGTGTATGTACTTGTTTCTGTGTTTAATCTGTTCTTTGTTTGTTTGGTTTTTTGTAACTCAGAGTGATTAGGTTTAAGACACTCCCTACACTGATATGATCCCATTAAGATAACAAAGAAAACCCTATACCCCAAAGGGATCACACCCACAGCTACAGGGGTTAGGATCTAACACATGTTTTGGAAAGACACAATTCAATCCAAAATATTCCACCCTTTGGCCCTCTCAAATTAATATACTTCCAGTGGTGTCATTAGGGGGTGTGGGCTGTACAGACTGCACCAAGTGACACTGTCAGAGGAGCTGATACCAAAATGACTATCTATTAATTTTTTGTGCAATGTTTCAGCAGAAATTTATTATTTTTTTTAATAAAAATATCCTTGTAGTCAGTTATAACAGTAAAAACATTTTCTGTAAACCCAGCTTACATGTATCAATATACCTATAAGGCTAAAACTTTATGATAATTTACTTTTTGAACCTTCTAATTCATTTTGGTTGAAGCTGTCATTTTTATGCAATTACAAGGATGCTTCAAAGAAGGTAGCTTCCTCTGCACATATACATGCACGTGCTAGTCTTTTCATTGTTGCCGGTGTTTTTAGAGCCCCTGATTTTGTCAAATGTTCTGGTGTTTTAGCTACAATATTGTGGTACAATATTTAGTTACAATATTTGTGAATCTATATCAATAACCCTTTTTTTTATGAATTAAGTAGTAATTAAAGGAAAAGGAGAAAAAATAAAAAAAGCCATCTGTTCAGTTATTAATAATGTTGTAACTAATTGTAATTCAATGTAGAAATATTTTATATGATTTTGTTTTTAATATTCATATAACTGAAGAACTATTACATTTAAGCAATATAAAACTATATTTATCACATATTATTCTGTGATTAAAATTGACAATAAATGTTATTGAGGATTCTGTATGGTCTGATACAGGAGGAGGTCCACTGACAGAGTGGAGGTGACACCATGAGTTACCACCCTGGGTGACACCAACCCTTAGTAACTCCACTGTATACTTCCCGTGTACAAAACACATTTACCTTGTCACAATTAATAGCCTCTTACTGGTAGAATTCCTTCACTCTAGCAGGCAAACATCTCATCAGAATAGTACTATTATGACTACTTTCCCAGTGTCCACTGAGTTCACAGGAAATTCATCCATTATTGACCAACAGATGCTGTAAGTGCAGCTTGCCCAACTGCTCACCTTGCTTTTCTTGCTTCCATGACATCCAGCTCGAACCAGTGGTAAATAAGCAGCAGTCATTTGACCAAAACTTTTTCATCATGTTATGTTCTGTGTACCCGGGAGAGCCTATGAATTGCTTATAGTTCAGAAAATATTCAACTAAGAAGTAAACAGCCAGCATGCTCTTACTGTAGGTACCCCAATCTCTGTGAATTATTCTCTTGGGACATTTCCCTGTTATCTTTCCTTGGAAAAGAAAGAAGAACATCACAGTGCCCTAGTCATATGAATAACCTAAACTTGCTTTCAAATTTCTAGTTTTCTCCTCATAGGGTGGGAGTCAGCGACTGAGTGAGAACTGTGGGACAGATTTTGTCATCTTTTAGTAAGTTCATCAAGCGGTGTTTGACACTTTCTTTTAGAATGCAGGGGTATTTGTCACCTATTATTTTCAGTTTTGGAACTTGAGCTGAAATTTAAAGGCAATCCATGTTATGGGTTGAATATGTTCCCCAAAAAATAATGTGCTGTAAATTCTAACCTCTAAGCCTGTGGTTATACCATTTGAGAATAGACTGTCTTTGTTATGTTAATGATGCAGGATTAGTGTAGCATGTATATTGGGTCAATCTTTCTAGACAGAAAAGAGATAAGAAGCAATGTGTAAACAGAGATAGATGTCAAGATGTGTGGAAATCTCCAAGGAAGCAAGAAGCAGAAGCTGAAAAGACAAGGACTTTCCTTCAGAAGCGGGAGAGATAAAGCCTTCCTTTAGAACCAGCCCTCTGAATTCAGCCTTCTAGTCTCCTGAACTGTGAGAAAATTTCTGTTTGTTAAATACTTCTAGTATTTACCTTATAGCAGCACTAGATCACTAAGACACTCCATATGTATAATTTTGTTAAGCAAGTGGGACTATTCTATACATATGGTCCTGCAGTTTGCTTTTCTTGGCAAACAAATACTCTATGTTGGTGATTTCTTTGTCATTACATGTAGATCTACCTCTTTTTAAAAAATGTAGTGTACTTTACTCACACATTTCCTCATTTTCCTCTCTTATGTCAGTGACCATTTCTAACCCAGCTAGCAGTGCTGCTTCTTCTTTCCTCCCCTTTTAAAAAATTTTTTATTGTGATTTGGGTGAAATTTTACAAAGTAGGTTCATTTTACATTCAATAATTCATACATTGATTACAATCTATATAATGATTACAATCTATACAATGTAACAGCTCTCCTTCCACTTCCAACCTGTGGTCAGCCTTTCCCTGTGTCCTTCCTGCCTATGCATTTCTTCCACCATAGCTTTCTCCCTGGTGCAAACACTACATTTCTGATCTCCTGTGGTTGACTGTTCTAAGGAATGCATCTTCCTGGTGTAATTAATCAGTTCATAAGCTGGGCTATCGTTTGGCTGAAAGTTAGCTAGCGGACAGAGTGAATCCAATTCTAGATACAAAGGGTGGCTAGAGGCCATCGTCGCAGGGGTTCCACCAGGCTCTTTACTAGCAGTAAACGTAGTCTTTTATGCTTTTTTAATTTGTTCCACCATTTACTCCTACTCCAGCCAGGATCTCTGATATTGATCCCTTTCTGAGTGATTGCTAGTGGTAGCTGGGCACATCTAGGTCTTCTGGTCTCAGGGTCATATAATCTAAGGTTTCATGATCCAATAATCTTTTGGACTAATTGTTTCCATGCAGCCTTGATTTTCTTCACCCTCCCTTGCTCTGGACAAAAAAACAAAAACAAAACTCACTGCCATCGAGTCAGACCCGAATCACAGCCACCCCTCCTTGGGTTTCCGAGGCAGTATCACTACAGAAGCAGATTGCAGGAGAGACCAATAGCGGCATCTTAGAAGGCTGCTCGCAGCTTTTAAAACTCCATTCATTACTCACCAAAATGGGATGTAGAACAATGTTCTTGTGTACTATGTTGTACCAATTGAGCATGATGTCCCCGGCAACTATGGTCTTGAGCCCGCAGGTCCTATGATTCACTCTCTCAAGGTTCTTAGTATAAAATTATCCTAACTTTGTCTCCTGTTAACTCTATACTACATATGGATGTATTTATAGCACATATAAATATGCATGAAGGATTATCTGCCCAACCTATATATTGTTGTTATTGCTGTTACGTGCTATTGAGTCAGCTCTGACTCATAGAGACCCTGTATACAACAGAATGAAACAATGTCCTGTCATATGCCATCCTCACAATCCCTGCTATGCTTGACCCATCATTGCAGCCACTGTGTCAGTCCTTCTTGTTGAGGATCTTTTCCTTTTTGCTGACCCTCTAGATTAGCAAGCATGAAATCCTTCTCCAGGGAATGGTTCCTTCTGACAACATGATCAAAGGAGGTGAGACCAAGTCTGGCCATTCTTACTTCCAAGGAGCATTCTGGCTACACTTCCTCCAGGAAAGATTTGTTCATTCTTCTGGTAATCCATGATATTTTCACTGTTCTTGGACAACACCACAATTCAAAGCCATTAACTCTTCTTCAATCTTCCTTATCCATTGTCCAGCTTTCACAGGCATATGAGGTGATTGAAAATACCATCGCTTGGGTTATACACACATTAGTTTTCAAAGCTTTTGCAGAAGATTTTCCCAGTGCAATACAACATCTGATTTCTTGATTGCTCCTTCCATGGGTGTTGAATTGTGGAGCCAATTAAAATGAAATCCCAGACAATTTCAGTCTTTTCTCCATTTATCATGATGCTGCTTATTGATCCTGTTGTGAGGAGTTTAATCTTCTTCATATTGAGGTGCAAGCCATATTGAAGATTGTGATCTTTGATTTCATCAGTAGGTTCTTCAAGTCATCTTCATTATCAGCAAGCAAAGTTGTGTCATCTGCATATTGCAGGTTTTTAATGATTCTTCTTCCAATCCTGATGCTGTGTTCTTCTTCATAGACTCCAGCTTCTCAGATTACTTGCTTAGCATACAGATTGAATAAGTATGATGAAAGGATAAAACCCTGACACACACCATCCCTGATTATAAACAATACAGTATCCCTTTGTTCTATTTGAATGACAACCTCTTGGTCTATGTACAGGTTCTTCATGAGCATAATTAAGTGTTTTGGAATTCTCATTTTTCACAATGTTATCCATAATTTGTTATGTTTCACACAGTCGAATGCATTCACATAGTCAATAAAACACAGAAAAACATTTTTCTGGTATTCTTTGCTTTCATCCAAGATCCATCTGACATCAGCAATGCTATTCCTGTTTCATGTCTTCTTCTGAATCCAGCTTGAATTTCTGGAAGTTTCTGTTATCTTTAGCAAAATTTTAATTATATGTGATATTAATGATATTGTTCAATAATTTCCACAATCTGTTGGATCACCTTTCTTTGGAATGGGGACAAATATGAATTTGTTTTAGTCAGTTGGCCAGGTAGCTGTTTTACAAATTTCTTGACATACAAACAAGTGAGCACCTCCAGTGCTGCACTCATTTGTTGAAGCATCTCAATGGGTATTCTGTCAATTTCTGGAGCCTGTTTTTTCACTAATTCCTTCAGTACAACTTTGACTGCTTACTTCAGTACCATTTGTTCTTGATCATATGCTATCTCCCAAATTAGTTGAACATTGACCAATTCTTTTATTACAGTGACTCTGTTTATTCCTTCCATCTTCTTTTGATGTTTCCTGAATCATCATTCAATATTTTTCCCATAGAATCTTTAAATATTGCAACTCGAGGACTGAAATTTTTCTTCAGTTCTTTCAGCTTGAGAAATGCCAAGTATGTTCTTCCCTTTCGGTTTTCTAACTGCAGGTCTTTGTACATTTTATTACTGAGAAGAAAACAAATTCACTGTCATTGAGTTGATTTAAGCTCATAATAACTCCTCCTTGGATTTTGGGTTTCTGAGGTGGTGTCCTTAGAGAAGCAGATTGCCCAATCTTCCTTCTGAGGAGTGGCTGATGGGTTTGAACCACTAGCTTTTTGGTTAGCAGTCAAATGCCTTAGCCACTATGCCATTAGAGCTCCTATTTTATTATAATACTTAATCTTTTCAAGTTGCCCTTTGATATCTTTGTTCAGGTCTTT
Organism: Orycteropus afer afer; assembly: GCF_000298275.1. Taxonomy (NCBI): domain Eukaryota; kingdom Metazoa; phylum Chordata; class Mammalia; order Tubulidentata; family Orycteropodidae; genus Orycteropus; species Orycteropus afer. The sequence continues at coordinate 2,633,832 of NW_006921780.1, forward strand.
TATTTCATCATTTCTTCCATTCACTTTAGCTATTCTCCATTGCTCAACATACAGACTGAATAAGTATGGTGAAAAGATACAACCCTGATGCACACACACCCTTGTTCTCTTCAAATAACAACCTCTTGGTCTGTGCACAAGTTACTCATAAGCACAATTAAGTGTTTTGGAATTCCCATTCTTCTCAATGTTATCCATAATTTGTTGTGATCCACACAGTCAAATATTTTTGCATAGTCAATAAAACACAAGTAAACATCTTTCTTTGATTTCAGCCAAGATCCATCTAACAACAGCAATGATATTCCTTGTTCCACATTCTCTACTGAATCAAGCTTGCTTTTCTGGAATTTTCCTATTAATATACTGCTGTGGCCATTTGAGTTGTATTCAGCAAAATTGTACTTGTGTGTGATATTAATTATATTGTCCAATAATTTCCACATTCTGTTGGATCACCTTTCTTTGGAATGGGTACAAATATGGATCTCTTCTAGTAAGTTGGCCAGGTAGTTGTCTTTAAATTTCTTGACCTAGATAAGTAAGTGCTTCCAGTACAACATCCATTTGTTGAAACATCTCAGTAGGTATTCCTCAATTCCTGACGCCTCGTTTTTCACCAATATCTTCAGTGTAGCTTCAACTTCTTCCCTCAGTACCATTGGTTCTTTGACATATGCCACCTCCCGAAATATGTGAACATCCACCAATTCTTTTTAGTACAGTGACTCTATTTCCTCTATCTTCTTTTAAAGCTCCCTGTGCCATTCAATATTTTGCCCAGAATCCTTCAATATTGCACCTCAAGGCTTGAACTTTTTCCTTCATTCATGAGCTTGAGTAATGCCATGCATGTTCTTCCCTTTTGGTTTTCTAACTCCAGGTCTTTGCACATTTCATTATAATAATTGACTTTGTCTTCTCGAGCTGCTCTTTGAAATCTCTTTAGCTCTTTTATCTCTTCATTTCTGCCATTTGCTTTAGCTACTCTCCCTTCAAGAGCAAGCTTCAGAGTCTCTTCTGACATCCATTTTTGTTTTTTCTTCCTTTTCTGTCTCTTTAATGATATTTTGCTTCCTTCATGTATGATGTTCTTGATGTCATTCTACAATTTGTCTGGTTTTTTGGTCATTGGAATTCAATGTGTCAAATATATTCTTCAGGTGGTCTCTAAATTCAGGTGGGGTATAATCAAGGTCATATTTTGGCTGTCATGGACTTGTTTTAATTGTCTTCAGCTTCAGCTTGAATTTGCATATGAACAATTGATGGTCTGTTCCACAGTCAGCTCCTGGTCTTGTTTTGGCTGATAATATTTAACTTCTCCATGACTCCTGTCCACAGAAGTAGTCAATCTGATTCCTTTGTATTCCATCCTGCAAGGTCTATGCGTATAGGTGCTGTTTATGTTGTTGAGAAAAGGTCTTTGCAAAGAATAAGTCATTGGTCTTGAAAAATTATATCATGAGATTTGTGGCATCATTTCTATCACTAAAGTCACATATTTCAGCTGTGGTGATTCTTCTTTGTTTCCAACTTTCCCATTCCAATCACCAATGATAATCAATATATCCTGATTGCATGTTTGGTCAATTTCAGACTGCAGATATTCATAAAAATCTTCAATTTCCTCCTGTTTGGCTTTAGTGGCTGGTGCATAAATTTGAATAATAGTAGCATTAAGTGGTCTTCCTTGTAGGTGTATGGATATTTCCCTGTCATTGACAGCATTGTACTTCAAGATAGATCTTGAAACTTTTTTTGTGATGATGAATGCCATGACATTCCTTTTCAATTTGTCATTCCCCACATTGTAGAGTTTTGATGGTTTTAAATTTATTGAGGCCTGCTTTGTGGCCTAACATATGGTCTATTCTCTAAAATGATCCATGTGCACTGGAAAAGAATGTGTACTGTGCTTTTGTTGGGTGGAGTGCTCTGTATATATCTATGAAGTTAAGTTGGTTGATTGTATTGTTGAGATTTTCTTTATCTTTCTTCAATTTGTTATTTTTTTCCTAGTTTCTGTCCTTCATTGAAAGTGGTGTATTAAAGTTGATATATAATTCTTGGTTGGTAATTTTTGTCCTTCAAGATTTTGTATGTATCAGCCTGTTGTCTTCTTGCCTACATGGTTTCTGCTGAGAAATCAGAGTTTAGTATTATTGGTTGCCCTTCAATTTTCCTGAGCTTCTCTCAAGATTCTTTCTTTGCCTATAGTTTTGGCAAGTTTGATTATGATATGTCTTGATGATGTTTTGTTAATAGCTATCCTGTATAGGGTTCATTGAGCTTCTTGGATGAATATCTTTTTGTCTTTCATGACATTGAGAAAATTTTCTTCTAACAAGTCTTCAGCAATTTTCTCTGTGGTGTTTTTGCCTCTTCTTGTTCTGGAATTCCAATCAAATATTGTTATTTCTTTTGGTATCACCTCATATAACTCTTAGGTTTTCTTCATTTCTCTTTATTCTTTTTTTTTTCCTCTGACTTCCTCATATAAATTGGTGCTAAGAGATTTGTCTTCTAGCTGAGGTATGTATCCTTCAGCCAGTTTGAGTTCTATTCTTTTGTCCTTCCAACACATTATCTATGTCCACAATTTTAGCATTCATCTTTTGGATTTCTAGTCACTATTTCTATATGATTTCTAATTGTTTATTTATTTTGTCTTTTTGCTATCATATGATTTTCCTGAAATCTTCAAAGGTACTGCCTGTCTTTTCCTTTCTCCTCTTTATTCTTTCCTTGAGCTCTTGGTAGGATATATCTATGTCTATGTCTATATCTGTATCTATAATCTTTTGAGTTCTTTATCAGGTAGCTCCATTGCCTATTCTTCTTTGTGGAGATTTCCTAGTTCTTTATTTTGATCACTTGTTTCTTCTGTCTTGTCCTGTGTCTTTGCTTGAATTGAAGTTGTCTCTTGTTTCTGAAACATTTTGAAGTTAACTATGTGTTGGATTGTTTCACCCTGATTTTTTGTTTCACTTTGTTTTGATATATCCTGATATATGGGGCAGGTGTGCTTCTTTGGTTGTTAGCTTGGCAGCACTGGGGCACTCCCCATTTGTCTCCAGATTGGTGGAATAATTGGTGGTAATGTGGATGTGGATCTCTGTCATGAAGAGGAGTTGCAGTTGGGATGAGTAGGTGTTATTCACTGTCTGTCATTGATCCAGTGATGGAAGAGCTTGTAGTGGTGCTCATCCACTGGATGAGGTGGTTGGTGCAGTAGATGTGGATGAGTGCTGCAGAGTTAATGTCTTCTCTGAATTCCTCCCGATGTGTCTATACTCTATTATTATTACTGTGAGGATTCCATGAAGTTTTATGTTTCCCCACCTCATCAACATCTGATGCCTCTGTATTCAAAATGGCCCCACTTCAGGCATTTCTGGTCTCTTCTCTCTCCCTAGTCACTGTCTTTGCTCCATTTTCCTCTTGGGTCAGCACTCATCTGATTTGATGCTCAGAATTCCAGCATTATTATTTATAACTATTTCACTTAGATTTTCCAGGTTTCTGTTGTAGAGGGATTGGGCAGACTGTGTTAGTAGGATGTCATGTTATCTCTGCCTCCTCTTTCCCTTCTTTTTTAAAGTTTTGCATTTAGTTATTGTTATCAGATTTCTTAAGGAAGGTCGAGGGATTGAAATTTGCTTGTGTCTCTTCTCAGCAGAGTAAATCATTTTAATTCCAAGTTACAAAATGAATTTCTTCTTTAGGGTGTTCCTAGTATTTCATTGTATTGATGTATGGTGATCTATTTAATCAACCCTTTATTGGTTGACACTTATTTATTTTTAATTCTAGACATTGTTGCATTGAACATCTACCCATCTTATATTCTTGTGCCCTAATTCATTTCTTAAGTAAGAAATATGAGAGTATCTGATACTTTTTCCTAAAAATCTTTGTCACAGACCTCTTTTGTAAAAGTAAGACAGAGAAAAAGGTTGGAATCAATATACACCCTTGATGGCAGAGGATTCTCTTCAATTATTGACACAATTATGTTCCAAAGACCTAGCTGTTATGCAAAATCAGTGTTATGTGAAAATGAAGGAAGAATGCATCATTGCATAACTGCCAAACCACTGAAGATCATAGACTAGACAAGTTGACATATAACCTTAACCATCACAGCAGTATTACTCTCACCTTGCACTTCATAATTCTTTACTGACAGATGTGTGCCATTAATGTGTAAAATAGTTGGACAGTAATTTTTTTACTATTGTCATAAATGTGAAATGTCAGAAAATGAGATAGTCAATAAGTGAGGGTAGGTGTACATTGTTTCCTGCAAAGAGCCCTTGAATGATGATGAGCCCATTAACCTTCCTTTTAATCATGAATTCTGCTAGTGCAGCAGCTGGTGGGTCTTGAATATGGGTCATGGCCATTGATCTGATGTCTAAATGTGACATTTGGAGCTAAGAAGCCAGTGTCTGGCAATCAGCAGGTGCTCAACAAATGTTTCCTTATCATAAAACAAACCAACTATTCTTGATAGTCCAGGAAAAGTTGTGCACATAATTATAAGTCAGATTGACTTAGTTGTAACTTGTAAATTGGTTTGGCTTCAGCATTGTAGTACTTCCTGAATTAGTTTTTCACAACTTACCACACCTGGTGTCATCATGTGATTTCCCCCCATGAACACCCTTGGCCCAGAGGAGGAAGCCATACAAAAATATAACCAGAATATTACTCTCTGGGGCAAGTCACATTAAAAGAAATAACTGTCTGGTAGAAAAATACAATTGAAAGCATTTCAAATATTCAAGCAGGAGACATCTGTTCTTCCAGTGAGGTCATCTTTAGATCCCCTCTTAGTTTCAGTCCTTCTCATTTGTCAAGCAGATTCCAGAACACACTCTTTCATCTCCTTTTCTCTTAAGTTTTCACAAATTCACCTTCTTCCCCAGACTGTTGGCCTCTTCTTCTGTTCACCTTTCTGCCTGACTAAGAATTTTACCACAGGGGGCTCTCCCTCTCTGATCACACACACACACACACACACACACACACACACACACACTTCTCCAGAACTGTAACCATTATTTTTTTGCTGCACTTAGTTCTCTGGGTGGTATAATTCACCTCTCTGTTCCCTCATTATTATGTTTTTTGTATTTTTCCTCACAACTATCAGCATCATTGGGATATCCAAGGAATAAAATTCTTCATATCTTTACACTAAAAAATCTGAGTTGATTCTGACTTGTTGTGATACCATATGTTAGACTGCAACTACTATAAGGATGTCTTTATGGAATCAGATAGCCAGACCTTTCTTCTGTGGTACTATCAGGTGGGTCCAAACTGCCAATCTTCAGGTCTATAGTCAAGCACAAACTGTTTGCACCACCCAGGGACCTTATCTTTACACCCAAAAAATGAAAGAAAACCTACTGCAATCAAGTTGATTCTGACCCAGAGCAATGCTATAGGATGGACTAGAACCATCCCATAGGGTTTCCAAGGCTGTAAATCTTTATGGAAGTTGACTGCCTCATCTCTCTCTCATGCAGCTGGTACATGAAAACCATTGACCTTTGGTTAACAGTCAAATGCTTTAACCACTGTGCCACCAAGCTCTTTTATTGTAACACAGGGAAGCCTAATTACTAAAGGCAAAAATCCTTGCCTGTCACATGTTCTCATCACACATCTTACAGAGATTGTGTGAAAGACACTCTCATTGGTCCCTTCCTCTAAATCCTCATTGTACAAGAACCAAAAACACATCCAAGGCAAGGGTTTTGAGTATCCTGAAGTCTGACACTTGTGCCTTAATTTCTGGATTCTTGAGAAAATTCATTTGTGTCTCCCTTCCAGAATCAACAATACTCAAGACTCTGGATTTAAATCTTGTGTTGCTTCACTGAATTCCTATTTCCCATCAGCATCATCATCTTGGCTAGATAACTTGACTCATATGCCAACTCTCAGCTTAGTCATCATCTATTCCAAGAAGAATATCTTGAATACTCAGGTGGGGTAATGACACTATCTTTGTCTCTAAAAGGCTGCTGTGTTTACCACAGGAGAAAACAGAGTGGGTCTGTGATGATTCAATCTCACCTTCCTCCCTGCTTTTCTGTGATCCCAGCACACCTGAGGAAGGCATCACTCTATGGATAGAGGGCTGCCTGTGGCCCTGGAACAGATGTCTAGCCCCAGCCTCATGGCCAATGAGCTTGAACTTCAGGCTTAAGAGGGCAGGGCTCTTTGCTCTGCCTCTTCTGCCCCATGATAACATTTTAAACAATAAAATCTTTTATTTTGCTTAAAAAAAAATAATTAATGCTGATTATAGAAATTTGAGGAACACTGAAAAATGTGAGAAAGAAACAGATTGTTAAAAATTCTACTGCCCTCACACCTAACAAAAACAAGAGATTATATTAAACTAGGCATTCTCAAGGAAAAAAAAAAAAAAAAAAATCCCCATTGCAAAAAATAATGTGAAAATATCTTGAAGCAATAATGATCAAATTTATATAATGCTTAATGTTCTATAAGTTTTACATGTACACACTAAATTAACCCACAAATATTCTCTGAAGAAAGATTCAGTATTGTTCCTATTGCACAGATTAGGAAACTGAGGCACTGGGAAGTTAAGTGCATTGCAAGTAAATGATAGAATTGATATTTGAACCCAGGCAGACAGGCTTCAAAATCTATGCTCCAACCATTACATGACACTCCCTGTTGGATATTAAGGCTAATTTATTCATTCAACACTTAGTGTGTGCTATTTCATTTAATCCTTACAGCATTTTGTTGTGAACATGATGCAATCATAGAATCAAAACTCCCCAGGCCAGAAGAAATGTGAGCATTCATCCACTTTCTGCATGTCATTTTAGAGACAGAGAGAATGAAGCTGAGGAAATTTTGCAAAGGTCCCCCGACTAGCTAGAGTGGATATAGGACTTGAATACATGTCTTTTCACGGCAACTTCAGAATCATTTCTATTTTCATCATCTATGTATCAGGGTGATTCTTCCCTCTTCAAAGGGATGTTAAGAAGATTAAATTTTAAAAAAATTATACTTCACAACAGATATCACTGTTTCTGGCATACAGGACACATACAAAATAATTGATTTGATTTTTTAGCAGGGAGAAATGTTAGAATAAGAAAAAAATAAGAAAAAATAGAGAGCATTCAAGACACATACAGTGATCTACTCTCTGCAAGGTTTTGGTTCTATCCTTGTTACTAATAATCTATGCATCCTTTGACAGGTCTTAGACCCTCAATTCACCCATCACCAAAATATGGAGATTGAACTTGATCAGTAATTTTCAAACTCTGTTCAACAGAGGAAATGGTTGGAGACTGAGGGAGAAAGGAGAGGATAAGGAGTTATCAGGGCTTCAGGTCCCCATTTCTACTTTCTATTTCCATATGTTTTCTACTTTCTTTGTCTGTGCTTTGTCTACAAGACTTGCAAAGTTTCTTCTTTTTGTTTGATGCTTATTATTTTGTTTATTTGTTTGTTCTATTTTGTTTTTGGTGTGTGTGGTTTTAATGTGGGGTTAGATAACTTGACTAAGATGTATTCCATGATATTGGAAGAGAGCTCAGACAACAGCCACATCTCCAATACCCTGCTCTTGTCCCATTAGAGACAAATTGTTTTCTGAAGTTTCTATTCTCCAGTTTCAATAGTTCTTCCCTCTACTAGGAATCCTCTGATCACTTGATAACCCAGGGTCACTGGGTTATGCAATCTGATAAGCTTTCTGCCCGGGTCACTTTTCACATATGAAACTTGACACAAACCATTATTTTAGTCTTCTTTTGTCAACTTTATTTCCAACCTTCTTCTCAATCTTTCTCCAAGTATCCTGTCTTAACTAAAGCCACTACTCTCAGGCTTAGTTATTCTCCATTTTCTCAACAGTGTGCTCTCTCTAAGACAGCCAAACCAAACTAAACCAGTTGCCGCTGAGTCCACTCCGACTTAGAGTGTGTCAAAATACAACTGTGCTCCATAGGGGTTCAGTGGCTTATTTTTCAGAAGGAGAACTCCAGGCCTTTATGGAAGCACTCCTGGGTAAACTTGTACCTTCTGCTTAGCAGTAAACACGTTAATCATTTGCACCACCCAAGGATTCTCTGATAAGACATAGATTCTGCTAAAACTTTTCACTGTTCCTAGTTTTTTTTTTTTTTTTTTTTTAATTTTTGTTTTCCATCCTTTGTGGCATTGTGTTGAGATAGAATTGGTGACCATACCTCCATTCTCTCTAATATTCCAACTCTGATCAACCTAGGACTACATTCTCTTGAGTGGTTGTTTGCAGCATGTTTGACCAATGATCAGATTGATTATTTTATTGAAATTTACTCTGACTCTCACCAGATGGTGGGCTAACCATCTAATTTATATAGCTACAATAAAGTTGGGCTATGACAATGGAAATCATCAGAGTCCCTTCAAGATATTCCTAATTCTATCAGTGACCCTCTTCACAGCCTCCCTCACCTCCTTATTGCGAAGGGTATAGATGATGGGATTGAGGAAGGGGGTAAGAAAGGCGTACACCAAGGCAATGAGCTTGTCAGCACCCTCAGGTCGACTCCCAGGTGAACTCGCATACACTGTGAAGGCAGAACCATAGAATAGTGCTATTACAGTCATATGGGAAGAACAGGTAGAGAGGGCTTTGGCACGGCTGGCAGCTGAAGGCAGCTTCAGCACAGCTTTCAGAATGCTCCCATATAGTCCCAAAATGAACACAAAATTGCACCCAGTGGCCGCACCAATCACAGTCCCATAAACTCGAGCATGCCAGCCTGTGTCCACACATGACAACCGCATTAATGATGCCAGGTCACAAAAGTAATGAGCCACCTCCTTCAAGCAGAAGGGAAGAGTGGCTGCGAGGCTGGCTGGTACAATGGCTGCTAAGAAGCCAGCCACCCAAGTGGCCCCTGCTAGCCATAACTGTACCTGTCTACTCATGAGTGCATGGTAGTGGAGTGGGCGACAGATGGCAAGGTAGCGGTCCAGTGCCATGACACCCAGAAGGTAGCACTCAGTCATGCCCAAGGACTGGAAGGCATACAGCTGGATGAAGCATGCAGCAGGTGAGATGGGTGAATGTCCATGGAGCAAGGTATGCAGTAGGGTGGGCACCGTGGTGCTGACATACCAGAGCTCCAAGAAGGAGAGGATACTGATGAAGAAGTACATGGGTGTGGATAGTCCAGAATCTGCTTGAACCAGGATAATGATGAACAGGTTTCCTGCCAGGGTAAGGAGATAGATGCACAGTGTCGCTAAGAAGGCAAGAGGTCGCAGAGTCGCAGTGGTAGTGAAACCAGCAAGGATGAAATTTTTGGTCCAAGTGCGGTTAGCATGATCCATCATTCCCAGTCCGGAGGGGCAATGCAGGCTTCTTTGATTCAGGAAATGTTCCTAGGGCCAAGGATGTAGAATGTGAGCATATGATAGGAACTGAGACATTATCTAATCAACACTCCTCACCTTGGAGTAGAAGTGAAGACCACAAAGCAGAAATGGTTGGCTTTGTATCATAGAACCTATTGGTGATGGAGCTGGAATTAGAAAGTAAGGCTCCTGATCCTCTAGTTTATCCTTTCCATGACACCAGGCTCCAGAGACTCAGGTAACTGTATTTCTTCTCTACTCCATCATCAGGGAACAGAAGAGATAGGAAAATTCCCACTTCTTTCTTTCTTCTAATTCCCAGTGTTAAAATAACCAGTAATATTTGGCTGATAGGAGAGAAAAATCTCCCCCTAAAAAGTGATTTTGAGACCTCTGGAGCCTGTAGATAACTTTTTAAGGACTAGAAGAAAAAATGCAAAAAGAAAGAAATACAGAAACTCTGAAGACAATCTCTGAAAGCTCAGGTCCATATGATATATAATGATATCTCACCTGGTGGACACACTATGCCTTATAAAAGATGATCACTGAAGGAGTCATGCACCAGGAAGTCCCAACGAGAAAGCCAGTGAGGTCTTAGGTCTTGTTCTAGAAGCCTCCTGATATAATAGAAAGAGTTTTCTCTGAAGCCAAGGATTTATCTTCTTGAATTTGCTTTACCACTACCTGGCAAGGCACATTGAGACACTTCTCTTCAGTTAACTTCAACTTATTTTCTGCTAAAATAAAAGAGGTTTAAATAGATATTCTCTAAATTTCTTATGGAGGGAATAATTTATGGTTCTTTAAAGTCACTGAAAAATATTTATGGGGAGGGAGTGCCAACACCAAGGTCTCTAGAGTTTTCCTTCTACAGCCTAATATTCTTCTCCCAGGAAAGGGTCAAAACTTTCTCCTAGTTCTCTTCTTCAACTACTCTCACCTCTGCTGCACCATCTCTGCCATTACCTGACTGTTTTTGATGATATTATGACTTGTGGCTTCCTCCTCAGTGTCCTTTCCACTCTTAAGACACTTTCCTACTTATATTTCGTACTCCTGGAAGTCTGGCCTCCCAGGGCCTTCTTACTGTGTATTCTCTGGGGCTGTCAGCTGTGACAAGCTCTCAAAAAGGGTTCTTCTGGATCAGGAACCTGGACATAGGGAAGTGTAACAGATTTTCTCAACTCTGCAACTCTCCTTGTTGTGCTCTGATATCAGTCCCAGGGACTTTGCCTCCTCTGGGCCACTAGAGTCCCACATTACTTTCCATGATGTGAGACATTCTATCTTATTTGCCCTTGTGCAAACTTGGAGAATAAAACCTTCAGCACACCATAAGTAAGTCTTATCTTCTTAAAAACTCCTGTAATGAGATTTTTAATTATATTCCTCTCCACCCCACTTCAATAGGGATTTCTGGAAGACAGGAGACAAGTGAATCATCAAGTTACTCACTACTAACTTTACCATCACATGAGAACAATTAGCAACACCATCACTTTGGTTTTGATCGTCTCCATCACCATGACTATCACCACCATCATAATCTTTGCCATGTCCCTTATCATTTATTCATTGGTTCAGCCATTAATGGATACCTACTATTTTCCGTGCACCACCACCAACATTGGTACCATTATTTACACTACCACTACCATTTTTATTATGTGTGATAGCCATATGACTCATATCCTGTATTCCACTATTACTTTCATTTCCATCATTATGAGAATCAACTTTATAAAAGTCTTGTAGTTAGCATAGAACTCTGACTTTGACTTGGCACTGTACATAAGAAAGGACTGAATAAATACAGAAATGATACAAGTAAAAGATTGAAAGTATGAATCCACTGGTGGGTCATGGATTTACATCATTTGTAGATTGAATTGTAGCTTAGTTTTTAGGAATTAGAATCAGAAGACAAGGTAATAGAAAAATTACATTGGATATCAGAACATTTACCATGAAAATTTGCATATAAACAACTGAATCTCCTCAGATGAACCTCAGAAATGTTCCTGTGAGAGTTAGAGTTGTCTGAACAATAGAAAAGGATAATATTTGAGTTTGAGAGTTTTAGTTTAGAAAATAATATAAACAAAATGTTGGGAAATGTCTCTTTGAGTAAAAATTCTCAGATATTTGAACAAGTAGAAGTTCTTGTTCAGTCTTTTCTAGCCTTGAGCACAGATTACACTTCACTTACCTGAAACACCTAACATTTCTTCAGGATATATGGTTGCAACTGCCATTTCCAAAAAAAAAAGACTGCATCCCCACAAAACATTCTTCCTTGGCAGATGTATTTTTGGATTTTATAAAACATAATCTAATACAAGCTTCTCCTTTGCTTTGTAATGGGACAATTGTATGTCATCCAGGCTTGGTATTAAATGAGGATACTGTAACAACTGTGTCCTTGTCTTCAGAAAGCAATGACAGTAATACTCATTTATAAGAAACTTCTACACAAACTAAAGTCAATGCAGAAATGTATACCAAAGATTCAGCATTCTATACAAATAAGGGGGGGAGGGTTTTAGAGTTATAACTAGAATGAAGAGGAAAAATAAAAGTTGGAGGGTTCCAAGTGCAGGCCTTGCTCAGCTAAGGAAATTGTTTTTCTTCTCATGTCATCCTTCTATCACTTGAGTACTGACATGATATTTACTCTGTTTCAGGAATGAGAAAGTTGAAAAAGTGAGGCCTAATGTCTCCATCAAAGAATCTGTGGTTAAGTAAGAGAGACAACTGGATCCCTGTTATAGTGTTAAGTGAAGAAAACAGGATTTCAAAAGTACCAACATTTCATGTGATTGCTAATATTTGAACAAAGTCTATGTTTATGGGAAATGATTACAAAAAGATAGAACATTAATTGCTTTAAAATAATTTTTATACATGGTTTTTAATTTTATTCATCTAAGTATTCTATATTGTGGCCATATTTATATGTAATACTATTTTTGAAGAAAAATAAAAGATATGATACAAAGATTAAAAAAAGTTATATCAAGTACATCTGAAACAGTATGAGGAGAAGGGAAATCACAGTAATTGTGTTATTCATTCAGTAAATATATTTATTAAACACCTTCCATATCTAATGCCTCATATTAGCAAATGTGAAATAGTTCCTTTCCTCAAGATGCTTAATTTGGAGTGAAAGAGACAGAGCCCATAACAGGAGTTTATAAATCAACCAAAAATATAAACCAAACCCTTTGCCTTCAAGTCAATTCCCACTCATGGTGACCCCTATATTACAGAATAGAACTGCCCCATATGGCTATAATTTTAACAAAAAGATCTCCAGGCCTTTCTTCTGCAGTGCCACTGTGTGGGTTTGAACTGCCCATCTTTAGGGAAGTTTTTCTTGTTGTTGTTATGTGCCGTTGAGTCAGACCCAACTCATAGCGACCCCTCCTTGGGGTTCCAAGGTGGTAACACTATGGAAGTAGATTGCCTAACCTTCCTTCTGAGGAGTGGCTGGTGGGTTTGAACAGCCAGCCTTCTGGTTAGCAGTCAAGTGCCTTGGGCACTACGCTACCAAGTGCAAACCATCTGCACCACAGCGACTTAAATACATGAAAAGATATTCAGCCTAACTCATAATAGTTTACATATATTTAAAAAAGAAAAAAAACAACTCACTGCCATTGAGTCGATTCAACTCACAGCAACCCCTCCTTGGGTTTCTGAGGCAGTATCTCTACAGAACTGGATTGCCCAGTCTTTCTTCTGAGGAGTGGCTGGTGGGTTTGAACTGTCAGCCTTCTGGTTAGCAGTCAAATGCCTTAGGCACTATGCACCCAGAGCTCCCAAACTTTCGGATAACTCACTACCCTCGAGTTGGATCCAATTCATAGCGACCGCTTCTTGGATTTTCGAGGCAGTATCACTATGGAAATAGATTGCCTCATCTTCCTTCTGAGGATTGGCTGGTAGGTTTGAACCTTCCTTGGAAGGAAGTTGGGCAACCTACTTCTGTAGTGATACTGCCTCAGAAACCCAAGGAGGGGTCGCTGTGAGTCATATCTGACTTGATGGCACTGAGTTTGGTTTTTGGTTTGGTTATCCTAAAGGCGGCAGTTCTATCCCACCTAACAGTGTGGCATAAGAAAGATCCAGTGATCTCCTTTCATAAAGATCACAGTAAAAAACAAACAAATAAAAAAACAACCCTAAGGAGCAGTTCTACTCTATAACAAATGGGATCATCATGAATTAGAATCAGCTTGACAACGATGGGCCTATATATTATTTATTGAGTAATTCCTAAGTGTTAGGAATAGTGTTAGGCACTTTGCTTGTTCTTTTCTTTAACAGAACTTTAAAAGGATGGTGTAGTGGTCATTGGGAACTCTGGTAGTGTACTGCCTAAGGCACTTGACTGCTAACCAGGAGGTTGGCAGTTCAAACCCACCAGCCACCCCTCAGAAGGAAGATGGGGCAATCAACTTCTGTAGTGATACTGCCTTAGAAACCCAAGGAGGGGTCGCTTTGAGTTAGGTCCGACTCGACGGCACATTGTTGTTGTTGTTGTTATTTGCCATCGAGTCGGCCCCGACTCATAGCGACCCCTCCTTGGGTTTCCGAGGCAGTATCACTACGGAAGTAGGAATGCCCAACCGACGGGACATAGCAACAACAAAAAGTAGTGGTCATTATAATCTATTCAAACATAGGAAAATTAATATCATATAGAATTTACTTTAGGATCACATGGGTAAAATGGGGATTTAAACCAATAGGTGTCTCCTCACTGCTCTAGAGATTACATCCTAACCACCTGGGCCTAGTTCAAGTACTGTGTTCTTTAAGAAGAGTTGCAATCACAGAACTGAAACGCATCAAGCTGCAAGGAACATGAGCATTCATCTACCCCCCGTCTCTCACTCTGCAGAGAGCTGAGGAAGTCTTGCCGAGATCACATAGCTGGCTGGAGTGGATCTAGTGAATTCATGTCTTTTTATTTCCAGTCTAGTAATTGCTGACATAAAACATAAACATAAAAAGCAAAAATTGATATCTGAGCAATTACATAGGAATTAGGAAAATAATTTTATGAAGAACATTCAAGATGCATACCATGACTTTGTTTCTGCCAAATTCTGCTGTCTTAGCTACTCCTCGGAAAGAAGGTTGAGTAATCTACTTCCATAAAGCTACCGACTTGGAAAGCCAAAGAGGGGTCATTATGAGTCAAGTTGACTCCATGGCAGTCAGTTTGGTTTTTTCTTCTTCTTCTTCTCCTTTTTTTTTTTTTTCAGCTACTATTAAGGAGCCCTGGTGGTGAGGTGCGTAAGGTATGAATCTTCTGTTCCTGTTGTGTCTAAATCAGAAACTATGTTCTTCAAAGCCAAGGATGGGCCCTTTATAAGATCCTGGTGTCGCTAGTCAGCAAAAGCAAAACGAGGGTCAAGATGAGGCATTAATATTTTCTGAATCCATGATCTATAATTGAGTCTCCCATTTATCATCCCTTATATCACTTTCCAATCGACTCTGGCCTATTCCTAATTATTGAACCCCTCTCCATACCTTTGCTTATATTAATCCTTTGGCTAGAATGTCCTCTTCTCTCTCCTTTCAACTGGGTGTGAATACCAGATCCATCATCTACATTGTGATCCTGGACTAGTCACATAGCCTTTCTGAACCTCATTTTTTTTTTCACATATGATTTTATATAGTCACTGTATATCTCTCAGTAAATAGTAATACTGCTATTACTATTGATGTTGCTGGTCATAAATATACATATGCATTAAATGAAATTACAGATGATTTATCTGAATGGACTGAAAGATTGGACAATTTTGAATGCCATCTTACTTGGTCTTAACTGAGAAAAGCTGGACAAGGCTAGAAATACCCCTTCCAGTGCAATAGACACACAGCATTTTGGTAAAATGAAGTCTTGTTCTTGTTCTGAGTAAGCTACTTCAATCTCAGCCATCTAGGGAAAAAAAAAAAAAAAGTCATAGTAACCCTATATGACAGAGTGAAACTTCCCTATAAGATTGCCAAAGCTGTGAATCTTTACAGAAGCAGGTGGAGACAGCTTTCTGTGGAGTGGCTGGTGGGTTTGAACCTCCAAACTTTAGGTTAGCAGTAGAGTTCTTAGTCACTGTACCAGCAGGGCTCCTCTGTTGGAAAAACAGGGAATAATAACATGTACTCTGTCTTACCTTGCCTCAAAGGGAGGCACTACTGAACTGTGTGTGTGCTTTGTGGATGCTAGAGAGCTGCCAGTAGGAGTTCTGTGAGTGGGGAGGAGAGAACAGAAGCAGGGGCACCTCTGTTCAGAAGCTGAACAGCATGAGATCACTCTGATCTCAGGAAGTTATGGGAACATGCATAGACTTAGCCAGCCAGGGCTTCAGCTTTCACTTCCCTGTGGCCAAACAGACAAGCCATGCTCCAATGCAGAACTGTCACAGCCACACAGAGCCTGTCGGGAGGATCTCGATCCTGACATGTCCCAAAAGGGAAGCCTAAGAGCCAGACTTAACCAGCTAAGGGAATCCTCCCATAAAACTTTTCTTCTGAGCAACTCAGGGGAACAGAGTAAATTGCTAACAAGTTTGCTATTGAGAAGGCAAACAAGCTGCTTAATTGAGCTGGGGAAGCCAGAGGAGGAGGCAAGGGGACTGCTCCCGGGAGGGTACTGTGCCTGCTTAATGAAGCACAGCCTCAACTTCAGTAATTATCAGCATTTTCTCTGCAGAGACCACCCCCAACATGAGTCCTGGAGCAGGGAGCTTTGGGGAGGCCCCAGCTTTCTCCTCTGGGCTCCCTCAATTAATGCTAACTGGGAACCTGGGACAGCAGACCAGGATGTCAAAGAAGAAGCTCTAGGACTCAACCAGTTCTGAAAGCCCCTTCCCCAGGCCTGGTCTGGAGACGGTGGCCTCCCAGCTTCACCTGAACCATGTGGAAGTGCAACCATTTCCTGCATTAGATGGGGAGCACTGGGAAGGTGGACATTGGGGGACAGGCGGGCTAAGCTTTAATCTCAGCTCTGCCTCCAACTAGCTCCAACTCAAAGCAGGTTACTCACCTTCCCTGGCTTCATTTTTTTTTTTTTTTTAATTTATAAAATTAGATTGGACTTGATGGATTGTATAGTTTTATTGAACTATGATTTTACAAACTATGATTTTACAAACTATGATACATCAAGTGATGTTTATTCTGATGTCCACGTTAAGAGCATTGAGAACCAAGAATTTAGTCACCTGGCTCCTACTTTAAAAAAACGAACAAAAACAACAAAAAAGGTGAGTGTGAGGAAGAAGGAGGGGATATGAAAGTAAAAGAAATGATATCTCCCCAAACACAGATGAAAAGGAGAGAAAAAAGAGGGTGTATGATACCATCTAAGTTCAAAGGAAGAAGTTACCATACTTGTTTCTTCTTTCAGAATATTTTAAAACTATCATTTCCTTTTTAGAAAAAAAAAAAACCCTATCATTTTCTTTTAGCTGAGAAAAAGGCAGTTTTAATTTGCCTGTCTGTACATTTCCGCTTGCCTGTGTGCCCTGCCATGACTTTCAGGACTACGAAGAAATCAGAACACAAGAACATTTTCAATGTTGGTAATAACAACATTGTAATAGAAAATGTAGTCAGAAAATGTGGAATTTGAAATCGAATTCCACAAATCAGCAGTTATAAACTTTAGTGCAATTTATCTAACTCCCCTCCTTGAATCATTTGCAAAACAGGAAATATTGGTAATACCTACTGGTAAGGCTGTTGGGAGAATCAAATAAGATAATTTGTGTTGAAATTGAGAAGATACTAAAGAAATAAAATCGAATTTTGTTGATTGCTATTATTATCGGCATTATAGGTACATGTCTGATACCTGAAGTTGATTCCTTACACATAGGAGTATCAGTATGTTGACAAGGAGCTAAATTTACAAACAAGGTTTAGGTCTGTGGAGCACAGTGCCCCTTTGGGATCCCCACAGCTACTCACAGACCAAGCTGCTTAGAAGTGGTCAGAAATACTTATGAAACTGACCCAGAGTCAGTTCTCTTTGAAGAGCTGAACTCCTCTTCAGACAAGGAGCAACCAAACTAAATGCCCTGAAGAGAACTCAGCTGAAGACCACATGGTATCTTAACAAATGCATATCAGCCTTAAGGAGTTCTGGGGAGGAATCAGGGGCTATGAGAAAGGACCCTGATCAAAACTTGGCACAGAGCAGAAGTTTAATTAATGTGTAGTTTCTGTCTTCTTCCCTATTAAGAGGGCTCAGACGACTGGAGTCTTTAACACAATGCGATCACTCATCACCACAACGCTCACCCTTAGTTCACCCTCAGGTTTGTATGGAACTTTGGTCTTCCTGTTTTTTCTGTTGCACTGAAACCTTCAATCACCTTTAAATGCCATAACACATTCATTTTTATCAGTAAAAATTAAAATAAGTACAGGATGAAAAAAAAAAAAGTACAGAGCGGAAACTTTGAAAGAAATGACTACATTTCACTTAGTTTCAAGTTACCAAAGAAAGAAGACAAGAAAGACACACACAATTTCTTTGATTCCCTGACTGCTTCTATGGGCACTGATTATGGATTCAAGTAGAATGAAATCCTTGATGACTTTAAACTTTTGTACATTTATCTCAGTGGTGCTTAGATGTTGTGAGGATTTTTGTTTTCTTTATGTTAAGCTATAAATCATACTGAAGGCTGTAGTCTTTGATCTTCTTCAGTAAATGCTTCAAGATCTCCTTGCTTTCAGCAAGCAAGATGGTGTCATCTGCATACCACAGGCTGTTACTGAGTCTTCCTTCAATCCTAATGCCACATTTTTCTTTATGTAGTCCAGCTCCTCAGATTATTTGCTCAGCACACAGATTGAGTAAGTATGTGAAAGGATATAAACCTGACACAGACCTTTTTGATTTTAAACCATGCACAATCCCATTGTCCTGTTTGAATGACTGCCTTTTAGTCTGTGTACAGGTTCCACATGAGCTGGAATCCCCATATTTTTCTGGAATCTCCATACTTCCCAATGCTAGCCATAATTTGTTAGGGTCCACTTAGTTGAATGCCTTTGCATAGTCAATAAAACACGGATAAGCCACTCAGGTTGGAAGATACTCAAAATACCACTAGGAAGGACACAACAAACACACACTGCTGTGGAGTTGGATCCAACTCATAGGGACCCCTCCTTGAGTTTCTGAGGCAGTATCACTACGGAAGTAGATTGCCCAACCTTCCTTCCAAGGAGTGGACTAGGAAGGAGGTAGGTACCTCCTTAAAAAACCAAAGTCAACTTTATTGATGTGGTTGGACAAATGCTTTTGAGACATTCATTGGTGATATGATCTGACTCAGAACAAGAAGAAACAGCTGCAAACATCCATTAATAATTGGAACATGATTCATTTAAGAACCACAAAATGAAGAGATTATCCTGGATTGTCTACATGGGCCAAAATGTCATTTTATATGAGAAAGTCAGAAGGAAACTTGACACACAAGGAAGAGAAGACAATATGAATAGGAAGGAGATAGAAATTTGAAGATGTTGGCTTTGAAAATTGGAGTGGTTCAGTCACAAGTCAAGGAGTACTTGCAGACACCAGAAGCTGGAATAGGCAAGAAATGTGTTCTTCCCTGGAACCTCAGAAGTGAGAGTGGCTCTGCTGATACCTTGATTTTGGCCCAGTGATACTAATTTTAGACAACTGTGCTCCAGAGCTGTGAGATAATAAATTCTCTTATTTGGATAACCAAGTTAGTAGTAATTTATTATAGTGACAATAAGAAAATAGTGGAGGGATTTTGTTGTAGGAAAGAAAAATCTTTAAAAGTATTTGAAGAATAAGTGATTGCCACTTGACACAGCAGTCCCATTACTGCATTTATATCCTAAAGAAGTGAGAGCCAAGACAAGAACAGAAGCATGTGCACACCCATGTTCATCACAGCACTATTTATAAGAGTAAAAAGATGGAAACAACTTAGGTGACCATCAACGGAAGAACAGATAATCAAACTATAGTACATGCACAGACTGGAATACTATGCAACCCTAAAGAATAATGTAGAATCTGCAAAACACTGCATAATGTGGATGAACTTGGAGGACATTATGCTGAGTGAAATAAGTCAATTATAGAAAGACAAATATTGTATTAGTCTGTTATTGTAAAAAGTCAAAGGAAGGCTTATGTATGGAAGGAAATTTCTTTGTTGGTTACCAAGGGGAGAGGGGAGGGGAGGGAACACTGCTAGGTAGGTAGAGATAAATATTGATTTGGGTGAAGGGAAGAGCAATGTACCAAATGTGAGTGATCAACAAGGTGACATTGAGGAAAAGGAGGACATAGAGAGATGCATGGGAGGTACAGATAACAAAGATGAACCCTTTTGTACATACAGTACTGCGTTGTCAGGGATGACAAACATTGATCTATGGGTAGAGAGATGGGTGGACAGTCTGAACAATTAGGTATGTCTATGCAGGGGGGAGTGTTCCTATGACCATATATAGGGTTGGCAGATAATGTTTCTACAAGTGCATTTTTATGTTAAGAATTTCTAGGTATATAGTAAAGCTGACAAGGGACAAGGTTGTAGTCACTTCATGACCACAGCCAGCTGCCCAGAGGAAGCAAGTAGTTGGACCTGTGGGCTTAGGACCATGGTGGCAGAGGACATCAAGTTCAATTGGCATAACATACTCACAAAGACATTGTTCCACATCCTACTTTGGCAAGTAGTGACTGGGATCTTAAATGCTTGCAAGCAGCCATCTAGATGCAACAATGGGTGTCTCCTCATTCAGAGCAAAGAAGAATGAAGAAAACCAAAAATGCATGGAAACAATTAGTCCAAGCAACTGGTACACCATGTGATCCTCAGTCTATATGACTATGAGACCAGAACTAGATGGTGACTGGCTACCACTGTCAACTACTTGGAGGGGGAGCTATGTAGGAGATCCTGGATAGAATGGGAGAACAATGTGGAATAAAGCTCAAAATCATAAACAAACAAACAAACAAAAGGGCCAGGTTTGCTAGTCTGATAAAGCCTGGTGGAACCCCTGAGACTACGGCCTCTAGTTGCCCTTCAGGTCTGGAACTGAGCTCACTCCTGTGGCTTTCAGCCAAACAAAAGACAGGCAACAGGCATAGGAGCTGAACATTTACATCAGGTAGATACACTGCTTTGGACAGATCAGTCATGGGAGAATAGAAGGGCTGTGTATGCACAGGGAGACAGCTCTGGGCAGGAGTGCATGGGAGGGAAGGAAGGGCACAAGGAGGAGGTAACTATAGGAAGTGGGAGGGGAAATTGCAGTCAATATCATGAGACAAAGTGTATGTGAGATGCTGTATGGAAAATAAATTTACTCTGTAAACTTTCACAATAAAAATTAAAAAAAAAAGAAGTAAGCGATTGCTTCCATTTCCCCCCCCCCTTTTTTTAAATGGACTTTATAAACAGTATGGGCATTATCTAAGAATAAAAACATAATTTAAATGTATCATGTTCCTAGTCCAAGTGGTAGATATAGTTGAGCAATGAAATTGAATTTCTTGTACAAGAGACTAGAAAGGCACATTTGATCAGGTGACTGATATCAAGGTGAACACCTAAAACAACTCAGTCAGTCTAGGCTCCTCCTTTCATGGAGTTATACAGGCAGTTTCCAAATCCAGACTCAACTCTCTCTTCTTTGACCCTAGCTTGTATTAAGATGATCTGTTTTTTGTCTTTTCTTTAGATAATCACAGGGTTCATGGTGGGCACACATAGTTTGCACTCAATCAATAACCTGAAGATTGGCAGGTTGAACACACCCAGTGGCACCATGAAGGAAAGACCTGACAATCTGCTTCCATAAAGATTACAGCCAGGAAAATCCCATGGAGTAGTTCTGCTCTGTAACACATGGGGTTGCTGTGAGTCAGAATCAACTCAGTGGTAATGGGCTTGGTTTTGGTGTTTAGATGACCACAGATCATCTATCCATTAATTGTCTTTTGAGACCCATTTGCAGGCATGGCCTTCTCCTGTGTGCAGATCAGCTAGAGACGTAGTACAATACTGTCTTATTCCTATTGCTGTTTATTTGTCATCTCAAAGCTTATTGTACTCTGGAGGGTAAACATTGCTTAATAAAACACACACACACACACAAGAAAAAAATGGTTTATCAGACCCCAGCTCTCCTTGAAACTCAGTGCTCTTGCAGAATCTGAAAGACTTCAATGTTTTCATGATAGGAGCCCATTTCCCACTTGATTTTATCCATGAATAATGCAGATAGGCCAGAGTAATCATGACATTTAATCATCAGAGTAACACAGCCTCGTCATAGTTAAGAGAATAGCTAGTGCACAACTCTTGTACTTGATAAGGGATTTACATATTTGCAATGAACATTCATCTCTGTCAAGGCCCCGTTTGATCAACTGTTAACTGGTGAGTGTTTCAGGAACTATTTATACCAAAAGCCATTTCACAGAAGACGAACCTCCATCCAGGAGGGGCAATCAAGTACTGGTAGTCAGAGATGCTTCTTCTAAGATGTTTCCCTGTCACTACCACTCTGACCAGGAAAGAAGGGAGAATTGACCAGCGACTCACCTGTCTTATGCAAGGGGCTATATTAAGAAGAAGGGGAGGAAAAAAAAAAAAAAAACCCACCCCCAATGCCATCGACTTCATTCCAATTCATAGTGGCCTCATAGAGTTTCCAAAGTTGTAGTCTTTATGGAAACATACTGCCATATCTCTCTCCCTGCGACATCTTTTCTCTCCTATAGTATAGCTGGTAGGTTGGGATGCCTGATCTTAGTGAAGAGCACAGCTGTTCATCCACTAGGATTCCTCAAGGACTGTAGTTTTTCCTAACCCACACATATGTCATCTAGATAATAAAGTTCTAAGGTTGAAATTCCTTTCAACCACTCATATTTAGAACTCAAAAAAGTAAAAAAGAAGTACTTTACTCAAAGAAATACTCAAAAAAGTAAAGGAGAAGTATCATTTCTCCTTGTAGCTAAAATTGCTTGTTCACAAACAGGAAACTGCAGAGTTTTTTAGACTTGTGAAATAGAAAGCTGTGAATGGCAATAGGCGGAGCCTCAAAATTCTTTCTTAAGTACATAATTTCTTTCTTCTTAGGAGTTAGCACGGTGTGATTTGGACATCAATAATTGAGGTTAAGTCATTTTAACAAATGCCATTTTTCCTTGTTATCTTTCAAAATTGGTCATTTTCTCAGCCTTTCACAGGAAAACTTAGCGTTCTGCAGTCAGTCTCTGGAGAACTATACTGATTTCTCTTTCTTCTCTTACAAGATAAACTCTAATTCCTGCATTTCTGAAGATTTCAAGATCTAGATTATTGTAAAAGAAGTTTCCAGTGAGGTGAGTCCTGTGGGAGTTTCTGTAGAGATCTGGATAGCCAGTTGGTAACCTCAAGATCATAGAGGGAGAATTAATTATAGAGTTGTCTGGGAGAAGAAGGGCTGGTATTAACTGTATTTCAAAGAAACGGAAACTGCAGTAGCTTGATTCTAGTCCTTTGCCTCTCTACGTAGAAAATAGATGTCCTTTAACCAATTGTGGCCTAAACAAAGGAAACCGTGTTCTATTTATTGTTGATTGCTGTTTGAGTCAGCTCCAACTCATGGAAAGTGTATGTGTAAAAGAACGAAACATTGTCCAGTTCTGTGCCATCTTCATCATCATTAGTAGGTTTGAGCCCATTATTACAGCCACCATGTCAATCCATCTCAGAAAGGTTTCCCAGTTTTTGCTGACCCTCTACTTCAACATGATGCATTTTTCTAGTGATTAGTCTTTCCATTTTGATGATAGGAAGTTTTAAAATGAATTTTCCAATGGTCTGAAAGAACAGTTGATATTTATAGGAGAGCTTTGGTTTCCTTAACTGAAAGATAAGGAGAAATCTTGGTGTCTGTGATGGGACCTTGGTAAAAGACAAGACATTGACATGAGAGAAGTATCACGAAATATTGAGGAAAAAATAAATCAGAATATATAGCTGAATTAAATATTATCAAATTTTTAAAAAACATGCACATATACATAGTAGATCATTTCTCAGTACCACACAGTTGTGTAACAATGTGACTCCTTTATTTTTCATGAGTTATTAATAGTTTTTATTTTAAATCCTACTCTATAGCAGGCATCTGAGACATTGTTTTGAATGTCCAGTGCTTTACTCAAAGCAATAGATAATGCTTCTGATGGCAAGGTACAGTGAAGAGGCAACTAAAACCTCACTGCCAACAAGTCGGATTGGACTCATAGCGATCCCTCCCAAGGAGGGTCAATTAAATGCATAACTTACGTTTGGGATATGTTTTTACTTTTTTATGGCCTGGTACAGGAGTAATCAGGAATCTTGTTGGTTCAATAGTTAAGTACTGGGTTGTTAACCAGAAGGTTGGCCTTTCAAAGCAACCTAGCAGCTCTGTGGGAGAGAAGACCTGGTGGTCTGGTCCTACAAATCAAAGCCTAGAAAACCCTGTTGGGTAGTTTCACGCTGTCATGTGGAACAGCTGTGAGTCCAAATCGACTTGATGGCACACAACAGCAACACGAGGCATATTTTCCAAATATTACATGTATGCTTGAGGAGAGTTTACAACTGTTAGATTCAGAATCCTACACATCAGACAGAGTTTCTTATTTGCTTGTTAATTATGTCAGTCAAATCTTCTAAATCTAAATCTTTGTTGATTTTTTTTTTACCTTATTCTTTCAGTAATCGAAATAGATACTGTGAAATCTCTAAACTTAATGGTGATTTTGTCAATAATTTCTCATTGTAGTTCTCTTGATCGTCACCATACATATTTATAAGAAATTAATATATATAGTGTGTGTGTAGGAGCTCTGGTAGCTAGTGCCTAAGGCATTTGACTGTTAACCAGAAGGCCGGCGGTTCAAAGCCACCAGCCACTCCTGGGAAGGAAGATGGGGCATACTGCCTCGGAAACCAAGGAGGGGTGGCTATAAGTCGGATCCGACTTCACGGCAGTGTGTTGCATTGCGTTTTATATATAGAGAGAGTAGTATTTGCCATATGTTATCGTTGTTGAGTAATGCAAAGTTAAAAAAATAAATAAATAACAAAAAACTCACTGCCATAGAGTCGATCTCGGCTCATAGCAACATAGCGACCCCTCCTCGGGTTTCCCAGGCAGTATCTGTACAGAAGTAGATTGCCAAGTCTTTTTTCTGAGGAGTAGCTGGTGTAGTGACAAACAATATACATTTATTTTATTAGGTAAATGCATAATTAAATTGTTTTATCATCTTGGAGTTGAAAATTTTTTCATTATTAGTGAAAATCTGGTAAGTGAATGTCTAAGGGGTTTGACTGATAACCAGACGACTGGAGGTTCAAATCCACCAGCCACTCCCCCTGAAGGAAGGTTGGGCATCTACTTACCTAGTTACTTCCCTAGTGATTCGCCTCGGAAACCCAAGGAAGGGTCGCTATTAGTAGGATCCAACTCAATGGCAGTGAGTTTTGTTTTGTGAAACTCTACACTGGTACTCTTTCAAAAGGTTTGCTTTAAACTAAGCTATTACAGCTAAACCTGCTTTTATTTCATTAGAGTTTACACAATATTTTTTTTTTCCCAATTATTTTACAACCTTAATCGGCTTTATGCTTTATTTGCATTTGTCAACACTATATTAGTTGGATTTTATTTTCAATTCAAATTCAAAAACTCTGTCTCTTAACTAGAGAATTTAGTTTATTTATATATATTCTGAGACAATGTTCACCATCTATTGATTTTCATTGCCCTCTGTTTTTCACTAGTCAGATACACTAAACAGTTTCTTGTCTTTAACTAAGTAATCCTAGCCACAAGAAAAACCAGTAGCAAAGTGTTCCTTCTTTTCTTTTTTGAGTTACACATATCAGGGGCTTAAAATGAGGATTCCAACATTAAGACTTTCTTATTCTACTGGCTTACTAAATAGTCAGGAGAAGTCTATAGCCCCTTGAATCAGGCTCCAGATGTCAATGTGACAGACAGATGAGTCACCCGGGTAATTCTCTCACCTTTCCTGCTCAAAGAGTTTTCACTTTATTTTTAATATTCTTCACTAAGAATATCACTAAGGAGTTCTAGTGGCACAGCATTAAAGCATCTGGCAGTTTGAATCTACCAGCTGCTCTGCAGGAGGAAGATGAAGCAGCCTTCAGTAAAGATTTATAGCCTTGGAAACCCTGTGGGGGGTTCTGTTCTGTCCCATAGGATTGCTGTGAGTTAGAATTGACTCAATGGCAGTGAGTATGGTTTTTGTTTTGGTCAGTATCACTAGAAGGTTTTCATGGGAATTTATTTTTAAAATATGTTAACTTGTTTCAGTCATCTTACACTGGTTTAGTTTGTTAACTCTTACTCTATGCTCCATTCTCCTTTTTTTGTCAAGTTAAAACATTTTTTTGTACCTGTATTTCCCAGACAGTTGTTTTACTGAACTCTCATATCCTCTGGTCCCCTAACCTGCATCCCCACTCTGTTGATACACTACTTGTTTTCTGTCTTTGATTCTGGCCCTTTATTGTGAAGACATTGAGAAGCCTTGAGGTATTTGTTCACACTTTTGGCCTCCAGCCTTTCTTGGCTTTATTTATTTTCTTATTGGATAGTTGTTCCCAAAGAGTTGTCAGAGTGAGTCTTTGTAGTGTAAAACTTCAGAATCTTTGAATATCAGAGAATGTTTTTTTAAGTTGTAACATTAAAATACCATTTGAGTACATACAAAATTTTAGTTTCAAAGATATTTTTTGAATGCTGGTTCAAAGTACATCTTTCAAAACTTTTGGACAAGGTGTATCTGGAATTCATTATTTAGGCTTTAGAAAGGTTATTTAGTGTCCCTTGGTGGTGCAAATAGTTAAGCATTTGGCTACAAACCAAAAGTTGGAACCCATGCAGAGATGCCTCAGAAGAAAGAGCTGGTGATCTATTTCCAAAAGACCATAGCCATCGAAAACCCTATAGAGTACAGTTTTCCTCTCATGCACAGGTGACACCATGAGTGGCACTCAACTTGACCACAATGGCTATTTAATGTATAGGTGATTGAATGTAGGTGTTCAGCACTACAAAATCAACTCTTTCTGCAGCAAATTATGTGACTATTCACACTAAAGTAGGATGAAGAGAGTATATAAATGGCCATACATCACTCTCCATTGAGCTTTATTTTGTAAATATAGTTTGTTACCACACTCCTCAGGCCCAGCCCCTCAAAGATATTTTCATTTTATAGTGTTTTGGCTTTGGGAATTATAAGTATGGAATTTTTTGACAAGTTTAATATAAATGTTATTCTACTGTCTTACTTCAGTTTGTTTTGCTGTTGAGAATCAGTTTCAATCTCATCCTTGAATCTTTGTATGTGATCACATTTTTATTTAAGGAAGTTCTCAGAGTCTTGGAGTGGCTTTTTCTTCACTCTATGGGTCTGTTCATAAACATTAACGACCTGTGATATGCAGACGACACAACCTTGTTTGGTGAAAGTGAAGATGACTTGAATCACTTAATGATGAAGATTAAAGACTACATTACACCTCAACATAAAGAAAATGAAAATCCTCACAGTTGGATCAATAGACCACATCATGATAAAAGGAGAGAAGATTGAACTGTCTAAGATTTCATATTATTTGGTTCTACAATCAACACCAATGGAAGCAGCAGTCAAGACATCATATGATGTATTGCACTGTGCAAATCTGCTACAAAAGACCTCTTTAAAGATGTCCCTTTGTAGACTAAGGTGTGCCTAACCCAAGCCGTGTTGTTTTCAATCTCCTCATATGTATGTGAAAGCTGGACAGTGAATGAGTAAGATGAAAGAAGAGTTGATGCTTTTGAGTTGTGGTGCTAGTGAAGAATACTGAAAGTACCATGGATTGCCAGAGGAACTAATGTCTTTTCTGGAAGAAGTGTAGCCAGAATGTTCCTTGGAAGTGAGAATGGCTAGGAGAGGGATGTCATGCTTGGTATAGTGGAGAGTCAGTGTAAAAGGGGAAAACCCTCTACTAGGTGAATTGACACAGTGCGTGCAATAATGAGCTCAGGTATAGCAAGGATTGTGAGGCTGTGCAGGACTGGGAAGTGTGTCATTGTGTTGTGCATAAGGTTGCTATGAGTGAGAGCCAACTCGATGGCACCTAACAACAACAGCAACATGGGCCTGTTATGGAACCCAGCAGAGAATCAGTGAGTGCTGTGGGATGGAGAGTACATGTCAGAATTGGTAAAAGCTGGAGGGTGTGGCATGTCTGGCCTCATAGGCATAAGCCTTGGGCTGTTGATGGTGATTCTATCTCCCTCTTGTGAAGTTAGAGAAAGTCAGGAGATGCTACCTCTCTGCCCTTTTTGCAATAACCCATAGTCTAAATACAGCTATTTCCAGATATCCTCCTACCACACACACTCCTGACTTAACTCAACTACCATCATTAATAGGGAAGAATTTCATAGAACTTCTGAATGTAATAGTTCTCAATCAAACCAATCAAACTGGTGCTATGGTGATTATATTTCCTCTTTGTCACAAGTATCCATTGATAACACAGCATGGACTACTCACTCACACTGGCATATCCAGTCCTTTAAACTCTGTATGTAACTGTGTAACACTGCTTTTTTTTTTTTTTTTTTTCTTGTAGGTTCAGCCATAACTTGAAAGATGGGAAATGAATACAAGAAAATTGTTCTGCTGAAAGGATTAGAGGTCATCAATGATTATCACTTTAACATAATTAAGTCTTTACTGGCCCATGATTTGCAACTGACGAAAAAAATGCAGGAAGAATATAACAGAATTATGATTGCTGACTTGATGGAAGAAAAGTTCCAGGGTGTTGCCTGTGTGAACAAGCTAATAGAATTGTTCAAAGATATCAAAGATCTCAAAAAAGATATTA
This sequence comes from Orycteropus afer afer, assembly GCF_000298275.1. Lineage (NCBI taxonomy): Eukaryota > Metazoa > Chordata > Mammalia > Tubulidentata > Orycteropodidae > Orycteropus > Orycteropus afer. Next base: position 2,662,259 of record NW_006921780.1, read on the forward strand.
TTGAAACACTTAGAAGAGCAAAGTCAAAAGGTAACAGGGGAGACCCCCTCACTCTAACCAACCCTACACTTACCATACCCTTCAATAGAAACTTACCATGGTCACAGTTGTTATATCCCTTTCCCAACTTAAGAATCAGAAGCAACACTCAGGACCATAGTCACAGGGGACACCAAGCTTAATTGGCATAACGTACTACACAAAAACATTGTTCCACATCCTACTTAGGTGAGTAGCAACTGGGATCTTAAAAGCTTGCAAGCAGCCATCTAGATGCAATGATGGGTCTCTCCTCATCCAGAGCAAAGAAGAATGAAGAAAACCAAAGATGTGTGGAAACAATTAGTCCAAGCAACTGGTACACCATGTGATCCTCAGTCAATATGACTATGAGACCAGAAGAACTACATGGTGCCCAGGTATCACTGTCAACTACTCAGAGGAGGATCAGTGTGGAAGATCCTGGATAGAGAGGGAGAGCAATGTGGAATAAAACTCAAAATCATCAGGGGGAAAAAAAAGGGACCAGGTTTGGTAGTCTAATAGAGCCTGGTGGAACCCCTGAGACTATGGCCCCTAGTTGCCCTTAAGGTCTGGAATTGAACTCATGCCTGTGGCTTCCAGCAAAACAACAGACAGGCATATGAGCTGAACATTTACACTAGGTAGATACACTCCTTGGAGAGATAAATCATGGGAGAATGGAAGGGCTGTGTATCGACAGGGAGACAGCTTGAGGGGCAGGAGTACATGGAAGGGAAGGACACAAGAAAGAGGTAACTATGGGGAGGAAGTGAAAGGGGAGCTGTTGTGTTGTGTGAAATTGCAATCAACATCATGAGACAAAGTGTGTGTGAGCTGCTGTATTGAAAGTGAATTTGCTATCTAAACTTTCCCCAAAATCACAATAAAAATTAAAAAAAAAAAAAAAAACACTCATTGTTGTTCTATGTGCCGTCAAGTCAGACCCGACTCATAGCAATCCTTCCTTGAGTTTCCAAAGCAGTATCACTACGGAAGTAGATTGCCCAACCTTCCTTCTGAGGAATGGCTGGTGGGTTGGAATCACCAGCCTTCTGGTTAGCAGTCAAGTGCCTTAGGCGCTGTGGTACCAGAGCTCCTGCTGGAACCTTAAATGGCAAACAGTTTACAATGTATGCCTTTCCCTTTTCTGTAGTGAGGATTGATGTATTTTGGAAGGTGTATGTGGGGTTCAGGTGGAAAACAAAAGGCAGAACTGGTGAGAAAGGCTGAGATTACTAGTACATTAGAAAAGATAGAAAATGACAGCAAGATTACAAAAATTATTCTTCATTTTTTTAAAAAAAAATCTACATTTAATCAATAACTGCACCTGTTCTATTAAGACTGTTTACTTCATCATAATTATCTTCTTTAGTAGCAAAGACGAATTGTGACTGACCTACCTGTAAAATCTCTGGATTTAAACAAAATATTTTAACAAATTGAAGGTCAATATCACCAGTTTGTAACATCACAAATCAGACCACATTTCTATAATTGGAACAGATGTTCAGTAGAAAATGACCCACCAGTTGGCACCAAAAACACCAGGATATTATTTTTTTAAAGGAAAAAAAAAGAATACCTGTTCTAAAGGATTATTGGTAACTAGATTATTGGTAACTATTCATTACTGCACTGAGCAGTTCTTTCTTTCTTTTTTCAATTATTATTATTTTTTTTTTAATTGTGATTTGGGTGAAGATTTACAGAGCAAATTCACTTTCCATACCACA
>NW_006921780.1:2667278-2694270 GCF_000298275.1 Orycteropus afer afer
GCTGCTTCTTCCTCAGGGATGTGTTCTGGGTCTGTATCCTGCTCCCTTGTTTCTATCATTTTATCCTGCTTTTTTATATGGACTGTGATGGTCTGTTGTTTCCGAGGCATCGTGGCATTGTTGTATTTAGATCTCTGTTAACTGTTTGTGAAGAGCAGTCAAGGGTGATTCCAGCTTTTCTTGGTTGTTTTTTATTATTGGCCCCTTGGTGGAGAAGGAGGTAGTGGCTCTTGCTCAGTAAGTGAAGTCACAGGAAGTGTGGGTGTAGTTGTATCTTATGGGGACTGTTGCCATCTTCCACTCAATTAGACACAAATTACAATTGAATAACCTTCAAAAAAACTTTTCAGTCTTGCAGGTCCGGAGGGTCCTTGGGGTTGCTGGAAAGCAGAATGTGTTCTTAAGCCCTGGGAATCTGTGAGAGCACTATCTCTTTAAATATCCAGAATAGTCAAGCTGCTTTTAGACCTTCAAAATGGCAGCATCCTCCAGACTGGCAAAAGTCCACAGCTCAGCCCACCTTTCTCTTCACCTTCTCTATTTATTCCCCAACCACCGGTGCAGTCCCTGGCTAGCAGGGCTGATTTTTAGGTTAATTCTTAAGTCCTACCAGCATTCAGGAATCTCCAAGCGGGTTGTGCCATCAGGATCACTCATGATTGCTGCCAGACCGCAGCTCCGTATGTCTCCTTTTTTGGTATTTTCATGCAAATTCTTCTGCTAGTTGGGGTTTAGTCTACTTCTATATCCTTCCCCTCAAGGTTCAGGGGTCCAGGATTATCTCTGTGTATGTGTTAATTGGTTTTGATTTTCTTTGTTGAAGAGGGTCTGTACAGTCTTTCTGCCTAGTCTGCCATCTTGTCGGAACTCTATATGCACTTGAAAACTTCAGTTTTTTAAATGAAGGATAGAGTAAGAGGGCCAGGAAAGAATTTGACTGAGCCATATGGAGCCCAGAGGATGGGATGGATGTGTTCTTTGGACAGGGATATGAAAGAAACACATGAGAAGATGCTTATGTCTATGCTGCTTCTACTGGCCTTCATGTGTCCTGGCTCTGCTAATGAAATAGAGGTTGATAAAATCATGTCTTGATCCATAAGCAGGAGCTGGGAAGAAGTAATATTGAAGCTGCTCCAGCTGCCTTTGACCAGCTTCTCAGGGTTTATTGTTTCTTCCTTATTTTTGTATCAGTTGCAAAGCAAACTGAAGGAAAGAAAACTCCAATGAAAAGGAACAAGCAAAATAAAGCAGGTCCTGCAACACCTATAATGACCAAAAAGGAAGGTCAGGTAAGCCTGAAGAAGAAGCACAGGCTTGAAGTCTCACAAAGGATACTTCTCCCATGGCTCTTGCACTCATTCCCTCATTTCAGACACTTCTTCATTAATATTCCAACACAATTCATATTTATCAAAATGAATAACTATTGATCATCTTTCTTGTGCTAGGCAATGAACTAATCACTAAAACAAGTGTGAGGAAAAAATTCTTGGACATAATTATGATATTGCCTTCTGGTTGTAAATACAGGTTGTCAATTAGATTGGAAAAAATAACCTTTCCAATGCTTAGACAAACCTTGATTTTTTTAATTTCAAGTCTAGTCCTCTTCCCATTCCATCACAGAAGTGATGAGGAGAATAATGTGTTTGTTTGAAGAAACTCTCCCTTGGTGTAAGCAACCATAGGTTCCCACCTCTTACTTACTGGTAATCTCCTCAGGTTATGTAATGGAAATCCCCAGAGTTTCCATGACATTCTTCCATATAGAAACTACTGTGTTTCATTTGATACTAAAAACAATTAGTGTGAAAAAGATATCTACTTTTCACTTCAGAAAAGAACAAACACAGTCAAGCAGGATGCTATAACCAAAAAGAAGAAAATTTCTGAGGAGGAAAGTCAGCCTCCCTGTTCCTCAGGAGCCAGCACATCTGCAGCTATGGATCACCCCCAGCTTCCCCAACTCTCATCACCAACTCGTTCCTCCACTTCCTTAAATGAGGTACTTCTTCCTGTTCCTTTCTTTCCTTAATTTTCCTCAGCTGGTAGCATAGTGCCTAAGGCACTTGACTGCTAACCAGAAGGCTGGTGGTTCAAACCCACCAGTCACTCCTTGGAAGGAAGGTTGGGCAATCTACTTCCATAGTGATACTGCCTCAGAAACCCAAGGAGGGGTCACTATGAGTCAGGTCTGACTCGACAGCACATAACAAGAAGAATAAGACTCAGTAATCAAACCTCAAAATTCTAATTTCATGTTCTACCTAAAAATAACTCCAATAATTAATGAATGCATCAAATATATACATGCAAATTTATTATCTTTCCATATTTTGTTTTCATGATGTACACTTAAGGAAGTTAGTTAGCACTATTTCTGATCTCAAAAGTTTTATGTTTTAGTTGTTGCAGGTGGGGAGTGAAAGAGGTGTAGCATCCCCAGGTGTGCAGGTGAACACAGAAGTGTACCCATTGTCTAATGCTCCAGTCTCTTTCATACCTGTTCTCTTTGCTCACTGATCCATTAACATTTCTTCAACACATCATGTTCATTTCTTCAGAGTTTTATATACCTTGTTTCTCCTGCCTGGAAATTTCTTAATTTGACCAAACCTATTCTCTCTTTCACCTTTTTATCATCCTTATTCAATCTGTATGCTGAGCAAATTGTCTGAGAAGCTGGACTATATGAAGAAAAGTGTGGCATCAGGATTGGAGGAAGACTCATTAACAACCTACAATATGCAGATGACAAAAATTTGCTTGCTGAAAGTGAGGATGACTTGAAACACTTACTGATGAAGATTAAATACTTCAGTCTGCAGCATGGATTACATCTCAGCATAAAGAAAATGAAAATCCCCACAACTGGATAAATAAGCAGCATCAGAATAAATGGAGAAAAGATTGAAATTGTTAAAAATTTCATATTACTTGGTTCCACAATCAACACAAATGGAAGCAGCAGTCAAGACATCAGAAGGCTTATTGCACTGGGAAAATCTGCTGCAAAAGATCTCTTTAAAGTGCTGCAGAGCAAAGATGTCTCTTTGAAGACTAAGGTGCACTTAACTTAAGCCATAGTATTTTCAATTGCCTCATATACATGTAAGAGCTGGACAATGAATAAGGAAGACTGGAGAAGAGGTGATGCTTTTGAGTTGTGGTGGTGGTGAAGAATACTGAAAGTACCAAGAACTGCCAAAATAATGAACAAATCTGTCCTGAAGGAAGAGGAGCTGGAATGCTGCTTGGAAGCAAGAATGGCCAGACTTCATCTCACCTATTTTGGTAATGTTGTGAGAAGGGACCATTCCCTGGAGAAGGATATCATGCTTGGTAGGGTGGAGGGTCAGTGAGAAAAGGGAAGGCCCTCTATGAGATGGATTGACACAGTGGCTGCAACAATGGGCTCAGGGATAGCAATGATTGTGAGGCTGGCATAGGACTGGGTAGTGTTTCATTCTGTTATACATAGGGTCATTATGGGCCGGAACCAATTCATTGGTACCTAACGACAACAACAACAACATCCACCCTTTAAAGAAGCTCTAGTGGTGCAGTTGTTAAGGCATTTGTTTGCTAACCAGAAGTTTGGTGGTTCAAACCCACCAGCTGTCCTACAAGAGGAAGATGAGTCAATCTACTTATGTAAAAATTTGCAGATTCACTATGAAGCAGGGAATGTACCCAAGACCATGTATAGGGTTGGCAGACAATGGTTGTATAAGAGTATTTGTATGATCTGAATTCCCAGATGTATAGTAGAGCTGAGAAGGGACAAGGTTGTAGTCACTTTTTGGTCACAGCCAGCTACGCAGACAGACCAAGTAGTTGAACCTGTGGGCTTGGGACCATAGTCACAGAGGACATTGAGCTCAATTGGCATAACATACTACACAAAACATTGTTCCACCTCCTACTCTGATGAGTAGCGACTGGGATCTTAAAAGCTTGCAAGCAGCCATCTAGATGCAACGATGGGTCTCTCTTCATCCAGAGCAAAGAAGAATGAAGAAAACCAAAGATTCATGGAAACAATTAGTCCTAGCCACTGGTGCACCATGTGATCCACAGCCTACGTGACTATGAGACCAGAACTAGACGGTGCCCAGCTACCACTGTCAACCACTTGGAGGGGGATCTATGTAGGAGATCCTGGAAAGAGAGGGAGAACAATGTGGAACAAAACTCAGAATCATTTGGAAAAAAAAAAAAAAAAAGGGGGGGAGGGTGGTACCAGGTTTGCTGGTCTGATAGAGCCTGGTGGAACTGTGGCCTGACTATGGCCTCTAGCTGCCTTTCAGGTCTGGAATTGAACCCACACCTGTGGCTTCCAGCCAAACAAAAGACAGGCATATGAGTTCAACATTTACCTGAGGTAGATACACTCCTTGGAGAGAACAGTCATGGGAGAAAGAAGGGCTGTTTATGCACAGAGAGACAGCTCAGGGGGCAGGAGTGCATGGAGGGATGGACACAGGGAAGAAGTAACTATTGGGAGGAAGTGGGAGGGTAGCTGTTGCATTGGGGTAAATTGTAGTGAATGCCATGAGACAAAGTGTATGTGAACTGCTGTACGGAAAGTGAATTTGCTCTGTAAATTTTCACCCAAATCACACACACACATACAATATTGCAGCCTCAGAAAACCTATGGGTGGCTATGATTCTGGATCAACTTGGTTGCAGTAGGTTTGGTTTGGTTTACCCACTATTTGGGACCCAATATTGATATCATTCCTCAGAGAATCCTTTCTGAGACCACACCCAAATATGTGACATCTTTGGAAGGACTTTATGTTTTACTTTTTACTACTAATGACAACTGTAGCTAATAAATGTTTATCTCTCTTTCTTGATTATGAGCTCCAAGGGTAGAGCTACTCTACTGGCCTTATGAACCAATGTAACCTAATGTTTAGTTTAGTGCCTGCCTCACTGGAGACTCTCAATAAATACATTTACTTAATGCAATGAAACCTAAATACTAAAATATGAGTCAACATAGCTAATGAAGGAAAAAAAATGTAGATCATCTAACTCAGTAAAGGAGGTGGTGTTTATATTGAAGCTTAATAGTTGCAAAAATAAACAAGGAAGATGAAAGAGGGAAAGGAGTTGAGGAGTTAGGAAAAAAAAAAAATAGGCCGAAGGAATGCCACACAAGACCATACACCAAGACCTGGAAATGAAAGGAAATGACTGCATTTTATATTTCCATTACTATTTATTCTTATTAGATTTTACTGTTTTCAGTTGTGGACTGCTAGTCTTTTACTATATCTCCCATCAGTGGCAGTCTAATAACCCACAAAAACTCCAGTGATTCTTATTCTACATGAGGAGGTTTTGAGTTTCTTTTCTTCATCTGGCTACACAGGAATGAGAAAGTTTATGGACCCATAATACCAAAAACAATGTCTCTTTCTCTCTTCCCCCCACCCTGTCTTTCTTTCTCTCTCTCTCCTGCATTCCATCTTCACAACTAAAATATGATTATTTTAAAAACTGGAAAAATATCGGCAGGCAAGCAAACAAGATTAAATTGCTTGAACTCTACCATCCAGATAGTACTAATTTTTCTTCATATTCTTTTAGATGTTTCTCTTTATAAGTAGATTCATAAGTTTCCCAAAATGGTGTCAGACAGTGATCAATATTCTATCACCTGTTTTATTAACTTAACAAACCAGGACTATATTTTCAAAATATTCCCCTTTGACATTTGGGGGTTAGGGTTTATGATGATCAACTTTCTTCATTTTCAATACTACTCAAGTTTTTCACTCTTTCAATTTTCTTTGGACATTTAAATCAATATAGGGTATATTTGAATTTATATTTATTCTTATCTGTTACTTAAATCAGTTCAAGACAATACTCTTATCATCTACCCCTCTTGGTTTCTGTAAGTAAAGATTATAATTTACTTTAGAAAGGTAATTCTGTTTAAACAAGGGTATTCTAACTTTTCTGCATATTGTCTTCTACCTTAATGCCTCTAACTAAATTATGCCAGTGAATTATCAATTCCTTCTTGCTAAGCAATCCCTTTCTAGTCTATCCCCAGGTCTGAGTATCTGTGAAGATTGCTAGGGCCTAATACTGTCATTGAGGTTACTCTCATTGGAAAATGACTATGTATTCTCACCTCAAATTTGTAAGTTTATTTTCCTAATTCTCTCAAACACAGAATCAGGAACAGCAGGCCCAATGTCAAGCATCTACCAAAAAGCATGTTCTTCAAAAGGGCCCATTGATAGTGATGGTGCTGAAAGCAACAGAGCCATTTAAATATGAGTCTACAGAAAAGGATAAAAACAGGATGTTTCATGCTACAGTGGTTACAGAGAATAAATTCTTCCAAGTGAAGGTTTTTAATACCAATCTGAAGGAGAAGTTCACCCCTAGAAATTTCATTGCCATAATAGATTATTTTGAATGCAAAGGATTACTGGAGATAAATGAAGTATCATCTGTATCTGAAGTTGGTCCTGATCACAAGTTTGAGGTCCCGACAAGAATCATCAAAAGAGCAAAAGAAACTCCCAAGATTGATAATCTTCAAAAGCAAGCATCAGGAACATTAGTGTATGGGCTGTTTAGGTTAAATAAGGTAAGCCCTTACAATTTTTTTTTCTTTGCTGATACATTAATTAAATGTCTTGACTTGCTAAGAAGAGCCTTGTCTAATAACTGAACATTGGAAACCATATTCTTTTAAAAATATTCTCTAGAACCTTGGAATTTGCCGATGATTTAACCTGAATTCCACCCAAACCACATAAATCATAATTTCAGTTTGCATTTTGATAAATTTATTTTGAATAATATATTGATCTACCAAGTTTGAAGTCTGCTTTTGAAATGTTATTGCAGTAATAAGTAGAGTGATGATTTATTAGTTATAGTTCCCAGAATGCAAATATATCGAACAGTTAGGAATATGACATAATCATTCAGTGGTATATCCTGTATATCATCATTTATTCATTTATTCATAATGAGATTAGTGATACTATTGTCTTATTCATGATTAATCTCTTATTCATGAAGAGAGTTCAATAATGAACTGAATTGCATGATATTGGAAGATAAGGTAATCTAATCTCCTCAGTTACAAAAATAGATACCAAATAAAGGTGTACACAGTTTTACTGATATGTCCATGTCAAAATTCAAGATAAAAGTTAGGGTGATATATTAAATTGACAAAAAAAAAAATCTACAAACTTAAATGAACTCAATTGGCAGATGAATGACTATTTCAAAGCCTATCATATCTATCTTCTAAGATAGCCCTTAATTTTACCTTCATATTTTCTGGACATACTCTTTAGGAGACTGTGCTTATGAATAAATCATAAATTGATTAGTAATGGCTTATGTGAGTGAAACACTATCAACTGTGAACTGAGGGATGTCAGCTAAAGGGACAAGATATTGGAGAAGATTGAGTAAATGGGGAAGATTGGAAAAAAGTTAGTGAGTTACTAGAAATTTACTAGGAGCTCTGGTTGTGTAGTGCCTAGGACATTTGACTGCTATCCAGAAGGCTGATGGTTCAAACCCACCAGCCACTCCTCAGAAGGAAGGTTGGGCAATCTACTTCTGTAGTGATACCGCCTCAGAAACTGAAGCAGGGGTTGCTATGAGTCTGATCAGACTTGATGGCAGTACACAGATTTCTCATAAACTACTAAATATTGGACAGTTGTTGCAGATGTCTATTCATTTCTGTTTAGGGACAGGAGCCAAGATGTCCTCCAAGAATTTCTGATTCTTCTATATCCAGGTGCTTTAAGCCAACTTCTGCTTCTTTGGAGATGGAAGCCAGTAAAAATAGAAAGATAACATATTTTTCCAGAAATGTCAGGCATAAAAACCTATGGAAGAGGAAAAAAACGTTTAAATAAGAGGAGGGAGCTCTGAGACTACCTAACCCTAGCTCCATATGCATTTGTACATGTAATTACTGTCTTAAATCTTGTACTTACTCTGTCATAAGGATTTTTGTCATATCATGTGGCAGTTACTATCTTCCTAGAAACTAGGTGTTAATTTTCTGTTACAGAAAAAAGTGAACATAAAGAACACAATCTATGAAATACAAGATGATACAGGAAAGATGGAAGTAGTGGGGAATGGAAAATGGCATAACATCCAATGTAAGGAAGGAGATAAGCTTAAACTCTTCTGCTTTCAACTGAGAACAATTGACTACAAGTTGAAACTGATATGTGGAATTCATAGTTTAATTAAGGTAAGAACTGGGTAGAGGAACATCAGTTGGCCAAAGAGGCAAATAATTTGCTTTAGGCTTTGGGAGCATCAGATTCTTTGTGTGTTATACATACAGTCAACAAATGGCAGAAAAATGGAAACAGTGCCCTTTTACTCATTTTTAAGTGGAGAATTAAAAAAAAAAAAAAAAAAAAAAGACATTAAGAAAATGACCTTCAAATGGACTTCCAAAGGATATGATACTTCCTTTCAGTAATAAAATATTTGTAGAAATTAGCATGCAGGGAAGTAAGGTCGCATAGTGGTCAAGAGCAAGAACATTGGAATAAGACAGAACTGATTTGAATCCTGGCTCCGAGACTTAGCTGCTTTAATGTTTCTCTCTAAAATGGGCAGTCTCTATCTGTAGGGTTGATTACAAAGGTAGATGAGATAATGCATGCACATTACTTATCTTGGTGCCTAGAACATCATGAGAAATCAATGTATGTTAGGCTCTATTTTTCTTAGCAAGGTAAAGACATTGTAAAGAATTGTAGGCAAAGAATATGACAGACAAATCCTTAAATATGCAAAAGACATAATGAGTTATCTATATCTGAAATAGGAGCTCTGGTGGTAGTGCCTAAGGCATTTGGCTGCTAACCAGAAGGCTGGTAGTTCAAACCCACCAGACACTCCTGGGAAGGAAGACTGGGGAATCAACTTCAGTAGAGATACCGTCTGGGAAACCCAACGAAGAGTCACTATGATATATCTGAAATACTGGTAGACGTGGAAAATTACAGAAAGAGCAGGAGAGTAAAAGAGGAACAAGATTGTATCGTCTTTTCTAAGAAATGAAGATATGCTGATAAATTGAAAGATTTTTATGCAGAAGTATGTCACGCCTGATCACGTCTACATTTTAGAAAAAAAAAAAAAATTCTAGCAACAACTACAGAGATTCATTAGAGAAGGAGTAGGTTTAGAGGCAGAAAGCTCAAAAAGAAGCAGTTGCGAGGTGGAGTTTCTTTGTTCCCCAAATGTAAAGAGTTTATTGTTAAATAATCCAGAATCATGGAAGCTGGTTGTGAAACAGTTGCATCTTGAAATCAGCCATGGTGGGAGTATTTAGAGCATCAAAATCTGCAAATATTACCAACCAGGAATTTGTTTAAAATTGGAGATTTCATTTACCAGGACAACACAGAACACCCTTTTGGAAATTTAGGTGAGAAGGAGAAAAACTAGGATGGCTTGGGTTAATGAAAAAAAGAATTTTTTTTTTTTTTTTATAATAGATCCTCACAATTTTTGACTAATTATGGTGATGATAGAGAGATAGATAAAAGATTCAAGGAGAATTAAGGGTTTAAAAAAACAACTGCATTAATGATGCTACTATTCATTAAGATTGAGAATGTAGGAGAAGAGCATAGTCCAAGGAATGAAATATGCTCTGCTCTGTACAGGTTAAATTTGCAGTACCTATAGATTATGCAAGACATTTCTAACCATCAATCTGGAGAAATGCAGATTTGGATATAGAGATCTGAAACAAACAAACAATACAGTTTTGCACTGAAGAGTCATGTATTTGTTAATTTTGAGTTGATTGCTAAAGGTCTGGGTTTTGGTGATACTGCCACAAATAAGTAATAATACAGTAACATGTGTTTATACTAATAGAAAACAGTGAACATCCTCCAGGCCTGGGAACTATATTCATCCTAAGAACTATTATTCAAAGATACATATTAACTATTATTCTAACAACATATATTAATAAATCTTTGCAAAAGCAATTACAAGACTATAATTATTATTTCAATTTCATAGCTGTAGATACAGATGCTCAGAAAGACTAAGTAATTTGATTTAGTTGGAACAGCTAGTAAGTGGTGAAAGTGAGATTTCAGTCCAGGTTGTTAGGCTCCAGACTTCAGATTTGGGGGCAAGCTAATGAGAAAATCAGAGACATGAATATGAAGCATGGAAAATGCTAATGTTTTGGACTGGCCTGAGATGTAGGCTAACACAAAAGGGAATTTTAAAAAGGAACATAGAGTGCCTGAAAAGTGGATGATATGTATAATAAGCAACAAAAAATCTTTATTGAGGAGGAAAGTCAACAGTGCTTATGCCAAACACAAATGATAAAGAGAGTTTCAGGGTCTCAGAATGACTTCATCTTAGAGCAAAGGACACAATTCTTCACTGAAATGTACATTCTAGCACACAAGTAAAAGATGAGGTTGACTCTACATAATATGACATTTTCCATATGCAAACAAAGACCCACACACAAAACACACAGAGCTCCACTACAGGATTGTTGATTAAAGTGTTCAAAGCTAAACTGAAATGCAAATGATTCAAATAGAAATATTGCCATATTCAGGAACACAAACAGCACATGCACATGAATTATTCCGTTTCTCACCTTCCCTAATTCAGCACACATGCATCCTACTCTAGGCAACAGCAGTTGTGCCACAAAAAATCTTAACCTTCTGCATACTCCTCCCATTGTTCTGCCCCAATTAAGACCGCCCCTCAATGCTGTACAATCTCTCTTGTCGTTCTCTTTCACCTCATGTGAATTCATTCCCTGTGGAAATGTGCTTATGCTGGGCATCAAGAAATACCTCTATTCGGGCTCAAGATAATTGGTACTCAAAAGAGAGTAATGTACACAATGAGATAGGTAAGAAAGAAGGAACAACCTTTGGGGAAGGACAGAGTGAATAATGTGGCCAATGGGAGAAAGGGCAGTGTGGGTGAAGAGCAAAAGATAAGATGAACTTCAGCTTCATCTCAATTGCTGAGCTCTCATTGTGTCTTCTTTACCTCTCCTTCTAGGTCACAAGAGTCGGAAAACCAAGAAATGATCAATGAATTTAAATTAAATCTATAATTTAAAATAACAAATTCCGTTCCCAACCAATGATGTGGCATTAGTAGTGATTTTGTTAGTTGATACTTTTATTTAAATAATAAATTCAGTAGGATAGCTCAGCCTATTGAGTCTTTATATCTAAATTGTGAATTAGATTGCTTTCTTTTACAAAATTTTCTTCTTAAATTCTTCTGTATTTTTTTTCAAAGTTACAGTTTGCATTTGTAACATCCATGAAGTAAAAGAATAAAATTTCCTGTTTTAAAGTATTTTAAAGAGTATCTATCAATATCCAGGTGTCAGATGTGTTCTCTTTAATCCAATAGTGAGTTCCTTGTTGTTGTGTATCGTTGAATTGATTTTGATTAATACTAATCCTATTTGAAGGAGCTCTGGTAGCATAGTGACTAAAAGCACTTGACTGCTATCCAGAAGGCTGGCGGTTCAAACCCACCAGCCACTCCTCGGAAGGAAGGTTGGGCAATCCTACTTCCGTAGTGATACTCCCTCGGAAACCCAAGGAGGGGTCGCTATGAGTCGGGGCCGACTCGACGGCACATAACAACAACAACAACAACAAATCCTATTTGACAGGGTAGAACTGCCCCATAGAATTTCTTTGGCTGTAATCATTACTGGAGCAAATCATCAAATCTTTTCTCCTGTGAGGCTGCTGGTGGGTTTGAACTGCTGATCTTTTAATTTGTAGATGAGCACTCAAACATGTGCCAGTAGGGATCCTTAGTCACTTGCTTGGAGTAGTTGATTTATGTGCTGTCAGTCACACAAGTTGGGGCACATAGGGTCTCATCAGCATTAAGGTTTACATTCTGAATGTGCTTTCCAGAGGATAAGGCCTTGACCAAGCCTTTGCTTAAAGTTCGTCAAGTTGGTCCCACAGTGAATACTCAAATCACCACCCTGTGCTCATTCAGAATATTTAGTCGGTGCAAAGAAGAGGTTCTTTTTTGCAATGTATCTATCATGGTCCCAGAAGGGAAACTTTTCTTAATTGTCTTCCTGGAGTAGGACCATTGGTGATTAGCACAATGATGCCATTAGGTACAAGAAACTTCCCTACCCCTACCTGGGGTGGAATGTCTCACCCCATATATATAGTAGATTATATCCTTCATAGTTATCCAATCATATTTTCTCCTCACATTTTAAGTGTGTTGATCGCAGGGTAAAATAACCCAAGTCAAAACATACATAAAACCAAAAAAAAAAAGTAAACATCATCTAAAGAAATTAACTATCTAAAATCTAACTTTAAAATACAAGTGAATACTTCTACTTCTGGTTATGGCATGGTGGCCTACTCACCACAAGAAATAAAGTAACTGAATAAAATACACGAGGTAAAAATGTTCAGGCAACACAAAGATAAGAACTCTTTGAGGAAGTAAAACCACAAGGTAAGTTCAAAGAAGGCTCCAGACCTTTGCTTGGGAAGATTTCCTGACTGTGAGCTTGTAAGCAGATGTCAAAGCAGAGCATGACTATCACTTTGGGATGAGGAAGTAGAGACTAGATTTCATGGCATCTAAGTAGTGGGAACCTGGAGAGAAGGGATCTTTATAGAGGGCAACCCCAGACATTGGCTGAGTCACTGGTTGTGAAACAACTTGAGGTTTTTCAAACAGCAGCTACTATGGGGTGGCAAACAGAAGACAGGTACAAGAAAGCAAACAGTGCTGGGGGACATTTGAAGTTCCTAGAGTAGAGAGAGATGTCTTTAGTCTCTGAGCATCTAAGAAAACAGAAATGTTGCATCTTAGGAGTAAAACTAATGCAATAAGCTAAAGACTACTCTAGAGCCTTTCTATCAAAGCCTAAAACCAAGCCTCAACATGATTCAAAGAAAAGATTGTGTGTGAGTCCTGCTAAAACAGAGGGCTTCAGGACATATCTTGGAATTTACACAAATCCATTATAACAAAGTATGAAACCAAGGCTACAGGTTTGAGTGAGGAAACAACAATTGAAATGCCTATGAGAATCACAGAAGTAACAACAAAATCAATGTAACCCTTCAAAGAATTTTAAACTATCCAAAGTCTACACAAAATATCATCAAAAATATGAAGTACACATTCTAAAATTAGTAGATCTGCAGAGAAAGAGGACATTAGGACTCATGCTCAATGGGTAAGTGGAAGAAACCTATAAAAAATGGTCCCAATGTTGTATTTAACATTTAATGTATTTAAAATGGTTATTATAAATATTTGCAAAATTTGAAAATAAAATACACTAATTAAAGGCAAATGGCCTAAATAAGTGAACAGAAAGGGAGACCCAGCAGAGAACTAAGTGGAATTGTAGAACTGTAAATTTCAATAACTGAAAAGAAGAATTCACAGATTTGACTTAAGATTAAATTGAAGTTTTTTTAAAAAAAATGAATAAGTAAACTTGTAGATTAACCAGAATTATTTACTCTGAAATTCAGAGAAAAAGGAAGGCAGTGTGTTGGGGGGGAGGATGAAATCTATGTATGGTAACAATATGACAATAGCAAAATCAATCTAATATATAATTAATGTGAGTCCTAGAAAGATAAGAAAATAAAAATGAAGTGGAAAAAAATGCTATAGAAATGACTGAAATTACATACATACATTTAAAAACATTGATTTACAGAACTAAGACATTCATCCAAACCCAAACTGTCCAAACACAAAGAAAAAATGTAACTAGGCACATAATAGTCAAACTGCAGAAAACAAATGATATGGAGAAAATACTTAGAGTGGCCCAAAAGGGGGAAGATTCTAAACAATGAGACTTGTTCTTGAGTGCTGCACAAGCAGTTATTAGTCTAGCAACCTTATGTGCAACACAAAGAAACAATCCCTGAAACTGTGCCATTCTCACAATTGTTACTGTGTTTGAGCCCATTGTTGCAGTCACTGTGTCAGTCCATCTTGTGGAGAGTCTTCCTATTTCCACTGATTCTTTACCCACCAGTCGCTCCTCTGAAGGAAGGTTGGACAAGGTACTCCCATAGTGACACCACTTTGGAGACCCAAGGAGGGGTCGCTATGAGTCGCATCCAACTTGACGGCAGTGGGTTTTGGGTTTTACTTTGCCAAGTATTATGTCCATCCCCAAGAGCTGGTCCCTTCTGATAACATGCCCAAAAGACATAAGACAAAGTTTCACCATCCTCTAAGGATGCATTCTGTACTTCTCCCAAGACAGATTTGTTCCTTCTTCTGGCAGTTCATGGTCTATTCAGTATTCTTCTCCAGCACCATAATTCAAAGACATTCATTATTCTTCGGTCTTCCTTACTCACATGCATTAAAAAAAAAAAAAAAGAAAGAAAAGAAAACACAAACTCACCGCTGTCGAATCAGATCCGACTCATAGCAACCCCTCCTTGGGTTTCCAAAACAGTATCACTACGAAGATAAAGTGCCCCATCCTCCTTCGGAGTAGTGGCTAGTAGGTTTGAACCACCAGCCTTCTGGTTAGCAGTCAATGCCTCAGGCACTTCTCAACCAGTGCTCCTCACATGCATATAAGGTAATTGACAAGACAATGGGTTGAATCTGGCGCACTTTTGTCCTCAAAGCAAAATCCTCGCTCTTTAACACTTCAAAGTGATCTTTTGCCAGATTTTCCCAATGCAATATGTCATTTGATTTCTTGACTGCTGCTTTCATGGGCATTGATCCAAGATCCACAGTATTTTCTCCATTTACTATGATGTTTCTTATTGGTGCAGTTGTGAGGATTTTTGTTTTCTTTATGTGGAAGTGTAATCTGCACTGAAGGCTATAGTTTTTGATCCTCACCAAAAAGTGCTTAAAGTTCTCTTTGCTTTCAGCAAGCACAGTTCTGTCATCTGCATATCGCAGATTGTTGATGAGTCTTCCTCCCATCCTGATGCTATATTCTTCATATAATCCAGTCTCTTGGATTATTTGCTCAGCATACAGATTAAATAAATGTGGTGAAAGGATACAACCTTGATGCACACCTTTCCAGATTTTAAACCATTCAATATCCTCTTGGTTTATGTGCTGGCTCCAAGTGAACACAATTAAGTGTTCTGGAGTTCCTATTCTTTGCAATATTTTAATTTGTTATGATCTACACAGTTGAATGTCTTTACATAGTTGCTTGAATAATTTCTTTTAGAAGGATCAGCACAAGACTGTTTCTTATGAGACAGAGATTAAAGCTGTCCCCAAAGTCCACCTTTTCTAAACTACTGTTTCACTCCACCTTCCCTAACATCAATTCCTCCTCCTCCCCTCAGTACACTTCTCTCCCTTCTTAGGGTTCTGTATTTCATGTAACATCTCACATAACTCACAAACTGCAAAGGAAATGGCTCACGTCGTGGTGCAGGTTGTCTAGTCCCACCTCCATGGGCCAGGTGTCAGTCTGGAGGATCTTCCTCACTCACATGATTGCAGGTGGTTACAGGGATTGACGAACTGAAACGGCACGTCAGATGACTGTCTGCTGTCTCCAGCCCAAGGGTGAGATGGTGATGAACCAAATGCAGGATTTAGAACAAGAGAGCAAACTTTGCCAGAACATTCACATACATACTCTCAAGGACACTAAGGGTGGTGACTTGAGTCACATCTTCCAGCAAGGTGGGACTCAAGATACATCCCATCCTAAACAGACATGTTGCTGTTGTTGTTATGGGCCGTCAAGTCTGACTCAATTCATAGCAATCCCTCCTTGAGCTTCCAAGGTAGTATCACTATGGAAGTAGATTGTCTAACCTTCCTTCCAAGGAGTGGCTTGTGAGTTTGAACCTCCAGCCTTCTGGTTAATAGTCAAGTGTCTTAGGCACTACACTACCAGAGCTCCTAAACAGACATAGAGGCTAGGATTTATAACACATCACAAAATGAAGAACTATGGCTAGACGGGCTAGATTAAGCAATCCAATGCACTGCAGCAGTCAATAAAACACAGGCAAAAAACTTCCTGATATTCTCTGTTTTCAGCCCAGATCTGCCTGACATCAGCAAAGATATGCTTCATTCCACATCCTCTTCTGAATCTGGCTTGAATTTCTCTCAGTTTTCTGTTGATGTACTGCTGCAACCACTTTTTAAATACAATTGCATTTCACTAGAATATGTCTATATGCCTGTGAATTCAAATATCTCTGTGGCTATGTGTTGAGTATATACTGATTACTGTGGCTTCAGGAGCAAATCCAACAATGTGTGGTAGCTTTCCCACTAAGTCTTGTTATTTTAAGTCATTTCATTTCTGTTTCAGAAATTGTGACCAGCCACCATGTTGAATATGTAGTGATGGGATAAAGAGAATTTAATAAAGAATATAAGTTTAGTTGATTAGAAGATGATATTGATTGTAGTAGATGCTATGGGTGCATTTGCCATATTTCTCAACACTGCACATACCCATATATTTGCCACTAAAGCACTTGTGACTGAAATTTTAAGTTAACATAAAGAAAAGTGTTCCAAGCTGACTTATGAAGTGAACAGAGGTTACATGTTTTAATGGCAGAGAGTAATTGCAAATTTACTTTCTCTTTAGAACTTAATGCAATGAGAAGTGGACAATATTTATTAAAATGGCAATTTCAGACTGTGTCACTGTCTTGAATGACAAAACTCACTGCATCTTTTCTCTACGTTCAGTTAAGCATAATATTGGCAGGCCCCATCATTTGCCTATAACCAGCTCACTGTCCTTGAGTTAATTCTGACTGATAGTTACCCAATAGGGCAGAGTAGAACTGCCCTATAAGGTTTCCAAGGCTGTAAATCTTTATGGAAGTAGATTGCCTCATTTTTCTCTCTCAGAGAAAAATGGGTTTGAATCATTGACCTTTTGGTTAGCAGTCTAATGCTTTAAACAACTGCAACACCAGAGCTCCTTTCATTTATCTACAGAGAGCCATTTTTAAATACCTTTTTCTGACAAGATTAGACAAACAGATGTCCCTACAGCTGTTAAGAAAACAACAACAAAATCAAACAAACAAGTAAAAACCCCTCAAAGACCAGTCTACTATGATAAAAAAAAAAAAAAAAAAGATTCAGAGTTTCAGTACAGTAAGACCCACAAGTAGCTTCTAGTAAAATTTTTGGAAGCCTAATTGATGTCTGGAATATTAGAAGAGGAAAACTAGCCACTGTATATTATGATGGGAAGAAGGGTTGGTATTGACTATATTCTACTGTGTGAACACTGTGGTAGACTAATCAAAAAATGTACCAATCCAATAGGAGAGCATCCGTCTTTACTACACAACTGTAATATGAACAGAAGGAAAAGCATATTGTCTTCAATAAGATTAAAAATATATTGTTCAAATATATTTGTCTCACTTTGGTGAGACAAAATATAAAATATAAAAGTCTGAAGGAAGAAAAAATTATGAGCCTAAATTTCTTCAAAGCTTTCCTTCAAAAATTAGGGTGAAATTAAGACATTTCTGACAAAATTTAGGAAATGTATTACCACCATACTTGCTGTACAAAAAAATTAATACTAATAAGAGTCATTCGAGTTGAAATAAAATAACACTAGATAACAACTAGAAGCTCTATGATGAAATAATGACCTTGGGTAAAGGTAATTTTATGGACAAATATGAAGGCCAGTTTTAGTGTATTTGGGGTTTGTAACTGCACTTTTTATGACATATGTAGTGTAAAACACACATACATAAAAATAATTATAAATTAATGCTATTGGGCATCCATGTATAATGTATCATTATTATATATAATGACTATCTGTATCATAGCCATGGAGTTTTACTATGGGAAGAAGGGATGGTATAGACTACATTCTACAAAATGAACAGTGGTGGCATAGTTCAAAATTTCATCCCTGTTTGAAAAGATAGTGTCCATCTTTATTTCATCATGACTAACCCTGTACAAAAGAAAATGGGCATTGATTGCAAATGGATTAGAAATAAATTTTACTAAATAAATAAATAAATTGATCAGGGATTGCCTCAAATTGAGCCTAGAAAAAGTTAAAATTATTCTATGTATGTTGGATGACAGGTTTCTATTACCACTATTTGTTATTTAGAAAAGAATTTGCTTTGTTCTGACTGAAGGAGGAAAATAGAACTTGAGGGATGGGAAGGGATGCCATGGAAAAAGATAAGGGCCTGGAAATCACAATGTGATGTCACTGTTGTTGTTGGGTGCTGTCAAGTTGGTTTCAACACATAGTGACACTATGTGCAACCGAATATTGTAATAGATAAATCAGAATACTGAAAGTACCATGGACTGGACTGCCAGAAGAACTAACAAATCTGTCCTGGAAGAAGTGCAGCTGGAATGCTCCTTGGAAGCGAGAATGGCCAGACTTCATCTCACCTACTTTGGTCATGTTATAAGAAGGGACCATTCCCTGAAGAAAGATATCATGCTTGGTAAAGTGGAGGGTCTGGTAGCATAGTGGCTAAGACACTTGCCTGCTAACCAGACAGCTGGCGGTTCATACCCACCAGCCACTCCTCGGAAGGAAGGTTGGGCAATCCTACTTCCGTAGTGATACTCCCTCGGAAACCCAAGGAGGGGTCGCTATGAGTCGGGGCCGACTCGACGGCACATAACAACAACAACAACAACAAAGTGGAGGGTCAATGAAAACAGGAAGGCCCTCAATGAGATGGATTAACAGTGGTTGCAATGATGGGCTCAGGTACAGCAAGGATTGTGAACCTGGCCCACAACCAGGCAGTGTTTAGTTTTGTTGTACATAGGGTCACGAAGATTAAGAGCCAGCTCTACGGCACCTAACAACAACACACAATCAACTTTCCTAAACATCCCACATGTGTTGGAAAACAGTATGTATATTCTGATTTTTTAATTCAGATTTACACTCCAGTACATTTGTCAATTGTGCTGTTGCAATTTTCCATACTTCTGCTGACTTTTGTTTGCTAGGTTTATGCAAGTGTGCTTCATGTGAATCAAATATAAGTCATCTGTGAAAAAAACAGAATTGCATTGTCTTTTTAACTCAAAAAGACATATCTTTTTACTGGTAAATTCAGTGCATTTCCAAATACTATGATAATTAATAAATATGTTTTTCTAATATTCCACCTTTTTTAAAAAAATTCAATAGAATTTGTTTCCATTTGGTCCCTTACAGCTAATTTAAAATTAATCGCCACATTTTTTTCTGTAATAACTCAAGAACTTTAGTTGGTTCTCATTTTTTCCCAGTCTTGCCCCATTTCTCCCCCACCATATTGATGTTAAATACAATTTTACTTCTGTGATATTGTTGTTATTCCTCTGCTTTTCATTTTTCTGGGCCCTAAATTTTCCTTACTATTTTTAACTATATTAAGTTGTTTGATCGTGCTTAACTTCCACTTGGCTTGGAAGATCACCTTGTTTTGTTTCTTTTCTCATTAGAGAACTTCTTCTAAAAATGGGTTTCTGGTTTGCAAACCTTCAGAGCCCTTGAATTATTGAGAATAAATGTACTTTACCCTACAAACGAATGATAATTTAGCCTTATACCATATGTGAGGTTCAAAGTACTTTTCCTTCAATACACAATACCTTACTTGAATTACTTTGGATCTATTGGGTTCTGAAATTCAGATTTACTCTGATTTTAGAAAGGCAAGTATATGTATATACTTTATTTGTGAAAAATGTCCACTTGGGCTAACACTTGACAATTTAAACACAATATTTCTATAACAAGTAATCTCACAACAAATGGGATAAATAAGGACTATAAATAGTCTTTAAAAAGTTCAGTTCAGGACTGTCTGCCAAATAAGTTTTGACAGAAATATTTTTAGAAATAATAATTTCTAGAGCTGTTTAGAACTTGGAATTATGAGTAAAGATTTGCATACCTGTATCTTAAAATATTACTTCAATGTCTATCATTTTTCTATTACTCTGAAACTCATTCATTCATATGTAATTTGTTTTTGTCTCTGGAAGATCTTAGAAAGTTCTTGTTGGTATACCTTTCAACTCTTTATAATCTATGTGGGTGGTGGGTTTATTTCTCTGTCCAGTTTGACAAACTTCAAGACATTGATCTGAGGCCATTGATTTCTCTTTAATTTGTGGGATTTATCTATATATGTTATTCAAACATAACTTACCCCCCATCTTTTTTTTCAATTTCTTTTCTACTTGGAATGCTATTATATGGATAATGGCAATTATATACTTCTTATCTTCTAAATTTTCTTTTCTGTTTTTCGTTTCATTTTATTTCTTTGTTTCATTTTGGAAGAGTTATTCACTCTTCCCTAAGAAACTAACAATCCAAGAAATTTATGAATCTTGCTCACTCTGTAATTTATCTCATTTATTGGCTTCTTTATTTTTACTGCCACATTTTAATTACTGAATATTTCTCCTTGACTACTTTATGATTTTTGTTCTTGTTTCAATTGATAATTTTATACCAGCAATTTGCATGCCTATTTTAAGTTTCTGATGGTTTTAAGTTTATAGTTTATCTATTATAATATTCTGTTTCAAATGATATCTGTGGTCAAGTTTCCTGTTTTACTTTCTAAGTAGTAGTCATATTTTGAGGTAATTTACTCAACAGATATCTAATTAATTGGTCCTTTGATCTCATATCCCGTAGAAGTATCACCTACTGTGCTTGGAAAGGTCTTTTAGAGGAAAGACCAAGATAAAGACTTCAATATAAGTCAGTGTCATTCATTAAAGAAGAGGAGCCCTGGAGCAGAGTCCAGATACTACAAAACTATAGTTAGTCCATCTACATTACACAAGCCATAGTTTAACTTTCAAATTCTTGAAAAGAATTATCTGTTGAGAAGTCTACCTCTCTGAGTAGGCAGACATCAGCTGGGCTATGTGACACAGTGAAGAGTGAATTGTCCCTGTTTTTATCTACTGCTTATTCATCCCACCTTGTCTTTTGTTCTGCCCTGATTTGACCATGTGGTCCCCTGTACCTGGGACTCTGCAGCCTATATCTGTAGGGAATGGACAAAAAAAAAAAAAAGATTCTTCCAAGGCAACATGAAAGAAAGCCAAGAGCATAATTTTAATCATTTTTATTTCATCTATTTTCTGAATGATACCCCAGCCACTCTGTTCAGTCTATAGCCCCTGCCACCACCCATTCACACCATTTCAAGACATATTCTACTATAAGTAGAGATTTCTCAAGATCTTTGCTTGTTAAATATAAAAATGGATATTTCTCTTTATGAGGGATGTGGTTTTATTTGGAGGATGGCACTAGCAGCCTGCCTGTTTGCCACCTTAGTACAGGCAGTCATTGATAGAGAGCCTTTGTGTCACCACCTCAAACTCATTTTCTCTCTCCTACAGAAATGATGTATCTGAATACCTCAGAAAAACTGCTTTTCCCAAGAATACTGGCTTAGAAGGAACAATGTGACATTTTCTAAGGTCCCATCTGCCAAAAAACACCACATTGCCATTTCAGAATTATTTACATTTTTTTTCTTTATTTTCATTTTCTCTTGATCATTCAAGTGGATAGAAACATATTGAAAATTAATATTAGTCTAATATTTTTGAATAGTGACTTCATGATAATTCTATCATCATTCACAGACTTTATATAGAGCAATGAACCCAATTTCCCTGAGAAGGAAAACTGAGGAGACACATTGTTCAGGCAGCTGATGACTGGGTGAATCCATGAATCAACTTAGCCAGCCCGGGTTAATTTACTGAAATGTTTTGTTCTTGCATTTAGGGATAAGAGGATACAGAAAGATTTTTAATTATAATACAACAATAAACTCTCATGGTTATACAATTTTAAGAATAAATCAATGTCATGGAACTGTATATGTAGAAATCATTGAATTATTGCATGTTCTGCAGTGCATATTCTCAAAAACAACAAAATAAGAATATAAAAATCATTGAAACACACACATACTTTCTTATCTTTCATTTTCTTCTCTGATACCATAAACTTTGCCCCTGTGCTTTTATCCCGGAGCCTAATGTGGACTTTGAAAGATCTGCCTGCTATTTCTTAGTGCAATTTATCTTCTACTTGTTCTAGCTCTTCTCCTTAGGAGACTTATAACATCTTCTAGAATGATGAGTTAGGGTATCAACCTAAGGGGTTATCTTCCCTAAGAATTTTGAATGAACTTGTGGATTAGTAGATAATAGGAGGCAAGACAAGTTTTTCCAGACATCTTTTCCCTATATTATAAGTTCTCAAATTTCTTATTTGTGAACTTTCTTCTTCTTCTTTTTCAATTTTGATTTGGGTGAAAGTTTACAGACTGTCTTGGGTTAGGTTCTCTAGAGAAGCAAAACCAGTGAAGAGGAAGAGATTTACCTCAAGAAAATAGTTCACAGAGTTGTTGGGGCTGGCAAGTCCCAAGTCCATAGATCAAACATCAAGCTGGAGGTGTCTCCTGATTCATACTGCTGCAGGAGCTGACAAACTCAAGATTGGCAGGCAGTATAGCAGACTACAGAGCTCTGGTGCCCTAGTGCCTAAGGTATTTGACTGTTAACCAGAAGACAGGCTGTTCAAACCCACCAACCACTCCTTGGAAGGAAGATTGGGCAATCTACTTCTGAAGTGATACTGCCTCAGAAACCCAATGAGGGGTCGCTATGAGTCGGATCCTACTTGTCGGCAATGAGTTTTGAGTTATAGCAGGCTACTGGCTTCTGAGGCTGATGAATACAAGATCAGCAGGTGAAAATTGCAGACTGTTGGCTCACAGGCTGTGAAGGCAACAATCCCAAGATCAGCAGGAAACAAAGCAGTCCACTGGTTTAAATCCAGGAACTGGAGGTAATGACAGAGCAAATGCAGTATCCAAAATGAGCAAAAAGCCAGAGATGTTTCCCAAAGCTTTACCATATATACTGGAAGCAAGTCACACCCTAGTGATAACTCCTTTCAACAGATTGGCTGCTTATAGCAAATTTCATCATGGAGGTGATTACGTTATATCCAATCTCTTCATGGGGAAGACTACATCATAACTACTGAGCCACTTAGAATCATGGTTCAGTCAAGTTGACACAACCTTAACTATCACACAGATCAAATTGGTTTTCCATTAAACAATACACACATATTTAATCATAGCATTCATTGCAATCCCCAGAATGTAACAGCACTCTTAACACTCCCTCCCTGCTGTTATAATTTCCCTTTTTCTTTTTTTTTCCCATCCCATCCTGCCTTCTTAGATTTATCCCTGGGCAGTAGCTGATCTTTTGATCCCACGTGGTTTATTGTTCTTATGAGTACATTCCTGGTATTATTGTTCACCTTAGAGGCCTGTCATTTGCCAGAAAGTTGAGCCATAGGGGTCAAGTTCAGTTCCAGGCTTAAAAGGGATCTCAGAACCATATTCTTGGGGGTTCCACTGGCCTTCATCAGACTCGTAAACTTGGTCTTTTGTTTGATTTTGAGTTTTGTTTCACATTTTTCTCCCACTCTCTCCTGAACCTCCCCTTATGATCCCTTCCACAACAGTCAACAGTGATAGCTGGGCATTTAGTTCTTCTGGTCTCAGGATCATGGAGGCTGGGGTTCACATGATTCATAATTCCTTTGGATTAATTATTTCCTTGTACCTTTGATTTTCCTCATTCTTCTTTGCTCTAGGCAAAGAGATACCAAGAGACATACTTGAAAGACTATTCACATGCTTTTAAAACCCCAATCACTACTCACCAAAATAGTATGTAGAACATTGTCTTTGTAGACTATGTTATGGCAATTGACCTTAATCTTCCCTGAGACTATGGTCCTGAGCCCCCATGTTCAGCAACTCATTCACTGAAGGTGTTTGGTTATGACTAAGAAATTTGAATAACTTTGTCCTTTGTATTTGCAGCAGATATAAATATATCAGTACAGATATCCTCTGTCAAACCTATATATATTCAGTGGTGTAATCCCATGAATGAAGCACCCCTGTTCAGATTGAGTGTCCATGTATGTGTCTACTTGCAGATTATTATTATTACTGCTACTGCAGGATTGTGTATGCAATAGCATTCTCCATTGCTGTCTTTAACTCTTATGCTCCTCCCTGTGCCTTGATTATTTTGTGCTGACCTCTCCCTTACATTGCCTTTCCCTTCACCCAAGTTAACACATGCCCACTCTCTTGTTAGTGATTTACCCTCCCTTGCCTCTTACCTCCTGTAACCTTCAGAGAATGATTCTTTCTGTGCATAAACCTTTCCTTGACTTTTAACAGTGATGGTCTCACTGTGATTGACTAATTTCACAAAGCATAATGCTCTCTAGGTTCATCCATGTTATGAGATGTTTAACAGATTCATCGTTATTCTTTCTTGGTGTGTATTATTTCATTGTGTGTATGCACAATACCTTGTTTATCCACTAATTTATTGGTGGACACTTAGGTTCTTTCCATTTTTTTTTTTTTTTTTTGCTAATTTGAATAATGCTGTGATGAACATGAGTGTGTATATATGTGTTCATGTAACACATTATTTCCCTAGGATATATACCTAGTAGTGGGATTGCTGGATCATATAATATTTCTATTTCCTACTTCTTAAGGAAGTGCCACACTATTCTCCATAGTGGCTGTACCTTTTTATAATCCCATCAGTAATATATGAGTGTTCCAGTCTTTCTATATACTAGCCAGCATTTGTTGTTTTCTGTTTGTTTGTTGTGTTTTTGTTTTGTCTTTTTAACTTTGCTATTAAAGCTGGAGTGAGATGATACCTCAGTGTTGTTTTGATTTGCATCTCTCTAATGGCTAATAATCACAAACATTTCTTCAAATATGTGTTAGCTGCCTGAATATCTTCTTTGGTGAAGTGTCTTTTCATGTTTTCTGCTCAATTTTAAATTAGATTGTTTGAAGGAGATCTGGTGGCTTAGTGCCTAAGGCATCTGAATGCTAACCAGAAGGCTGGTGGTTCAAACCCACCAGTCACTCTGTGGGAGAAAGATGAGGCAGTATGCTTCTGTAAAGATTTACAGACTTGGAAACACTATGAAACCCTCATACGGTAGCTATGAGTAGGAATTAACTCAATGACAGAGCATTTGGGTTTTAAGTTTGCCTCTATTTTTGCTTTGATAATCTTTATGGATTTAGAGCTCTGGTAGCATAGTACCTAAGGCACTTGACTGCTAATCAGAACCCTGGAGGTTCAAACCCACCAGCCACTCCTTGGAAGGAAGGTTGGGTAATCTACTTCCTTAGTAATACCACCTCAGAAACCCATTTCTTATAAGATTTTTCTGGTTTTTGCAAATTCCTTTAATTCCTGTTTACCTGGGAATGTCTTTATTTTACACCTGAGAGACAATTTTGCTATACAATTCTTGGTTGGCAGTTTTTTTTTTTTTTTTTTTTTTCCCTTCAGGTTTTTATATATGCCATCCCATTGCCTTTTTGCCTGCATGGTAACTACTAAAAAAAATCAGTGCTTGATCTTTTCTCTGTTGTAAATTACTTTTTGTTTTCCTGAGCTGCTTTCAGAATTGTTTCTTTGTCTTTGTCTTTAGAAGAGCTTGATTATGATATGTGTAGGTGATTTTCTTTTGATATCTGTCCCATTTCGTGTTTGCTGAGCTTCCGGAATGCATATCTTCTCATCTTTCATGATAGTAGGGTCTTTTTTTCCCAACATATCCTTGACAATTTTCTCAGTGTTTTTATTATTACTATTATTATTATTATTATTATTATTATTATTGTCTCTTCTCTTCCTGAATCCCAACCACATGTAGGTAATTCCTCTTGATGGTGTCTCACATAATTCTAAAGCCTTCTCCATTTTTTTAAATTTTTATTTCTTACTGTTCCTTTAACAGATTAGTGTTGAGAGATATGTTTTCAATCTTGCTAATTTTGTGTTCCATTGATTCAACTATAGTCATTTGTGCTTCCAATACATTTATCAATTTCTGAAATTTTACTGTTAATCTTCTGTATTTCTATTTGCTTTATTTGTATGATTTTTAATTTTCCATTTATTTTATCAATTTGTTCCTGTAATTTTCTAAAAAAAAATTGTCTAGCATTTTTTTCTTTTTTCTCCTTGATTTTGTTGTGGTTTCTGTGAACTTTCTTTCAATCCATTGAAGATAAATAACTAATTAAATAAATATAATTTTTTTAAAATTCCTTATCAGGTAGTTCCACTAGCATTTCTTCCTCTGGAAGATTTTCTGACCCTGTATTTTGGCCACTTGTTTGAGTTATCTTGTCCTACTTGTGTGTGTGTGTGTGTGTGTGTGTGTGTGTGTGTGATTTGAAGTTGTCTGTTGTCTCTGAGACATTGTAGTGTCGTTGTATTAATTTGTTGATAGTATGTTGGCTTGCTTCACCTTGATTTTTTTGTTGTTGCTGTTCTGTTTTAACATATCTGAGCAATAGAGTGGGTATGTTACTCTGTCCTCTTGTTTAACAGCAGTAAGGTTCTCACTATCTCTCTCTGAGTGGCTTCAGTGACTGGTGACAGTCTGAGTATCATTCTCTGATCATTGTGTGGGGCTGCTGAGGGCATACTGGGCCTTTACTGGTCAGTGTATGTAGTTGGTCCAGCTGTTCTAGAATGGGTGGTGGCACTTGCCCAGTGGGTGTGGTAGCAGATGTGAATCTGTATGGCTGGGTGGGGTCACTGGTTCCCAACTGCTTTCTTGTCACCTGATCACCAATGTGTATGCTGGTACAGTCCTGGGAAAGTGGAGCTGAAGATCTGATTACTGTTCCAGTTGGAATACTCATAGATGCCCCCATGTTTATCAATGACAATGCCAGACACAAGCCCTCCAAATTCACATTCCTTGCCTCATAAATGATTAATTGAATTGTTTGTCCCCACTGATTCATCAG
>NW_006921780.1:2698235-2727292 GCF_000298275.1 Orycteropus afer afer
AATCCTACTTCCATAGTGATACTGCCTCGGAAACCCAAGGAGGGGTCGCTATGAGTCGGGTTTGACTCGACGGCACATAACAACAACAACAACCACCACAGGAATCTGTGAGAGCACTGTCTCTTTAAATATCCAAAATAGGCCGCTAACAAAATGCTTTTTAACCATACTTTAGTTAAGCTTCTCCTTCCCCCAAGTCCCTGATTATGACTCATCCTCAGCCTGTGCCAACATACAACTTCTGCTAAAGGGTCTCTATTGGAGAATAGGCAGACATAGTGTAAAATATTCTGATTTACTATCTAATTATATCCTTTCATTCCACTTCTTCACACTTTGTTTTTCTAGTTTTCTTTCATATCTATAAGATTAAAATTCTTTTGTCCTGATTCTTGTGACATTTCTGACCTCTGGACAGAAACTTCTCTATTACAGTAATTTTCCTCCCACATTGTAATAGTTTATTTCCCGATTTGCAGTAGTCTTTCTTTCTGAACAAAGGTTTTCCCTATTTAAGTCTAGTTTTGCTTTTCTTTTCAACAAGAGTCAAAGCTAATGTGAATGTAAATAACTCAAGTACAAATAACAGTATATTTAGGCCTGTAGGCATGTGCATGACCTTAAGTCACCCCACTTGTAATAGTGCTTGCTGAAAGGGCATGGAAGAGGCATCTTCTGACCTCCTCTAACTTCACAAAGAGGAGACAGCTTCACCATCGGCAGCCTAAGGCTTGTTCCTATGAATCTAGACATACCACAACCTTCCAGCCTTTTTACCAATTCTGACACTAGCTGTCCTTCCCACAGCACTAACATTCACTACTTCTCTGCTGAGTTGAATAATTCATTGCAATGATCACACAGAACTCACAGACAACACTCATGATTCTGGTGGTGCAGTCCCTTAGGTTACACTGCTAACCAGAAGGTTGGTGGTTCAAACCCACAAGACACTCTGTGGAAGGATGACTGGGCATTCTACATCTGTAAAGATTTACCACCTTGGAAACCCAATGGGGGGTTTCTATGAGTTGGAATTGACTAGATGGCAGTGGGTTTGGCTTTGGTTTTTGGTTTAGGGAAGTAACAGGCTAAAATTCAGTTTCAGGAACGTTCTCAGGATACAATTCTTTGATCAGGACAATATCCTCTCTGCTATGTCCTCAAGCATGCCTCCCTGGCCCTTGGCCTCTTAGCCTGGCCTCTGCCCTGCTTGGGCAAGTGTTACAAAGCTCTTTTATCTCTGCTGATAGGTGCATCTTGATGTACCCCTCTCCTCAAGTAAGCCTTCCATCCAAAGGCACTCAGCTTTCTCACTCCCTTGGCCAGCAAGTAGGCTACTGTCTTGTGTTTCTTGGTTGCTCTGCTAGTCATCTCTGCTGTTCTCTGCCAAGGAGGTCCAGCACAGAGATCTTGGGTCCAAGTATATATTCCACTTCACTCCACCTCCCAGCTATTTTCTTTCGATGGCAGTGAGGTACCCCATTCTGCCTCTAGGAAGGCTCATTTTAAGCCTAACAAAATGATGAAACAAACTAATCCCCACATTAGAGTTACATATACGTTATTTGCATGGTCCTATCCAGTAATCTCGTGGTAATCACAAAGACTACAGTTAGAAAAGCCATACCAAGTAATCCACTGTACCATAGTCCCTAAATCAGTCATGCCTATATTCTAATCTGAGCAGCAGCATGGCACCAAGAAAACCCCTCACTCTGTGTATACTCCTACCACTTTTCTGATCTAATTAAGGCTTTGCTTGGCTGGTGCGGAAGAGCTAGTCTCATTCATTTGTTCTATTAACAAATTCTTAATAGCTCTCCTGCTGTATTTTCTTATGTTCCTCTTCTTAATAACTTCCAAACCAAAATTCCACCAGATGGAGACATGTCTTAAGCAAAAATTCAAGAATAATGACCTCAATCTACACTAAATAATGATATATGTTTCCTAAGAATATTAAATATATAAATGCAACATTTAAAATATAAATATTGATTGCTATTTCTGGTTATGGCAGAGTAACTGATACCAGACTAGTTTATTAACCATAACAGAACAAAATATGTGAGACAATAGTTTTCAGCCATTGGAAAATAGGAAAAAATTCTAGGGTCCCCAATAAAAGAAAAATATTCAGGATGAGTTCTACACTTTCCCAGATCTTTACCCAAAAATGATTTCCTGACTGCAGCTCAGTGATTAGATGTCAGAGCATGGCTGTCACACTGGGCTGAGCACATAGAGGTCATATCATATAAGCTAAAAAGGCAGTATCTGGAGAGACAGAAATAGTCATTTAGAGTCATTTAAGGTGTACAAATATGGGGGAGAAAATTTAAGGCTTATCAGAAAATAGCTAATAAGTGGTTGAGAACAGAACACAGATACAAGGCAGCAAACAGTACTAGCTGCTAGCATATAAACACATCGTTAGCATTCTAAGAATCTATATATAATATCGGAAAGTTTACACCTTGGGAGTAAGGGCTGAATACTAAAATAGGGATTATTGTAGAACCCCCTTGAGCAAGGCTTAAAACCAAACCCTGACATTATTCAGAGAAAAGACTGAATTTGAGTGCTGACAAATAAGTGGAGCTAGTGGAAAATCTCAGGATATAGATATAAATAAATGTTCCTTTACAAAGCCTAATTGAAGCCCTGATATGAGTAGAGAAAGTCAGAGTCAGAATCCTGCTAAATAAGAGGAGCTCTGGTAGCACAGTGCCTTAAGGCACTTGACTGTTAACCAGAAGTCTGGTGGTTCAAACCCATTCAAACCCACCAGCCACTCCTTAGAAGGAAGGTAGGGAAATCTACTTCTGTAGAGATACTGCCTCAGAAACCCAAGAAGGGGCCACTATGAGTCGGGTCCAACTGAACGGCACATAACAACAAACTAACAAGGAAATATCTTGATAAATTTACCAGAAAATTATAATAATCTTATCAATTCAACTAATGACCAAAAAAAAAAAAAAAACCCAAAGTCACTGCTGTCGAGTTGATTCTGACTCATAGTGAACCCTCGTTGAGTTTCCAAGGCTGTATCTCTATGGAAATAGATTGCCCAATCTTCCTTCTAAAGAGTAGTTGGTGAATTTGAACTACCAGCCTTCTGATTAGCAGTTAAAGGCCTTAGGTACTACACCACCAGCTCCCAAGGATGGTTCAACATTAGAAAAACAATCAACATAATCCATCAAATGAATTTTTAAAAAGGAAAGGATCCACATGATCAAATCATTCAATACAGAAAAGGCATTTGATAAAGTCTAACACCCGCTTCTCATGAATACTCTTATCAAAATACAAATAGAAGGGAAACTCCTCCATATAACAAAGGGTATATTGGTGCCACAGTGCCTAAGGCATTTGACTGCTAACCAGAAGGTTGGTGGTTCAAACCCATCAGCCACTCCATAGAAGGAACATAGGTCAAGCTACTTCCATAAAAATTTACTGTCTTGGAAACCCAGTAGGGGGTTGCTATGAGTCAGAATTGACTCGATGGCATTGAGTTTAATTTTTTGTTTTGGTTGATACAAAATTAACAGCCAATGTTATTCTCAATGGAGAGAGACTGAAACCATTCCCCTTGCAAATGGGAACCAGACAAAGACGCCCTCTATTACCACTTCTATTCAACATTGTATTAGAAGTCCTAGTCAGGGCAACAAGGAAAGAAAGAGAAATAAATTTATCCTAATTGGTAAAGAAGAAGTAAAATGATCGATTTTCAGATAATATGTCCCCATACATAGAAAAACCAGGAGACTCAGTAAGAAAACCACTGGAACTAATTGAAAGATACAGCAAAGTGGCAGGATACAATTTAAGGATACAAAAATCACTCAGATTCCTCTGCATCATCAAAGTGATCTCTGAAAAGGAAATAAGGAAAATAATACTATTTATAATAATTACCAATAATATAAAATACTTAAGAATAAATGTTACCAGGGATATAAAAAAAACCTATACAAATAAAACTATAAAACACTACTCCAAGAAACTATAAGAGATCTACATAAATGGAAGAAATACAATGTTTATACACAGTAAGACTCAACACTGTGAAACTATAAGTGCAGACCAAAGCATTTTATAGATTCCATGCAATCCTGATTCCATCAACATTCTTTAAGGACATGGAAAACCAATCACTAATTTTTTATGGAAAGGAAAGAGATCTTGGATAGGCAAAGCACTCTGAAGAAAAAGAGTAAAATAGGAAGTCTCACACTCCCTGGTTTCAAAACCTGTTATACAGGCAAAGTAGTCAAAACAGTTTGGTATCAGTACAATGATAGACACATAGACCAGTTGAACAGAACTGAGAATCCAGAAATAGATCTATCCACTTAAGGACAGTTGACCTCTGACAAAGGGTCAAAATCCATTCAATGGGGAAGATATAGTCTCTCCAAAAAACTGTGCTGGCAAAATTGGATATCCATCTGCAGAAATATTAAATAAGATTCATACCTCACACATACACACACACACACACAAAAACTAACTCAAGATGAGTCAAGACCTAAATGTAAAACCTAAAACTATAAAGTCCATCAAAGAAAAAAAATAGAGGCAAATTTATGAGCCCTGGTATTTGTCTTAAATAGACTATCAATCATAATATAAATACACAACAACAGAAGATAAACTAGATGACCAGTACCTTCTAAATATTAATTTTTTACTTACATCAAAAGACTTCTCCAAAAGAGTACAAAGAGAACTTACATATTGGGGAAAAGATATTTGGCAATGACATCTGACAAGAGACTTGTATATAAAATTTATGGAAAACTTCAACACCTCAACATCAAAAGGCAAATAATCCAATTAGAGAATGGGTAGAAGACATGAACAGACACTTCACCAAAGAAGATACTCAAGAAGCAATAAACCAATTAAAAAAAAAAATACTCTCAATCATTAGCTTTACAGAGATGCAAGTCAAAGTAATAATGAGATATCATATCATCCCAGCAAAGTTCAACAAGACAAAAAACAATAAATACAGGCACTCTTGTGGAGAGATAAGAACTCTCATATACTACTGGTGGGAGTGTAAAATGGTAAACATCACTGTAGAAAATGGTATGACACATCCTTAAAAAATTGGAAATAGATGTACCATTTGATCCAGCAATCCCATTGCTAGGTACATGTCTTAAAGAAATGAGAACCAGGGCACAAATAGATATATGCATACTCATGTTCAGTGCAGCACTGTTCACAAAAGCAAAGAGATGGAAACAACCTAAATGCCCATCAACAGATGAATGAATAACAATACTATGGTACACATACACAATAGAATACTATCCAACATTAAAGAATTATGAAGAATCCACAAAACCCCTCGTAACATGGATGAACTTGGAGGACATTCTGCTGAGTGAAATAAGTCAATCACAGAAGGACTAATATTCTATGAGTCAACTATTATAAAAAGTCAAGGAAAATTTTACACATGGAAGAAAACATTCTTTGTTGGCTACCAGAAATGGGAGGGGAGTGAACGGAAAACTGCTAGGTAAGTAAGAGACATGTATTGATTTGGGTGAAAGGAAAGACAATACACAAAAAGTGGGTGACCAATACAGTATCACAGGAGCTCTGGTAGCATAGTGCCTAAGGTTCTTGAGTGCTAACTAGAAGGCTGGCAGTTCAAACCCACCAGCCACTCCTCGGAAGGAAGATGGGGCAAACTACTTCTGTAGTGATACTGCCTCGGAAACCCAAGGAGGGATCACTATGAGTCGGGTTTGACTCCATAGTACACAACAACAACAAGGAAAAGCAAGATATAAAGAGGTATACAAGAGGTATAGAGATTACAAACAAGAGGTAAATACTATTACAAACACAATACTGCATTATCAATAATAACACACCTTAATCTATGAGTGGATGCACAAGTAGGTAGGCAAGATGAGCAGGTATGGGTGGGTGAACAGGAATATACTCATAATCATATACAGGTTTGGCAGACAATGTATCTATGTACACATTTGTATGTGCTATATAATTGTCCATATACATAATAGTGTGAACAGAGGGCAAAATCATGATAAGTTTTTAGCCACAGCAAAACACTTTGAGGGTGTGAGTTGCTGGGCATGTAGGTTCATGACGATGGCCATGGGGGACATCAAGCTCAATTGGCATAAAATAGTACACAAAAAACATTGTTCTATATCTTACTTTGGTGAGTCTTGACTGGGGTCTTAAGAACTTGCAAGCAGCCTTCTAAGATGAAACTACTGGCCTCTCCTTATGTGGAGCAACAATAATTGAAGAAAATCAAAGACACATAGAAACAAATAGTCCAAGGGACTAGTAGACCGTGGGAACCTTAACCTACACAACACTGAGATCAAAAGAACTAGACTGTAACTGGCTACCACTGCAAATGATTCAAAAAGGGATCAAAATTGGAAATTCTAAACAGAGTGGGAGAAAAATGTGGAAGAAACTCGAAATCATAAAAAAGACCAGGCTTATTGGTTTGATAAAGACTGGTGAAAGCCCTGAGACTATGACCTCTGGTCACCCTCTGGGTCTGGAATTGAACTCACTCCCCATAGTTTAACCTTCAGCCAAACAATGTTGCTGTTGTGTTACAGGACTATAAAATGAAAAATTACTCAGGGAGGTGCACTCCTCAGAACAATCAACCTTGGGAGATTAGAAGTGTAGTATTTGCATAAAGATAAAGTTCACAAGGCAGAAATGTAGAGGAAAGAAGGACATAGGAAAAGATAATCACAGGGAAGATTTGGGAAGAGAGTTGTTACATTGGGGGAATTGCAATCAGTGTCACCAAACAAAATATGTATGAGAATTGAATGGAAAATGAATTTGCTCTATAAACATTCACTGAAATCACAATAAAAAGAAAAAAATAGACTAAGAGAACTAATAAATCATTGATAAGACTAATCAAGAAAAGAGAGACAACACCAATGACCTAGATCAGAAATGAAAACAGGATAACTATGTATTCTATAGATATTAAAAGAATAGTAAAATTATTAAAAACTTATGACAATACATTGGATAATTTAGATCAAACAGGCAAATTGCTTGTAAAACACAAGTTACCAAAACTGTTATTGAAAATATATATATGTTTGTGCACTGCTGGTGGGAATGTTATTTTCTATTTTTCTGATAATAGTCATCCTAGTGAGTATGAAGTATCTCACTGAAGTTTTTCTTTGCCTGGAATTATCACCAGGCAGTACTACCCTGATGCTATTACTAGGCAAAGTCAAAGAAGAAAAATTAAAATAAAGGCAATGAACCTCATGAGCATAAATGCTAAAATAACTACCAAAATATCAAAACATTAAATCCATCAATATGTAACAAAGGTTAATACATTCTATGGGGGGGGGGGAATGATGTATTTTATCCCAAGGCTACAAGATGAGTTCAATATTCAAAACTTAATCACCCTACTCATTTCCTCCTGAAAAGAAAATAAAGTGATTTTCCTGAGAAGGTAAAATGGGGAGGCCCGTTACTCAGGTAGCTGATGATCGGGTAATGAATTAACCAACTTGGCCAGGTCAGGCTCGCCTACTAGTAGGTTTCATTCTTACCCCTAGGAATAAAGAAGTGGAAACAAGTTTTTAATTTGATTATACCCAACACAGGGTCCTGGTAGTGCAGTGGTTAAGCACTCAGCTTCTAATCAAACAGTTGGCTGTTTCAACCTACCAGCCATTCCACAGGAGAAAGATGTGATGGTCACATTCCTAAAAGACTCAAATTCTCTAGCCAAAACACCCATTGCAGTAGAGTTGATTCCAACTCATAATAACCATATAGAACAGAGCAGAACTTCCCCATAGGATTTCTAAATTTGTAATAATTCTGAAATTGAATCATAGAAATAATGGAAAAGATTCATGTTGTCAAGGATTTCATTTTACTTGGATCAATAATCAACATCCATGGAAGCAACAGTCGAGAATTCAAATGACATATTGCATTTGGCTATATTGTATCTGGATGTGGGTTTTTCCTTCGCTCTTCTATTTGGCACTGCACTGGGCCTGATCAATCTGAGGATGTTTACATTACTTTAATTCCAAGTAGTTTACCCCACTATTTCTCCTTTTAATTTTAGTTTTCTCTCTTGCAATTAATACTGCAGTATATGCACATGGACACTTTAACTTGCATTTTGATAGGTCTTACATTTTCTTTTATTTATTTATTTTATTTTTATTTTAAGAGCTTGTTTTACATTCAAAGTTCCACATACATTTAGTTTCATTCCCCATTCCCCATGCCCAACCCTAGCCCAGTCTCCTCCCCTCCCTACCCTGCAACACTCCCCCTGTGCCCCTCATAATTAAGCACTCCTATTTATCTTGCATTTCCTCAGTTGGAATGTTGGTCCTTTGGTGTCCCATGGTTTATTGCTTTAGGGGATGTACTACCACTGAGTGTGTGGGTGCAGCATCCTGGGTTGAGTGGTTTGTGTGTACATCTCGCTAACCATTGGGCTGAAACCTGGTGGTGAGTTTTTTTTTTTTTTTTTTTTTTTTTTTTTTTTTTGGGGGGGGGGGGGACAAAGAACCCTGTAAAAAAAAAAAAAAAAACCTACAAATCACTACTCCAAGAAACAATAAGTAATCTACATAAACAGAATAACATACCATGATCATGGATAGGAAGGTTGAACATTGTGGAAATGTCAATACTACCCAAAGCAATCTATACATTCAATGCAATACCAATCCAAATCCCATCAGCATTCTTTAAAGATATGGGAAAACCAATCACTAATTTTATATGGAAAGGAAAGAGTCTTCAAATAAGCCAAGAACCACTAAAGAAGAACAAAGTAGAAGGCCTTACACTCTCAGATGTCAAAACCTACTATACAGTCACAGTAGTCAAAACAGCCAAGTACTGGTACAATGACAGACACATAGACCAGTGGAACAGAATTGGGAACCCAAAAATGATACATCAACCTATGGTTAGTTGATTTTTGACAAAGGGCTGAAATCCATTAATGGGGAAGAGATGGTCTCTAACAAATGATGCTGGCAAAACTGGATACCAATTTGCAGAAAAATGAAACAAGATCTGTACCTCTCACAAAAAAGGAATTCCAGATGGATCAAAGACTTAAATGTGAAACCTAAAACTATAAAGTTCTTCAAGGAAAAATATAGGGGCAAATTTAAGGGCCCTAATTTATGGCATAATAGATTGTCAAACATAACTCAAAATGCATAAATAGCTGAAGATAAACTAGATGAATGGGACCTTCTCAAAATTAAATTTTTATTTGCTTCAAAATACTTCTCCAAAAGAGTTAGTAGAGAACCTAAAGACTGGAAAAAAATATTCAGCAACAACATATCTGACAAGGGACTTATTTCTAAAATTTATAGAAAACTCCAACACTTCAACACCAAAAATGTTAACAATCCAATTGAAAATGGGCAGAAGACATGAACAAACACTTCAGCAAAGAGGATATTCAAACAGCCAGCAAATACATGAAGAAATGCTCATGATCATTAGCCATCAGAGAGATGCAAACCAAAACAACAATGAGATAACATCTCAACCCAGTACTAATGGCAAAGTTCAACAAGAGAGAAAATAACAAATGCTGGTGAGGATGTAGAGAATTTGG
This sequence comes from Orycteropus afer afer, assembly GCF_000298275.1. NCBI lineage: Eukaryota > Metazoa > Chordata > Mammalia > Tubulidentata > Orycteropodidae > Orycteropus > Orycteropus afer. The sequence goes on from NW_006921780.1 coordinate 2,707,921, forward strand.
GACTCTCATACACAGCTGATAGGACTGTCAAATGATACAACCCCTGTGGAAAACAGTATGGCAATTCCTTAGAAAGCTGGAATTAAAAATACCATTTGACCCAGCAAACCCATTACTAGGTATATATCCTAAAGAAGTGAGAGCCAGGACAAGAACAGATATATTCATACCCATGTTCATCGCAGCACTATTTGCAATAACTAAAAGATGGAAACAACCTAGGTGCCTATACACAGAAGAATGGCTAACAAAAACTATGGTACATACACACAATGGAATACTAAGCAATCATAAAGAATGTAGAATCTGCAAAACACTGTATAACATGGACAAATTTGGAGGACATTATGCTGAGAGAAATAAGTCAATCACAGAAGGACAAATATAGCATTAGTTCACTATTGTAAAAAGTCAAGGAAAGGTTTCTATATGGAAGGAAACATTCTTTGTTGTTTACCAAGGCTGGGAGGGGAAGAGTGGGAACAGTGCTAGATAGATAGAGACAAGTATTGATTTGGGTGAAGGGAAGGGTAATGCACCAAATGTGAGTGATCAACATGGTAGCATTGAGGAAGAGGAAGACATAAAGAGGTACATGGGAGATACAGACAACAAAGGTGAACCCTTTTGCACATACAGTTGTGTTGTCAGTGATGGCAAACGCTGATCTACAGGTGAATACATGGGTGGACAGGTTGAATGATCAGGTATGTCTATACAGGGAGTAGTGTGCCCATGACCATGTATAGGTTTGGCAGACTGTATTTCTACAAGTGCACTTATATGTGCTGTAAGAATGTTCAGGCATATAGTAGAGCTGACAAGGGACAAGGTTGTGGTGACTTCTTGACCACAGCCAGCTACCTAGAGGGAGAGAGTAGTTAGACTATGGGCTTAGGACCGTGGTCACAGGGAACATCAAGCTCAATTGGTGTAACATACTACACAAAAACATTGTTCCACGTTCTACTTTGGTGAGTAGCAACTGGGATCTTAAAAGCTTGTAAGTGGTCATCAAGATGCAACAATGGGTCTCTACTCGTCCAGACCAAAGAAGAATGAAGATGCAAATACATAAAATGAGAAATGAAAGTAGAGACATTACTACTAACCATATGGGGGAAAAACTGTAAAAGAATATTATGAATAATTTTATAGTAGCATACATGAAATAATCAACTTCCTAGATAAACACAAACTGCCTAAATTGACCCAAGAGAAATAAAAATCTCAATATAACCATAACAAGTGAAAAGAATGAATCAGTAATCAAAACCCAGATGGATTCACTGGCAAAGTCTACCAGACGTGTAAAGAAAAATTACCACTAATGCTTGTCAACTGCTTCAGAAGGTAGAAAGGGAAGGATCACCTTCTAACTCATTTTATTAAGCAGCAGGTACTCATTCATCTGGAAGCAAAACCACAAGAAAAGTATAGATTAATATCTTTGTGGGTTTACATGTAAGTGGTTGCAACAAAATATTAGCAAACCAAATCAACATCATAGTGTTGTTTTTTGTTGTTGTTATGTGCCGTCGAGTTGGCCCCGACACATAGCTACCCGTCCTTGGGTTTCTGAGGCAGTATAATTACAGAAGTAGGATTGCCTAACCTTCCTTCCGAGGAGTGGCTGGTGGGTTTGAACCACCAGCCTTCTGGTTAGCAGTCAAGTGCCTTAGGCACTATGCTACCAGAGCTCCTAACATCATAGCAGAAGAGGGATTTTTATCATGATCAAGTGCTCAATTGGCATAACATACTACACAAAAACATTGTTCCACATCCTACTTTGGTAAGTAGTGACTGGGATCTTAAAAGCTTGCAAATGGCCATCTGGTGCAATGATAGGTCTCTCTTCAACTGGAGCAAAGAAGAATGAAGAAAACCAAAGATATATGGAAACAAATAGTCAGAGGGACTGATGGACCTTATGTTCCTCAGCCTATATGACCATGAGAGCAGAACTAGATGGTGCCCAGCTACCACTGTCAACCACATGGAAGGGGATCTGTGTAGGAGATACTGGATAGAATGGGAGAACAATGTGGAACAAAACTAAAAATTATGGGAAAAAAAAAAGACCAGGTTTGTTGGTCTGATAGAACCTGGTGAAACCCCTGAGACTCTGGCCCCTAGCTGCCCTTCAGTTCTGGAATTGAACTCACATCTGTGGCTTCCAGCCAAATAAAAGGCTGGCATATGGGCTGAATATTTACATCAGGTAGATACACTCTTTAGAGAGATAAATCATGGGAGAACAGAAGGGCAGTGTATGCACAAGAAGACCACTCAGGGGGCAGGAGTGCATAGGAGGGAAGGACACAGGGAAGGGAGAACTTTGGGAAGGAAGTGGGAGGGGAGCAATTACATTGTGGGGAATTGCAGTCAATGTCATGAGACAAAATGAACTGCTGCGTGGAAAATGAAATTGCTCTGTAAACTTTCCCCAAAATCACAATAAAATTTTTTAAAAATACAGTGGATCAAGAAAACCAAAAGTTATTTCTTTGAAGAAATCAATAAAGTTGAAAAACATTTAGTGAGACTGAGAAGTGAGAAAAGAGAAGATGCAAATAAGTAAAATGGGATATGAAAGTGGGGACATTACTAGTAAACATACGGGGGGAAAATGTAAAGAATACTATGAAAAATTGTATAGTAACATACATGAAATGTTTAACTTCCTAGATATACACAAACTAAATTGACCCAAAAGAAATTAAAGTCTCAACATAGCTATAACAAGTGAAAAGATTGAATCAGTTATCAAAAACCAGATGGATTCACGGATGAATTCTACCAGACGTGTAAAGAAAAATTAACACTAACGCTTGTCAACTGCTTTCAGAAGGTAGAAGGGGAAGGTACACATTCTAACTCATTTTATTAAGCCCCTCACTGCTGTCACGTCAGATCCGACTCATAGCCACCCGTCCTTGGGTTTCCGAGGCAGTATCTCGACAGCAGCAGTACTCATTAAACTGAAAGCAAAACCAGATAAAGACACCACAAGAAAATATAGAATAATCTTCTTTATGGATTTACATGTATTTGCAACAAAATACTAGCAAAGCAAATCCAACATCATAGTAGAAGAGGGATTTTTACCATGATCAAATGAGATTTGTCCCAAAAATGCAAGTGTGGTTCAACATAAGAAAATTAATCAATGTAATATGCAACATTAGTAGAATAGAAAGAAAAGCACCACATTAGCATCTCAATTGATGCTGAAAAATCAAATACCCTTTCATGATAAACACTAAGCAAATAGAAATAGAAGGGAAAATCCTCAACATGATGAAGGACATTTACATAAAACCCCATAGCTAACACTTTCACAATGATGAATGACTAACTACTTTTCCCTATTATCAAGAATATGAACAGAATGCCCACTTTTAACACTGCTTTTTCACATTGTACTGGAAGTTCTAGCCTGAGAAATTAGGCTAAGAAAGAAATAAAATTCATCAAAATCAGAAATGGGTCATCCTGTCCACTGTTGGTAACCACTGATCAGTGTTGGTTTTTATGCACTTGCTCATTCTAGATGTTTCATATAAATGGGATAATACAATCTGGTTTTATTTAATTCAGGTTTATCCATGTTATAGCATGTGTCAGAACTTAATTTCTCTTTATTGTTGAATAATATTCCATCATTGTATATACAACATTTTATTTCTCCATTCATCTGATAATGGACACTTGAATTGTTTCCACCTTTTGGCTATTGTGAATAATGTTGCACTGAGTGTTGATGTACAAATATTGCTTAGACTCTCTACTTTCCAATCTTTGGGGTTTATAGATAGGAATGGAATTAGGTCATATGATAATTCTTGAGTCCTTGAGTGGAGCAAACAGTTAAGCACTCGGAAGGGTTGACAGTTCAAACCTACCTACAGTTGTGCCTTGGAAGACAAGCCAGATGATCTGCTTCTGAAAAGGCACATCCTTGAAATGTCTATGAAGCAGTTCCACTGTGGACACATGTGATAACCAGGAGTTGGCATCTACTTGAAGGCCATTAACATCAACAATATGGCAATTCTATGTTTAAATGTTTGAGATTCCTCCAAACTGCTTTCCACAATGACTGAACCATTTTACATTCCCAATGGCAATGCACAAAATTATCAATTTCTCTACATCCTAACCACATTTGTTATTTTCTGTTTTCCTAATATTACTTATACTGTTGTTGTTAGGTGTCTTTGAGTCCATCCTGAATCATAATGACCCTATGTGCAACAGAACAAAACACTGCCCAGTCCTGCATCATCCTCACAAGTGTTGCCATGCTTGAGCCCATCATTGCAACAGCTGTGTCAATCCATTTCTTTGATGGTCTTCCTCTTTTTTGCTGACCCTCCACTTTACCCAGTATGATATCCTTTCTAGGGACTGCTCCCTTCTAGCAACATAACCAAATTATGACAAATGAAGTCTAGCCATTTTTGCTTCTAAAGAACATTCTGGCTATGTTTTCTCTAAGAGAGATTTGTTTGTACTTTTACCAGTCCATAGTACCTACAATATTCTTCACCAACACCACAATTCAAAAGCATTAATTCTTCTACAGTCCTCCTTATTCATTTTCTAGCCCTCACATGCATATGAAACTATTGAAAATACCATGGCTTGGGCCAAGTGCTCTTTAGTTTTCAAAGTGAAATTGAATTGAATCATATGACCTAATTCCATTCCTATCTATAAACCCCAATTTTTGCTCTTAAACACTTCAAAGAAGTCTGTCCCAGTTCTTCAGTGCTGCTATAGCAGATGTACCACAATATATGGTTTTAATAAACAAGAATTTATTCTCTTACAGTTTTGGAGGATAGAAGTTCAAATTCAGAATGTTGGCTCTAAGAGCCAAATGAAAGTTCCTTGACCTTGGGCTTCAGCTCTGTCTCTTATTCCAGGTCCACTGGAGCTGGAGGCTTCTTGTAACTCAGGCAGCAACCCAAGGTCAGCAAGTAGAATGGTGCAATCCCTAGATCAACAGGCACATGGCAGACCTCTGGCTCAACTCCAGGAACAATCCCAAGACTGGCAGGCAACACGGCAGGCTGCTGAGATGAAGACTTGACCAAGAGCAGGATCACGATGTGGCAAAATGCTACAGGCCTTTCTCAAGCCATCTCCATACATACTGGAATCAGACCATACCCTGAAGGCAACTACTAAGCTTCTCACAGCAGATTCCACCATGGAAGTTATTACAAATCGTCATGTGGAATAACTACGTCCAGTTGCTCAGCCACTTAGAACCATGGACCAATCAAGATGGCACACAACCTTTGCAGGAGATTTGCCCAGTGCAATTTGTCTTTGTTTTCTTGAATGCTGTTTCCATGGGCATTGGCTGGATCCAAATAAAATGAAATCAAACTTGTCAAATTCAAACTTTTCTCCATTTATCAAGGTGTTGCTGATTGGTCTAGTTGTGAAGATTTCTGTTTTCTTTATGTTGAGGTGTAATCCATCTTCATCAGTAAGTGCTTCGAGTCTTCATTTTTCAGGAAGCAAGATTGTGTCATCTGCATATTGCAGGCCATGAATAAGTTTTCCTCCAATCCTTATGCCATGATCCTCTTCATGTAACCTGGCTTCTCTGAATATTTGCTCTGCATATAGATAGAATAAATATGGTGAAAGAATACAACTCTGATATTCACCTTTCCTGATTTTAAGCCATTCAGTATCCCCTTGTTCTGTTTGAACCACTATTTCTAAGTTTACATAAAGGTTCCTCACAAGCACAATTTTGTGCTCTGGATTTTTTTTTCTTCCTGTTATTCTCTGCTTGCAGCCAAGATCCATCTGACATCAGCAGTAATATCTCTCATTCCATGTCCTCTTCTGAATCCAGCTTGCATTTCTGGAAGTTCCCTATCAGGATATTGCTGCAACCATTCTTCAATTATCTAGCATATGATATTAATGATATTGTTAATTAAGTTCTGCATTTTGTTGGATTTCTTTTCTTTGGATGGGTGCAAGTATGGATTTCTTCCAGTCAGTTGGCCAGGTAGCTAGCTGTCTTCCAAATTTCTTGGCATAAACAAGTAAGCACCTCTAGCACTGAATCTGTTTGTTGAAACATCTCAATTGGTATACCATCAATACTAAATGGGTATTCCAACAATTCCTGCAGCCTTGTTTTTTTTTTTTTTTTGCTAATTCCTCCAGTGAAGCTTGGACTTCTTCCTTCAATGTGATGGTTCTTGATCATATGCTACCTCTGAAAATGGTTGAACATCAACCAATTATTTGTGGTGACACTGTGACTCTGTGCATCACTTCCATCTTCTTTTGATGCTTCCTGCATCATTCGATATTTTGCCCATAGAATCCTTCAATATTACAACACGAGGCTTGAATTTTTTCTTCCGCTTGAGAAATGCTGAGCATGTTCTTTCCCTTTGATTGTCCATCTCCAGGTCTTTGCACATTTCTTTTTAATAATTTACTTTATTCTCTGGAGCCACCCTTTGAAATCTTTCCCAATCTTTCATTTCATCATCTCTACCATTTACTTTAGCTACTTGCCTTTCAAGAGCAAGTTTCAGAGTCTCTTCTGACATTCATTTTGGTCTTCTATTCATTTCTTGTCTTTTTAAATAACCTTTTGTTTTCTTCATGTGTGATGTTCTTGATGTCATCCCACAACTCATCTGTTCTTCAGTCATTGGTGTCAATCCATCAATTCTATTCTTCAGATGTTAAGTACAGGTGGTATATACTCAAGTTCATATTTGGGCTCTTGTGGACTTGTTTTAAATTTCTTCAGCTTCATCTTAAATTTGCATATGAGTGATTGATGATCTGATCCACGCTGCACCCCTGGCCTTACTCTCACTGATAATATTGAGCTTCTCTATCACCTCTCTCCACAAATGCAGTCAATTGGATTCCTCTGTATTCTATCTGGTGAGATCCACTTGCATAGTTGTCATTTATGTTATTTAACAAAGGTTTTTGCAATGAATAAGTCATTGGTTATACAAAATTCTATAATGTAATTTCTATTTTCCAACTATGGATGCTTCTTCTTTTGTTTTTATCTTTTGCCTTTCAATCACTGGTAATTATCAGTACATCTTGATTGCATGTTTGGTCAATTTCAGACTGCAGAAGTTGGTCAAAGTCTTCCATTTCTTCATCTTTGGCATTAATGGTTGGTGTATAAATTTCAATAATAGTCATATTGACTGGCCTTCCTTGTAGTTGTATGGATGTTATCCTATCACGGACAGCATTGTAGTTCATGACAGATCTTGAAATACTCATTTTGATGATAAATGTAACTCAATTCCTCTTCCATTTGTCATTGACAGCATAAAAGGCTATATGATTGTCTGATTCAAAACGGCCAATATTTCAGCTCATTAATATTTAGGATATTGATCTTTATGCATTCCATTTCATTTTAGACAACTCCTACTTTTCTAGTTTCATACTCCATGCATTCCATATTCTAATCATTAATGAATATTTACAGCTGTTTCTTCTCATTTTGATTAATTCCACATCAGCAAATGAAAGTCCTGAAAATTTTACTCCATCTATGTCATTAAGGTAGACTTTACTTTGAAGAGGCAGCTCTTCCCTAGTCATATTTTGAGTGTCTTCCAACCTGGAGGGATCATAATCTGGCACTATGTTACACAATCTTCCCTTGCTATACGTAAGGATTTCATTGGCCATTTTTTTTTTTCCCCCAGACTTGGATCTAGCCACATTCTTATTCCTAGTCTGTTTCAGTCTGGAAGTTCTGAAACCTATTCACCATGAGTGACCCTGCTGGTATTTGAAATACCATTGATATACCTTCCAGCAACACAGGAACACGCAAGCCAACACAGTACAATAAACTGACAGATGAGTGATAGATCAGTTTTATTAGTGGGTGTGGAAATTGTCTCTCATTGTGATTTTGATTTTCATTTCCTTAATAATAATGGTGCTGAGCATCTCTTCATTTGTTTATTCAATTATATGTATCTTGCTTGGAGAATGATATTCAAGTCCTTTGCTCATTTTTAAATTACATTGTCTTTTTGTTGTTGGGTTGTAGGAGTTCTCTATATACTTTGGATATTAAGCCTTTATCAGATATATTATTATCAAATAGTTTTTCTCCCATTCTGTAGGTCTCCCTGGACCTTCTAAACTATGCTAACCAGGAGGGTTTTCTCCCAAAGAAAATGGAGACATAGTGAAGAATTTCAAGTAAGATAGAACTAAGGGCTTTAAAAAAAAAATGGTTAGAGAAATTGGAACTTTAAGAGGAAAATCATGCAACTGTTAAAATAAACCAGACCAATAATATCTGCAATCCTGCCCTAAGGAGCAGCAAAGTGACAATGATATGGAGACTAACAAGTGATTGTGTTATGTGCACATAGGACATAGAGGCCATGGTCCAATCCCAAAGGAAAGATGATGCTAACAAGAGCTGATTTAAAAAGACCCTAGTGGGCAAAAGTAGGCACCCCAGCATGGAACTACAGTACCAGGGCAGAAGCATATTCCTATAGTAAAAGAGGTTGCAGACTATTTTGTACATAACCCATTTCAGTCGTAGTAGATGTAAGAAGAGGCAAGGGCCAACAGAGACATGCACGGCCAGGCTTCAGCCCTAATAAAGGATAAAAAAGAAACCAAGGGTTTTGACAGTATACTGTCTATACTTTAAACTCCAGGACAATTGCCTATTTCCAGATTTACTTTTACCACACATACCCCTGACCAAACTCACATATCATCAGTGACAGGAAAGACTTTCTTAGAACTTCCTAATGCAGTAGTTCTCAATAAAATTTCAAAAATGTCTTATCTTGTGATTATATTCCTTTGTCTCTCACACCATGGCCAATACTTTCACCTGGGCCACTCACTCACACAGGCATGTTCAGTCTTTTAAACTCTCTGTCTAAATGTGTAACACTGTATGCCATTTTTCTCTTGTAGGCTCTCCATTAATTGAAAGATGATGAATGAATACAAGAAAATCATTCTCTTGAAAGGCTTAGAGGCCATCAGTGATTACCAGTTTAACACAATTAAGTCTTTACTAGCTTATAATTTGCAATTGATTAAAAAATGCAAGAAGAATATTATGATATTAAGATTGCAGACTTGATTAAAGAAAAGTTCCAAGGAAATGCCTGTGTGGACAAACCAGTAGAATTGTTCAAAGATATTCCACAACTTACAGATCTTGTTAAAACATTTAGAATGTTGTTGTTGTTAGGTGCCGTGGAGTCAGCTCCAACTCATAGTGACCCTATCTACAACAGAATTAAACAGTGGCTGGTCCTGTGCCAGCCTCACAATCCTTGCCATAACTGAGCCCATCATTGCAGCCACTGTCTCAATCCATTTCTTTAAGGGCCTTGCCCTTCTTCACTGACCCTCCACTTTACCAAGCATGATATCTTTCTCCAGGGAATGGTCCCTTCTGACACATGACCAAATTAAGTGAGACGAAATCTGGCCATTCTCTCTTCCAAGGAGCATTTCAGCTGCACTTCTTCCAGGACAGATATGTTCATTCTTTTGCAGGCCATGGTACTTTCAGTATTTCTTCACCAACACCACGACTCAAAGGCATCAACTCTTCTTCGGTCTTCCTTGTTCATTGTCTAGCTTTTACATGCAGATGAGGCAATTGAAAATGCCATGGCTTGCGTTAGGCACATCTTGGTCTTCAAGGAGACATCTTTGCTCTTCAGCACTTGAAAAAGGTCTTTTGCGGCAGATTTGCCCAGTGCAATATGTCGTCTGATGTCTTGACTGCAGTTTCTATTGGTGTTGATTGTGGAACCAAGTAATGTGAAATCTTTAACAACTTCAATCTTTTCTCTATTTATTGTGATGCTGCTTATTGGTCAAATTGTGAGGATTTTTGTTTTCTTTATGTTGAGATGTAATCCATGCTGCAGACTGAAGTCTTTAATCTTCATCAGTAAGTGCTTCAAGTCATGCTCACTTTCAGCAAGCAAAGTTTTTTTGCCTGTTATGAAGTTTAGTTTGTGTGTCAACTTGGCTGGGCCTGGTTGAGTGGCTGGGCAGCTGGATGTAGTATTCACCATGATGAGATTGGTAATCAACTCCATGGTGGAATCTACTGTGAGCAGCTGAGTAGCTATCTTGGGGAATGTGGTCTACTTCCTGGATATAAGCAGAAGCCTTGGGGAATGGTCTCTAGCTTATGGCATGCTTGAACCCTGCATGTAGCTGTGTCATTGTTCAGCAGCCTGCCATGCTCTGCTGACCTTGGGACTTAAAATGGACTTGAATTAATGGTCTGCTGTGTGGTTTGGTAACATTGGGACTGTGCCATTTCATTTGTTGACTTTGAGTTTGTTAGCCTCAGCAGCTCATAACTGCCTGTGTGATGAGATGCCTCTAGCTTCAGTGGGCCAGGAGCAAGAGGCAGAGCTGAATCCCAAGGTCAAGGGGCTTTCACACAGCCCCTAGAGCCTGTCACTTTGAACTTGGACTTAAGCCTCCGAACAGCAAGAGAATAAACTTCTGTTTCTTCAAGCCATCCCATTCTTGGTATTTTCTTGTCAGAGCAGCACTAGGTAACCAGAACACCTGTGTATTGCAGGTTGTTAATGAGTCTTCTTCTAAAACTGATCCCATGCTCTTCTTCATACAGTCCAGCTTCTTGTATTGTTTGTTCAGCATACAGATTGAATAAATATGGTGAAAGGATACAACTCTGATTCACTTCTTTCCTGATTTTAAACCATGCAGTGTCCCCTTGTCCTGTTTCCTGGTCTATGTAAGGCTCCTGATGAACACAATCAAATGTTCTGGAATTCCTATCCTTCTTAATGTTATCCATAATTTGTTATGATCCACACAACCAAATGCTTTTGCATGGTCAATAAAACACAAGTAAACATCTTTCTGGTATTCTTTGCCTTTAGCAAGATCCATCTGACATAAGCAATGATATCCCTCATCCCATGTCCTCTTCTGAATCCAGTTTGTACCTCTGCAAGTTCTCTGTCAATATATTGCTGCAACCATTTTTTCAATTATCTTCAACAAGATTTTACTTGCATGTGATATTAATGATATTATCTGTCAGATCATCATACTGTAGTGGCTTGTGTGTTGCTCTGAGGCTAGAGGCTATGCCACCAGTATTTCAACTATCATCAGGGTCATCTATGATGGACAGGTTTCAGTAAAGCTTCCAGACTAAGACAGACTCAGAAGAAGGAAGGGCCCATCCTTTTCTCAAAAAATAGGCCAGTGAAAACCTTATGAAAAACTGTAAAACTTAAAATAAAGAAGATAAAAGGCAATGAGGAACACTCCCTTACAAGCACACTAATCGACTCTCCCCAAATTTGAATAAAAACCTGTTTGGTCAGAGTCAAAGCATCCATTTTCCAATTTATAATCAGTAGTCATGATAGTGTTGGTATTTTAGATGCAAACTAGTTCACAATTTAAGGCATTCCCTTTTCTATAAAGTGAGTGCAGATAAAAAGAAAAGAAAAGAAAGGCAAGGAGAGTTTATGAGAGAGATTGAGGTCTAATATAGTGCCAGAAGGTGAGCCCATCAGGTTGGAAGGCACTCAAAATTTGACCAATGAAGAGCTGACTCCTCAGAGTAGAGATGACATTAACAATATGGATAGAGCAAAACCTTCAGGAGCTCTAAATGGCTGATATGGCATGACTCAAAATGAGCAGAAACATGCAAATATCCATTAATAATTGGAACATGGAATGCATGAAGTATGAATCTAGGAAAATTGGAAGTTGTCAAAAATGAAATGGAACACATAAAGATTGATATTCTAGGCATTAGTGAGCTGAAATGGACTGTTTGGGCCTTTTTGAATCAGACAACCATATGATCTACTATGCCATGAATGACAGTCTTCCTTTTGAGGAGTAACAGGTGGGTTTGAACCACCAGCCTTCTAGCTAGCAGTCAAGTGCTTTGGGCACTATGCTACCAGAGCTCCCACTAGGGAAGTAATAGAAGAGGAATGGTGTGGCATTTGTTATTACAAAGAGTGTTTCAAGATCTGTCCTGAAGTACACTGCTGTCAGTGATAGGAAAATGTCCATACACCTACAAGGAAGACCAGTTACTACTACTATTGTTTTTATGTGCCCTTGAGTTGGACTTGACTCATAGTGACCCCTCCTTGGGTTTCCAAGGCAGTATCACTACAGAAGTAGATTGCCCAAATTTCCTTCCAAGGAGTGGCTGGTGGGTTTGAACAACCAACCTTCTGGTTAGCAGTCAAATGACTTAGGCACTACACCAGAGCTCCTTACTGAGGCAGAAGTCAGACATATTACCATGCTTCAAACTTTTTACCAATTCTGACACCAACCATCCCTCCAATGGCACTCTCTACTTCTCTGCTTGGTTTGAAAATTCATTGCAATGAACACACAGATGATACTCATGATTATGGGCTTTGTTAGGGAAGGATAAACCAAAAAAATGAAACTCACTGCTGTCGAGTTTGTTCTGACTCATAGTGACCCCTTCTTGGGTTTCCGAGGTAGTATCTCTGAGAAAGTAGATTGCCCAGTCTTCCTTTTGAGGAGTAACAAGTGGGTTTGAACCACCAGCCTTCTAGCTAGCAGTCAAGTGCCTTAGGCACTATGCTACCAGAGCTCCCACTAGGGAAGTAACAGGATACAATTCAGGTTCAAGAGCACTCAGGCCACACATCTTCAATCAGGACAGTGTCCCTTCAGCTTTGCCCATAAGCATGCCTCTCTTTGGCTCTTTGCCTCTCAGCCTGGCCTCTACCCTTCTCAGACAAGTGTTCCAAAAGGATTCAGTGGAAGTGATGGTCCTGAAAGCAAAAGAGCCATTTGAATATGAGTCTGAAGGAGATGGTAAAAAGACAATGCTTCACACCACAGTGGTGACAGAAAATAAATTCTTCCAAGCAAAGGTTTTCAACACCAACCTGAAGAGGAAATTTACCAAAGAAGGGTCATTGCCATTACAGATTATTTTGAATACAAAGCATTACCGGGGAAAAATGAAGCATCATCTGTATCTGAAGCTGGTTCTGAACAGAAGATTGAGGTCCCAACCAGAATTATCAAAAGTGCAAATGAAACTCTCAAGATCGATACTTTTCAAAAACAAACCAGGAATATAAGTGTATGGGTTGTTTATGTTAATAAGGTAATAATTTAAAATATTTTTATTATTTTTCTTTTCATTTTCCCCCATCAACACATAAAATTAAATGTCTTGACTTAGTAATTGTTGCTTTGCCTATTGACCTAACATTGGAAAAAGAGAATCTCTCTAAAACTAGAAATAAGTTATCAATCTCCCCATATGATAGGAAATGGGAGTAGCTGACCTATTAACTTTCTTTATCCCAAGATATCTCTATGCAAGTTCTTTGAAAAAGATTCACTACAAGGCCTTGGCATTTTGATCAATATGACAATCTATTCAGAACCATAATGAGCAAGGATAGTGCAGAGTCTAGATCAGTATTCATATGCTAAAGATTTTATTTCTTTGACCTCCAACCTAATTATATAAGTAATAATTTTATTTTGAATGTTTATACATTTATTTTATATAACGGATTGCCCTACCAAGCTTAAATTCTGTTTGTGACTTGTATTTAGCGTGGTAAATAGATTTCCTGATGTTCCCCAGAATGCAAATACATTTAGCAATTAAGAATATGATCTAATGGTGTAACCATTCAGAGCCATCTCCTCTATTTTATTTACTTATTCACTTATTTTTGAAGATATTATTGAACAACTGAGAAAAATGGAATTACTTGATATTGCAAACAAATCCCCAAAAGTACACAACTTACAAAATTAAAAAAAAAAAAAAAGAAAGAAAGAAAAAGAAAAGGCACAGAGAATTTTACTGATATAAAATAAAAAACCAAACTCACTGCCGTGGAGTCAGAACTGACTCATAGCAACCCCTCCTTGGGTTTCTGAGGCAGTATCTCTATGGAAGTAGATTGCCCAACCTTCCTTCTGAGGAGTGGCTGGTGGGTTTGAACCACCAGCCTTCTGGTTAGCAGTCAAATGCCTTAGGCACTATGCCATTGGAGTCCATGTGCAAATATAGGGTAATAGTTTGGGTAATACATTCAATCTGAAAATTGTCTATAAACTGCTTTGAATTCAGCTGAAATCTTAAATGACTGACTGCTTCATAATACTATCATCTAGTATAGCCCCTTACTTACATCTTCATTGTTTTCTATGCATGCTTTTTAAGAGACCACGCTTATAAGATGTGATTATAAAATTGCTGAGTTATGGCTTAAAGGAGTGAAACATAATGGAATGCAAGCTGGGTACTTAGATCAATGGGGACAAGATACTAGAGATGAGTGAGTAAATGGGAAAAGTTGAAAAGCAATTAGTGAAGTACTAGAAGTTTTCTTGTTATACTTCTTCATTCTATTCAATGAGGTCTGTAGCAGTGGTTGATTTATTTCTACATAAGGACAGAAGCCAAACAAGTACATCAAAAATTTCTGATTCCCCTATATCCAAGTGCTTTAAGGAGGAACCAGCTGAAAATAGAAAGAAAACCCTTTGTTCTGGAAATGTCAACCACAAAAACACCTAGAATAGAAAAAACTAAAAAGCAGATTAAATAAAAGGAGGGAGCTCTGAGATAACCTATTTCCCACTCCATGTGCATATGTATATTTAATTACTGTCTAGATCTTGTACTTAAAAAAGGCTAGAGGGACTAGGACAGAGCAAGGAGTCAGCTGCAGGGATCCACGTGAAGGGAGGGAACCCAGGCCATGCCCCACAAGCAGCAAGGTGGGAAAGCAGAAGAAAGGAGAGTAAAAAGGCTAGGGGAACCGGGACAGAGTGAAGAGTCAGCCACAGGGATCCAAGTGGGAAGAGGGAACCTAGGCCATGCCTCAAAGCAGCAAGGTGGGAAAGCAGGAGAAAGGAGAGTAAAAAAGGTGAGGGGGACTGGGACAAAGTGAGGAGTCAGCTGCAGGGATCCAGGTAAGGAGAAGTTGAAGAGGTTTCCAACAGCTAAGGGAGACAAACTTGTCTGTCAGTTTGTCCTCGTGTGGTGATGTGTTGCTGTGAGTCTTGAGGCTGAGCCACTGGTGTTGCAAACCCAGTGGGATGCACATGGTGCACAGGTATCAGCCCAACTTGCAGACTGAGATAGACTACTTCTCGAAGAATTGGCCAGGGAAAACCTTATGAATAGCAGAGAAATACCATCTGATACATTACTGCACAACTTTATGAGTAGTCCAGAAACATTGTCCAATACAGAGGAGGAGGATGAGTCACTTAGGTTAGAAGGCTCTTAAAATAGGACTGGGAAAGAGGTGCATCATCAGAGCAAAACCAGCCTTACTCATATAGATAAGATAAAGCTTTTGAGACCTCCATTTGCTGACATGGCACTACTCAAATTGAGGAGGAAACAGTGGCAAACATCCATTAATAATTGGAACATGGAATGTACAAAGTATGAATCTAGCAAAATTGGAAGTTGTGAAAAATGAAATGAAACACATAAAGATTGATACCTTAGCCATTAGTGAGCTGAAATGGACTAGTTTTGGCCATTTTGAATCAGACAACCATATGGTCTACTATGCCGGGAATGGCACTTTGAAGAGGAATGGCATGGTATTCATCATCAAAAAGGATGTTTAAAAATCTGACCTGAAGTACAATGTTGTCAGTGATAGGATAATATCCATATACCTACAAGGAAGACCCGTTAATACGACTATTATTCAAATTTATGCACGGACCCGGCCCGCAGGTCAGTCAACGGAGACCCTGAGGGAGGGAGTGAGGAAAATAGGACAGGAGACACGAGAAATGGAGACAAGACAGGAGTTCTGATCAAGTCTCAGCCTTATTAGATTCAGAGCGAAGTATGACGTTTTTCAAAAGGCAGTTACATAAGGTGGTGTTGGACGTTAATGATTGGTACAAAAGGCAGGTTTAAAAATAACAGGCGTCTAATAGGTAGAAAAAGGGCGCGTGTACAGATCTGGCAAAAGCTGATTGGTGAGGTTTTGGGACTTTCCAGTTTCTTCTAAAGGGGAAGTCCCTCCTCGAGCCTTTTTAGTCCTCTAACAAAGAGTGCTTCTGATTGGTGCTGGAAAGCTCACAATGCATCTTTTGAAAGATTAAGGCATGGGTAGTGCAGTAAGGGTCAGGGCGGGAAGTAAAGGAAAGATTTAAGTAAAGGCCTTCTTGTTTGTCAAAGACTGCTGTCTCCAAGATAAGCAACTCATGGGGCATAAATCCTGGCTCCCCACAGGTCCCCCTTTTTTATTTCATCAACACAGGTATTTATGGGGCTGTGCCTGTCTTAGGTTGGCAGATACACCTCCCTGCCCTTACCTGTCATCGGGATTCGTGGATACTTTGCCACAATCCCTGTCTTAGGTTGGTGCGGGGGCTTCCACTCTTACCCGTCGTTGGCTATCCAGCCCATCACAATCATCAAAATCATTCATATTTAATCTGTGATAATGGACCTGTAATGGTTGCATCTTCACAGCGTCTATTTGTTGTTTTACAAAGGCCATTAATTTGTTGAAAAGAAAAGGCCCTAGCGATAGTAAAATTAATAAGCCAAGCATAGGTCCTAAAAAGGGGAGCAAATAAGGGAGGAATTCATTAAGGCCGTTCCATAAGGGATTTTCAAGGAGTTCTTTTCTACGTTTTTCCAAGTCCTCTTGTAATTTCTTGATCTTGTCTCTGACAACTCCAGATTTGTTGACGTAAAAGCAGCACTTCTCCTGTAAAACCAAACAAATACCGCCCTGTTCCGCGGTAAGTAAATCCAACCCTCTTCGATTTTGCAGTACCACCTCTGCTAGAGAGTCTACTTGATCTTGTAAGTCTTGTATGGTACCAGACAATGTCTGTACATCATCAATTAACTATTTAGACAATTTTGCATACTTGCGTACTGCTACTCCCAGGCCTGCAGAGCCTGTAGCAAGGGCTCCAGAAACTCCCAATCCTACTAATAAAGGAATAAGTTGTACAGCTCTTTTATGCCTGCCAGCAATATGATCAAAACTGGGTACAGGCACTGGTTCAGTTCCGGGGATAATGCTAACATCAGGGAGAAGGGTAGCAATCACACAACTCCCAGTCCAATTTTCAGGTAAATAGGTATAAGCAAGATTGGACCCACACACAAGCACTGTTGAATTACCAGCACACAACTCAGAAGATATGTTAAAATATTCCTTACAATCAGCAAATGTTACCAGTCCTACATCCAAGCTGAAACTATTATTTTGATAGGGTTTACGGAAACATGTAACGTTCCAAGACTCTACAGGTTGAACTAAAAAGGGGGGAGTAGGTAAACAACTATAATTATCATATAAAATGTAATTATACGCAGGAATAGCTATGGGGACTGGGGATCCTTGTTGCAAACACAACCAACAATCTTGTGCTAAACTAGGGTTGGAGGTATTAATTAATTTATAAGTGGCCATTAATATATCCAGGGTTTGGGTATCTATAATCTCTTTTCTATTAGAGGTAATCTTTACCAAAGGGTGGTAATCAAGGCGGGGATATTGATTTTAGATAATCTGTTCAATAAGTTCTTGTACTTGAATTTGCCTGACTTGATCCTGTGGACCACCACCATCAGATATATGCACTGGGGATGTCGTTTCCCAACATATGGGTTGACCGACTGTACCTTGACATCCCATGGTCATAAGTTTATTTGTTGACCCGAGAACTTGGGTGTCACTCCGGTCTCCTCCTGCACTGCCTGGTCTTTTTTTATTTAAGATGGTGGTAAAATATGTTTTTTGATTGTAAGTACACTTTTGAAATGATGAGTAACATGAACTGTGCATAGATTGGTAGAAGGTGGTACAGGGACAAGGTCCAAGATGACCTCCTATCGTAGATATAATGTTAGGATGTTTAACACATTGCCATTTATTGATTCCTCCTTTGACATTTGTATCTAATACTAAATAGATGGTCTTATCCCCGCACTCTACAGTGCTAGAATAGGGATTCTCGGTATTGGGTGGGGTGGAAGAAATGCCTCCCAGGCATTCGCAGGGGGCCCCTTGCGATTGTTGTTTTAGCTGTCTGGCTATATTGGGGTCATCGAAGCCACAAAACACAAGGGGGAGAAAACACCAACTGATGAGTAAGTGGGCCAACATTTTCTTCCTCATTCTTCTTCCTGTGAAAACAAGAAGAGTTTATCTCAGTGAGTTGTTGTTCTCACTGGATAGGTTATTAGGGTTATCTGTCTGTTTTACCAGTCTCTCGGGGAGCCATCGTGCAGCGTCTAAGCTTTTTGAATATATACAAACTGCACCTCGTCCCCAAATCAGCACTGGGTCTGGACCATTGCCACGTGTTGTCTAAAGGATCTTTCCATAGTACTGTAGCAAAGCCCCTTTTAGTGTCTGAGTGCCCAAAACCCTCGGCTGCTGAGCGTCCCTCCTTATCTAAGGTTAAAAAATTTAAAATAAAGAGTAAATGGGACAAGAGGTTATGAGGGGATCCCTTAGTGGGATACAAATCCCCCTTTTTAATTTTATTTAAATTAGTTTTGATGGAAAGGTGGGCGTGTTCAACTATACCTTGCCCTTGAGGGTTATAAGGAATTCCTGTAACGTGTACAATATTAAGCTGCAAACAAAATGTTTTAAAATTTTTTCCTGTATAACCTGGACCATTATCAGTCTTAAGCTTAGCAGGCAAGCCTAGAACAGAAATTGCGGACAACACATATGCTATAACATGCTTAGAAGCCTCACCAGTTTGTAAGGAGGCAAAAATAAAACCACTAAAAGTGTCTATAACTACATGCACATATTTAAGAGCTCCAAAATCAGAAATATGGGTAACATCCATTTGCCAAATGGCATTGGGGAGAAGACGTCGGGGATTAACTCCTAGATAAGGTGTAGGGAGAAGAGTGACACAGTTGGGACACTGCTTTACTATGTGGTGAGCCTGTTCTCTGGTTATTTTAAACATTAATCGTAAGGTTTGGGCATTCAGATGATGAAGAGCATGAGCCCTTTGTGTAGCTTGGACACCAATAGGTGATTGAGCGAGAAAAATTTCTCTGGTGGCGGAGTCTGCGAGGGCGTTTCCTTGAGATAAAGGACCAGGGAGTCCTGAATGTGCTCTCAAATGTCTAATATTAAAAGAATGTTGTCAGTGCCAAATTAAACCTTGTAATTGTCTAAAATATGAAGTAGCCTCTGAGGTTTGTTTAATTTGTGCGGCGGTTTCGAGGAGTGGCACAGAGTTAGCTATGTAAGCACTGTCTGTATACAAATTAAGAGGC
>NW_006921780.1:2732114-2741397 GCF_000298275.1 Orycteropus afer afer
AAGTAAAGGAAAGATTTAAGTAAAGGCCTTCTTGTTTGTCAAAGACTGCTGTCTCCAAGATAAGCAACTCATGGGGCATAAATCCTGGCTCCCCTCAATGCACCAACTACCAAAGCCAGAGATGAGGAAATTGAAGATTTTTATCAATTTTTACAGTCTGACATTGACTGAACATGCAATCAGGTTGTGTTAATTATCACTGGTGACTGGAATGCAAAAGTTGGAAACAAAGAAAAATCACTGGTAGTTTGGTAGTTGGAAAATTTGGCCTTGGTGACAGAAATAATGCTGGGAATCACATGGTAGAATTTTGCAAAATGGACAACTTATTCATTGCAAATACCTTTTTTCAACAACACAGAGTGTACACGTGCACTTCACCAGATGGAACACACAGGAATCAGATTGACTACATTTGTGGCAAGAGGCAATGGAAAAGCTCAATATCTTCAGCCAAAACTAGGCCAGGAGCTAATTGTGGAACAGACCATCAACTGCTCACATGCAAGTTCAACTTGAAGTTAAAGACAATTAAAACAAGTCCACAGGAGCCAAAATATGATCTTGAATATATCCCTCCTGAATTTAGAGACCATTTAAAGAATAGATTTGATGCATTGAATATCAATGACCGAAAACCAGAAGAATTGTGGGATGACATGAAGAACATCATCCATGAAGAAAGCAATAGGTCACTAAAAAGATAAGAAAAGAAGAGAAGACCAAAATGGATGACAGAAGAGACTCTGAAACTTGTCCTTGAGTGGAGAGTAGCTAAAGCAAATGGAAGAAATGACAAGATCAAAGAGCTGAACTGAAGATTTCAAAGAGCAGCTCGAGAAGACAAAGCCAATTACTATAATGAAATGTGCAAAGACCTGGAGTTAGAAAACCAAAAAGGAAGAATATGCTCAGCTTTTCTCAAGCTGAAAGAATTGGGGGAAAAAATTAAGCTGTGAGTTGCAATATTGAAAGATTCTATGGGCAAAATATTGAATGATGCAGGAAACATCAAAAGAAGATGGAAGGAATACACAGAGTCACACTACCAAAAAGAACTGGTCAATCTTCATCCATTTCAGGAGGTGGCATATGATCTAGAACCAATAGTACTGAAGGAAGAAGTAGAAGCTCCAATGAAGGAATTGGCAAAGAACAAGGCTCCGAGAATTGACGGAATACCCATTGAGATACAAAAGGATGCCCCACTGGAGGCACTCACTTGGTTATGCCAAGAGATTTGGAAGATAGCTATCTGGCCAACTGACTGGAAGAGATCCATATTTGTACTCATTTCAAAGAAAGGTGATCCCACAGAATGTGGAAATTATCAAATAATATCATTTATATCTCACACAAGTAAGATCTTACTGAAAATAATTCAAAAACGGTTGCAGCAGTATACTGACAGAGAACTTCAGAGGTGCAAGCTGGATTCAGAAGAGAATGTGGAACAAGGGATATCATCGCTGCTGTCAGATGGATCTTGGCTCAAGGCAAAGAATACCAGAAAGCTGTTCATTTGTGTTTTATTGACTACGCAAAACCATTTGATTGTGTGGATCGTGACAAATTATGGATAACATTGAGAAGAACGGGAATTCCTGAGCACTTGATTGTACTCATGAGGAACCTGTACATTGACCAGGAGGCTGTTGTTCAAACAGAACAAGAGGACACTGCATGGTTTAAAATCAAGAAGGGAGTGCATCAAGGTTGTATCCTTTCACCATACTTATTCAATCTATATGCTGAGCAAATAATCTGAGAAGATGGACTATATGAAGAAAAACATGGCATCAGGACTGGAGGAAGAATCATTAACAATCTGAGATACACAGATGATACAACTTTGTTTGCTGAAAATGAGGATGACTTGAGGCCCTTACTGATAAAGATTGAAGGATACAGTCTGCAGTATCAATTACTTCTCAATATAAAGAAAACAAAAATCCTCACAACTGGACCAATAAGCAGCATCACAATAAATGGAGAAAAGATTGAGGTTGTCAAAGAATTCATGTTGCTTGGTTCTACAATCGACGCCAATGGAAGCAGCAGTCAGGACATTAGACAAGTGTAGCACTGGGCAGGTCGGCTGCAAAGGAACTCTTTCAAGTGCTGAGGAGCAAGGATGTCTCCTTGAGGACTAAGGTGCACCTGAAACAAGCCATGATATTTTCAATTGCCTTGTATGCATACATGCGTGAGAGCTGGACAATGAATAAGGAAGACTGAGGAAGAGTTGATGCTTTTGAGTTGTGGTGCTGGTGAAGAATGCTGAAAGTACCATGCTAAAAGAACTAACAGATCTGTCCTGGAGGAAGTGCAGCTGAAATGCTCCTTGGAAGTGAGAATGGCCAGACTTCATCTTACCTACTTTGGTCATGTTGTAAGAAGGGACCATTCCCTGGAGAAGGATGTCATGCTTGGTAAGGTGGAGGGTCCATGAAAGAGGGGAAAGCCTTCTATGACATGGATTTACAGAGTGGCTGTGACAATGGGCTCAAGTATAGCAAAGATCATGGAGCTGGCACGGTATCGGGCAGAGTTTTCATTCTCCTGTGCATGGCGTCTCTATGAATCAGAAATTACTCAACGGCGCCTAACAACAACAAAAGATCTTGTACTTATTCTGTCACAATAATTTTCTCATAGGCACTTACTAACTATACTGTTGGAAACTAAAAGTTAATTTTCTGTTGCAGAAAACAATAAATAAGAAGAATGGAGTCTGAAATGCAGGAAAATACAAGAAAGATGGCTGTAATGGGGAAAGGAAAATGGCACAACATTACATGTCAGAAGGAGATAAACTTTGACTCTTCTGCTTTCAACGGAGAACAATTGACTACAAGCTGAAACTGACATGTGAGATTCAATTTCATCAAGGTGAGAACTGGATAGAGGTACATTAGTTTGCCAAAGAGGGAAATTATTTTGTTTGGATTCCTGCTGTGTTACACAAAGTATAGCAGGTGGTTGGAGTATTGAAACTAAGCCCTTGTCCTCCTTTTTTTTTTTTTTTTTTTTGCCTATTTTGATATATGCATGTTTTTAATTATTTATTGTGATTTGAGTGAAAGTCTGTAGAGCAAATTCATTTCCTGTTCATTAGTTCATACACATTTTGTTTCATGACATTGAATGCAAACTCTACAATGTAACAGCTCTCTTCCCACTTCCTCCCTGTAGTTTCTTCTTGCCTAGGTCCTTCTTTCTTATGCATTCCTACTCTGTGAGCAATTTTTCTGTGCAAATACTGCCCTTCTGTTCTCCCATGATTGATCATTCTAAGGAGTGTATCTACTTGGTGTAAATGTTCATCCTATATGCCTGTCTATTGTTTGGCTAGAAGCCACAGGAGTGAGTTCAATTTCAGACTTGATGAGTAACTAAGGGCCATAGTTTTGGGGGTCTCACCAGGCTCTATCAGACCAGGTCTTTTTTGTTTGTTTGTTTTTATGATGTTGAGTTTTGTTCCACATTGCTCTCCCACTCCTACCAGGATCTCCTGCACTGATCCCTTTCTGATTGGTTCACAGTGATAGTTGGCCACCATCTAATTCTTCTGGTCTCATGGACATATAGGCTGAGAATCCCTTGGACTACTGTGTATTCAATTTTCTTCATTATTCTTTGCACTGAACAAGGAGGTACTATTTATTGCATGCAGATGGCTCCTTGCAAGCTGTTAAGACCCCAGTCACTACTCACCAAAGTAAGGTGCAGAACAATATTTTTGTGTAATAAGTTATGCCAATTAAGCTTAATGTCTCAAGCCCACAGGTGCAACAATTCATTCCATCAGGGTGCTTGACTGTACCTAGAAGTTATCATTACTTTGCCCCTTGTTAGTTTTATTATATGGACATTCTTATACCACATGCAAATACATATATAGAAATATCATCTGCCAACCTTATACATGGTCATGGGTATATTCCCTTTTGCCTAGACATACCTGATCATTCAGCCTGTCTACCCATCTATTTACCCATAGATTAATGTTTGTTATCACTGATAACTATATATTGTATATGTAAAAATATTTATCTATGTTATCTGTACCTCTTGCACACCTCTGTGTCTCTCATTTCCTTAGTGTTATTGGATTGGTCACTCAGTTTGGTACATTGTCTTTGCCTTCACCCAACTCCATATTTGTCTCTTACCTATCTAGCAACTTTTCCTCCTCTCCCCACCCATCTCTCATAACCAAAAAAGAAAGCTTCCTTCCATATATAAACTTTTTCTTGACTTTTTAAAACAGTGAACTAATATACTTCTGTGACTGACTTATTTCACTGAAAATAATGTCCTCCAAGTTCATCCATGTTATGTGGTTTTTCACAGATTCCACATTATTCTTTAGTGTTGCATGTTATCCATTGTGTGTATGTACCATAATTTGGTTATCCATTCTTCTGTTCATGGGCACTTGGGTTGTTTCCTTCTCTTTGCTACGGTGAATAGTGCTGTGATGAACATGGCTGTGCACATATCTTTCCTGTCCTGGCTCTCACTTCTTTAGGTTACACATCTAGTAATAGGATTGCTGGATTAAATGATACTTCCATTTTCAAATTTTTAAGGAATCAAGAAG
This sequence comes from Orycteropus afer afer, assembly GCF_000298275.1. NCBI lineage: Eukaryota > Metazoa > Chordata > Mammalia > Tubulidentata > Orycteropodidae > Orycteropus > Orycteropus afer. Next base: position 2,736,721 of record NW_006921780.1, read on the forward strand.
GGAGTGTGTCAGGGTTGTATCCTTTCACCATTCTTATTCAATCTGTATGCTGAACAAATAATCCGAGAAGCTGGACTATATGAAAAAGCAAGTGGCATCAGGATTGGATGAAGATTCATTAACAACCTGTGATATGCTGATGACACAACTTTGTTTGCTCACTCGAAGCACTTACTGATGAAGATTGAAAAATACAGTCTGCAGCATGGATTTCATCTTTATATAAAGAAAACAAAAATCCTCACAACTGGACTTATAAGCAAAGCATCATGATAAATGGAGAAAAAAATTGAAGTTGTCAAAGACTTACTTGGTTCTGCAATCAATGCCAATGGAAGTAGCAGTCAGGACATCAGATAACATATAGCACTGGGAAAATCAGCTGCAAAGGACCTCTTTCATGTGATGAAGAGCAAAGATGTCTCCTTCAGGACTAAGGTGTGCCTGACACAAAGCCATGGTATTTTCAATCACCTCATATGCATGTGAAAGCTCGATAACGAATATGGAAGACCGAAGAAGAGTCAATGCTTTTGAGTTGTGATGCTGAAGAAAAACACTGAAAGTACCATAGACTGCTAAAAGAACAAGCAAATCTGTCTTGGAGGAAATGCAGCCCGAATGCACCTTGGAAGTGAGAGTGGCCACACTTCATCTCACCTACTTTGGTCATGTTGTCAGAAGGCACCATTCCCTGGAGAAGGTTGTCATGCTTGGTAAGGTGGAGGGTCAACAGAAGAGGGGAAGGCCCTCAACGAGATGGATTGACAGAGTGGCTGTGGCCATGGGTTCAAGTATAGCAGGGATCACAGAGTTGGTGTGGGACTGGGCAGTGTTTCATTCTGTGCATAGGGTAGCTATGAGTTGGATATGACTGGAAGGCACCTAACAACAAAAGGGATCACCATACTGATTTCCACAGTGGTTGTATTATTTTACAGTCACACAGCAGTGAAGGAGAGTCCCTATCTTTCCACATCCTTGCCAGCATTTGTTATTTTCTGTGTTGTTGAACTTTGCTATTAGTGTTGGGGTGAGATGGTGTGGTGGTTAAGTTTGTGTGTCAACTGGGGTAAACCTGGTTGAGTGGCTGGGAAGCTGCATGTAGTACTCCACCATGTTGAGACTGGCAATCAACTCTATGGTGGAATCTACTGTGAGCAGCTGAGTAGCTGCCTTTGGGTATGTGGTCTGCTTTCCATATATAAGGAACAGCTTTGGGAACGGTCTTTAGCTTATGGCATACTTGAACACTGCATGTAACCATGTCATTGTTCAGCAGCCTGCCATGCTTTGCCGACCTTAAGACTTACAATGGAATTGAACTAATGGCCTGCCATGTGGTTTGGTAACATCAGGATGTGCCATTTTATTTGTCAACTTTGGTCTTGTTAGCCTCAGCAGCCAGTAGCTGCCTGAGTGAAGAGATGTCTCTAGCTTTAGTGGGCCGGGAGCAAGAGGCAGAGCTGAAGCCCAAGGTTGAGGGGCTTTCACACAGCTCCTAGAGCCTGGCACTTTGAACTTGGACTAAAAGTCTCCAAATTGTGAGAGAATAAACTCCTGTTTGTTAAAGCCATCTCATTTGTGATATATTCTTGTCAGAACAGCACTAGGGTAACCAGAACAGATGGTATCTCATTGTTTTGATTTGCATCTCTCTAATGGCTAATGATTGTGAATGTTTCTTCATGTGTTTGTTGGCCACCTGAATATCTTCTTTGGTGAAGTGTCTCTTCATGTCTTATGCTCATCACATAACTGGATGTTTTGTTGTTTTGATGTTGAGGTATTGCAGCTTTCTATAAATTTTAGAGATAAGTGCCTTGTCAGATATATTTTTGCCAAATATTTTTTCCAATCTGTAGGTTCTCTTTTCAGTCTAATGTTGATAAATCCTTGCATACCTGATGATTCCTACTTGGTCATGATGTATATATATTTTTATATATGTTTTTTGGAGTCTATTGGCTAGGATTTTTTTTTAAGATTTTTGCATCTATAATCATGAGACATATTGGTCTGTAGTTTTCTTTTTTAGTGATATCTTTGTCTGGTTTGGGTACCAAGGTATGCTTGGTTCATAAGATGAATTTGGAAGAATTCCATCTTTGTCTATGTTCTAGAATAGTTTCAGTAGGATTGGTGTCAGTTCTCTGAATATTTGGTAGAATTCTCCAAAGAAACCACCTGGGCCAGGACTTTTTCTTTGTTGGTAATTTTGTTATGACTTGTTCAACTTCTTCCTTTGTTATGGGTCTTTCCAAATTTCCCACCTCAGTCTGTGTTAGTTTAGGCAAGGAGTGTGTTTCTAGACATCTGCCCATTTTTTTTTTTTTTAGGTTTTAAAATTTGTTGAAGTACAGTTCTTCATGGTATCCTGAAGTTCAAGGTGAGTTGGGCTTGTATTGGCCATGGGTCATTGACAGTCAGTTGATGCAGAAGCAATTGGTGGCCCTAAATCAGTGTGTGGGGCTGTAGGAGGTGTGGATGTGGTTGTGTTATATGGGCATGATTACTGTCTCTCACTCAGTTAGACAATAACAATAATAATTTAAAAAACACAAAAATAAAAATAAGAAGATGAAAAAACACAAACTGCATAAACAAAGAGGAAGTATCTCAATAACCAAAAAAAGGAAATGCAATAACTGAGAAGAAATATTTGAAGAAATACTTTAAAAAGATAAAAGGAATATAAATAGAAAAGCCCACAATATTTTGAGAGGGGAAAATAAGAGAAAAGAGCAAGAGTAAAATGATAATAAAGGAAAAATGAGGAAACCACCCAAAGAAAAACAAGAGATGAGCACAACCAAAGGGGAAAAAAAAAAAAAAAGATGGGGCCAGGAAAAGGGAAGAGATTAAAAAATAAACAAGAACAAGGGAAGGGAAAAAGAAAGAAAGAAAAGGAAGAAAGGAGAAAGTAAAAAAGAATAATTTTAAAACAACAGAAACAAAATTGACTGGGGTGGGGGGGATGCAGGACACCAATGTTCTGTCAGTGCACATAGACTGGGATGGAATTATTGCTGGTCCAGAAGGTGGTTGGGGGTGCAAGGTGGCCCACCTCCGTTCACCAAGAAGGTGTGGGGTATAAGAGTAACAAGGGGAAAATTGCACCTTTCTAGTCATCAACCTCTGGTGTGGTTGCCTATGTTGTCCTTGGCAAGTGGAGCATATTCTTAGGTTGCTGGGATCAGAACACTGGTTGAAAATATTCAAAATGGCTGCACCACTTGCAAATATTCAAAATGGCTCCACCCTAAAGACAGCCAAAATTCCACAGCTCAGTTTTTCTCCTTGTTTGCTGTTTTCCTTTCTAATTGTCAGCTGCCAGTGTAGCTATCCATGCAGTCCTTGGCAAGCAGGGCCAATTCTTAGATTGCTTCCCAGATCCTAACAACACTTGTAAATATTTAAACTGGCTGTGCCATCAGGACAGCCAACAATCCACATCTCCATTTGTCTCTTTATTCACTGTTTTCATTCAGTTTTTTTCTACTAGGTGCTATTTAATCCACTTCTCCATCCTTTCTTTCAAAGCTCAAAATTATCTATCTATCAAAGAATTATCTATCTATCAAAGCCCAGTATTATCTTCTGTATCTGTTTCAGTTGGTTTCTCATTTCTTTGTTTAAGAGGGGTTGTGCAGCTTGTCTGCCTATTCTACCATCTTGCTGGAATTCCCCATCTTCCTTTTTAAGTAGAGGATTTTTTTTCAAAAAAAAAAAAAAAAAAGATATTAAAGACATAACAATCATATAGGCTTTGAAGGACTATGATATGCTTTCTAAATAACAAATTATTTATTTAAATTAGTAGAGCAGGAAAGTAATTTCATGTAGTGTTAAAGATCAAGGACTTTGGAAGAAGACAGACCTGATTTTAATCCCGACTCCAGCCTGATATTGGGAAAACAGCTTTACTGTTTCTCTCTAAAATAGAGAAAACACAGATACATTAGTTATCTTAGTGTCTGACACAGCATTAGAAATCAATCTAAAATAGGTACTATAGTTCTTAGCTAGGAAAAGACATTGGAAAGAAATCTGCACAGAGAAAATCACACATGAAAATACTTAAAAATGTTCAAGAACACAGTACATTCTCTACTGCTGAAATGTGAAAACATGAAACATAAAAAATGATGGGAAGATGGGGGCAGAGTTTAAAAGTTCAAATTGTTTAGTCTAGCTTCATAAATAAAATGAAAACTTCATTATGAAAAGTAGGTAAGATGGAAAAACTTTATATAGAAGAATGCCTGATGACTTTGATATTTTAGCACAAAATTTTCTGGCAACTACCTGCAGAGAAGCATTACAGAGTAGGCTTGGAGGAAGAAAGATCAATCAAAGCAGTGGAGAGCTGGAGCCTTATTATTCCTCAACCATAAAGAACTCATTGTTAAATAACTCAATGAGCTAGTTGTTAAAACTATGGCCTCTTGGAATCAGCCATGGTGACAATCTTAACACCACCAAAATCTGCAAATGCTACAAACCAGAACTTTTTTATTTTATTTTATTTTTATTTGGGTGAAGATTTACAGAGCAAATTCACTTTCCATACAGCAGTTCACATATACATTGTCGCATGTCATTGACCACAGTTTACCACAATGCAACAGCTCCCCTCCCACTTCTTCCCCATAGTTACCACTTCCCAGTGTCCAT
>NW_006921780.1:2744372-2747434 GCF_000298275.1 Orycteropus afer afer
TCAGTTTGCTATCAGACCGCAGTTCCATATGTCTCCTTTTTTTTTGGTATTTTCACGCAAATTCTTCTGCTAGTTGGGGTTTCCACTTCTGTATCCTTCCCTTCAAGGCTCAGGGGTCCAAGATTATCTTCTGTGTCTGTGTTAATTGGTTTCCCTTTTCTTTGTTGAACAGGGTCTGCGCAGTCCTTCTGCCTAGTCCGCCATCTTGCCGGAACTCCCAAATCAGAACTTTTTAAAGTTGGAAAGCTGGCTTACCAGTACCACAGAGAATATAAATATAAAGGAATATAAATAGAAAAACCCACAATATTTTGGGAGGAGAAAATAAGAGAAAAGAGCAAGAGTAAAACAATAATAAAGGAAAAATGAGGAAACTGTCAAAAGGAAAACAAGAGATGAGAACAACCAAAGGAAAGAAAAAAGATAGGACCAGGAAAAGGGAAGAGAATAAAAAATAAACAAGAACAATGGAAAGGAAAAAAGACTATTTCAAAAATCTAGATATGAAGAGGAAAGACCAGAAAGATTTGAATTAATGAAAAAACAGAAAAAAATTCTCTGAAGATAGAGTATCACTATTAGTGACCAATTGAGTGATGAAGGTAAGAAACATAAAAGATTCAAGAACCATTCAAGGATGACTCAAGGATGTTATTTAGGGATCTGGATCAATAGTGCTACTATTCATTAATATTGAGAATGCTGGAGAAGAACATAGTTCAGGGAATGAAAATGCATTCTATATTGGACAGTTCAATATGCACACATACAGGTTATCCAAGAAGTTTCTAGCTATCAGTCTGGAGATGCATGCATGTGGATATAATGGATCTAGAACAAAAATATTATTATTCTTTACTCAAAATTGTTGTAGTTATCAATTTTTACATGGTTGTTCAAGCTATCAGCTTGGATGATATGGCTTAAAATAAATAATAATGCAGAAACTACATTTATATGAAATGAAAGCACTTGTTGATCACACACCAAGTGGTAAGCATTATACTTACATTAACTCAATTAATACTTTGAATAAATAGTGATGAAGATATAATAGTTATTTTCATTTCATAGATATAGATGTTCAGAAAAAGTAATCTGATATAATTGGCACACCTAGTAAATTCCAGGTTGGGCAATCCTACTTCCGTAGTGATACTGTCTCGGAAACCCAAGGAGGGGTCACTATGAGTCGGGGCCGACTCGACGGCAATTAACAACAACAGTAAATTCCAGAAGTGAGATTTCAGTACAGACTGTCTGTCTTGAGAGTTCAAATTCTTGAGCAAGTTAATCAGAATATTACAGACATGAGAATGAAGCCAGGGAAAAAATATTGATATGAAAGTGAATGAAAATAAGTGAACAGAAAGGTGAAAAGAAACCTGGAAATTGTAACAAGAATTTAAAATAAGCTTAATGAGGAGGAGGTCTATAGAGCTCTTTCCAGGCACAAATTATGGGGGGGGGGGCGGTAATGACTCAAAAGAGTAACGTATAAATGAGATGGCTGAGAAAGAACAAACAGCTTTTGAGGAAGGACAAGGAGAATGATGTAACCCACAGTGTGGAGAGGCAGTGTGGAAATGTAGGATGAGATTCATCTCAATTGCTGGACTCTCATTGTGTTTTCTTTTTCTCTCCTTCAAGGTTATCAAGACCCAGAAAAGCAAGAAAGGATCAATCAATTTTAATTTCAATCTGGACGTTGAAGTAAGTAAACCCCCTCCTAATCAATTAGATGGCATTAATAGTCATTTTGTCAAAGTTGAGACTTTCATTTAAATAATAGATTCAGTAGAAATACACAGCACATTAAGAATTTTTATAAGTTGTGAATTAAGTTGCTTTCTTTTATGAAATTTTACTCTTACATCTTCTGTGTTTTGTAAGAACACTACAGTTTATAACAAGATGATTTGACACAGTGGCTGCAACAATGGGCTCAAGGATCATGAGGTTAGCATAAGACTGGGCAGTATTTTGTTCTGTTATACATAAGGTTGTGATGAGTTGGAGATGACTCAATGGTGCCTAACAGCAACAACACCACAATTTATAATGGATATAATGTAAAAACTAAAATTTCCTTATAAAGGACATTTTTCTTCAGAAGTGCCACATTTGGTCTACTTAATCCAGTAGCAAGTTGAGTGAGGGTGATTATTTGTGTGCTGTGAGGAACAGAGGGTGGGGTGCACAAGGACTCTTCAACTCTAGGATCTATATTCTGAATGAAGTCTCTAGAGAATAAGGCTCTCACCTGGATTCTGCCTAGTTAGGCAAATTAGTCCTACAGTCCATGAAGGAATCACCAAGCTATGTAACCTGGGGAAGGGCTGCATTAGTATAGAGAAAAGCATTCCTTTTGCATATATATATCCCTCTGAAGAGAAATAGTTGGATAAATGTTTCTCTAGAGAATTTTTGGTCATTTTAACAATGGTACTAATACATGGAGGAAGCTTCCTTGTATCTGCCTGGTATGGAATATCTATCCCACTCACTTGACCTAGTAGATCATCTCCTTATTAGTTCTCCAATTATATTTTTTTCTTCCCACATTTGATGTGTGTTGATTCCAGAACAAAATAACCAAAGGAGGGACACACACAAAGCAAAAAGTTGCATGATAAATTAAATTTATTCTAATGACAGTAAATAGCACTTATATAAATTAAATATCTAAAATCAGTATTTATCTCATTCTGGCAAGATGACAGACTAGGCAGAAAGATTGCACAGACCCTCTGCAACAAAGAAAAAGGAAACCAATTAACATGTTGTTGTTGTTGTTCTTAAGTGTCGACAAGTCGTTTCTGACTCATAGCGACCCCATGCACAGCAGAACGAAACACTGCCCGATCCCGCGCCAGCCCCACAATACCTGCTATACTTGAGCACATCATCACAGCCACCATCCAATCCATCTCGTTGAAGGCCTCCCCCTCTTTCATCGACCCTCCATCCTACCAAGCATGACATCCTTCTCCAGGGAATGGTCCCTTCTTACAACATGACCAAAATAGGTGAGACGACGTCTGGCCATTCTTGCTTCCAAG
>NW_006921780.1:2767981-2825514 GCF_000298275.1 Orycteropus afer afer
TGAGGAACTGTATAGTTTTAGATTTCACATTTTAGTATTTGATCCATCTGGAGTTCGTTTTTGTGTATGGTGTGAGGTACAGATCTTGTTTCATTTTTCTTCAAATGGATCTCCAGTTTTTCCATAACAGCTCTGGTAGCATAGTGGTTAAGGCCCTTGACTGCTAACCAGATGGCTGGTGGCTCACACCCACCAGCCACTTCTCGGAAGGAAGATGGGCCAATCTACTTCTGTAGTGATACTGCCTCAGAAACTCAAGGTCGCTATGAGTCTGGTCTGACTCGATGGCACACAACAATAAGAATAACAACAACATATGGCATAAATAGACTCTCAAGCATAACTCAAAATGCACAAATAGCTTAAGAGAAACCAGATAATTGAGACCTTCTAAAAATTAAATTTTTATGTGCTTCTAAAGAGTTCTCCAAAAGAGTAAAAAGAGAACCTACAGATTGGGAAAAATATTTAGTAATAACATATCTGACAAGGGACTTATCTCAAGAATTTATAGAAAACTCCAACACCTCAATAACAAAAAGACAAACAATCCAATTAAAAAATGGGCAGAAGACATGAATAGACACTTCACCAAGGAGGATATTCAAGTGGCCACAAACATATGAAGAAATGCTCATGATCATTAGCTATTAGAGAGATGCAAATCAAAACAACAATGAGATACCATCTTGCTCCAACACTAGTAGCAAAGTTCAACAGGATAGAAAATAACAAATGCTGGCAAGGCTGTGGAGAGATTGTGACTCTCATACACTGCTTGTGGGACTGTAAAATGGTACAACCATTGTGGAAAGCAATATGGCAATTCCTTCAAAAGTTGGAATTAGAAATACCATTTGACCCAGCCATTCTGTTACTAGGTATATACCCTAAAGAAGTGAGAGCCATGACAAGAACAGATATATGCACAACCATGTTCATCACAGCACTATTTACAATAGCCAAAAGATGGAAACAACCTAGGTGCCCATCAACTGAGGAATAGATAAACAAAATATGTTACATACACACAGTGGAATACCATGCAACGCTAAAGAATAATGTAGAATCTGAAAAACACTGCATACCATGGATGAAACTTGGAGGACATTATGCAGAGTGAAATAAGTCAATCACAAAAGGACAAATATTGTATTAGTCCATTATTGTAAAAGTTAAGGAAATTTTTATCTATAGAGGGAAATTTTCTTTGCTGGTTACCAGGGGTGGGAGGGGAGGGGAGCGAACGCTGTTAGATAGATAGAGATAAGTATTGATTTGGGTGAAGAGAAGGGCAATGTACCAAATATGAGTGACTAATATGGCAGCAATGAGGATGAGAAAGACATAGACAGGTACATGGGAGGTACAGACAACAAATACGAACCCTTTTGTACATACAGTACTGCATTGTCATTGAAAGCTAACATGGGTATATGGGTGGATAGATGGGTGGACAGGCTGAACGATTAGGTATGCCTATGAAATGGGGAGTGTATCCAAGAACATATATAGCATTGGCAGACAATGGTCCTATAAGTTTATGTGAATGATCAGAATTCCCAGGTGTGTAGTAGAGCTGACAAGGGGCAAGGATGTGGTCACAGTTTGGTCACAGCCAGCTACCCAGAGGGACCAAGTAGTTGAACCTGCAGGCTTGGGACCATAGTCGCAGGGGACATCAAGCTCAATAGCATAACATACTATACAAAACATTGTTCCACCTCCTACTTTGGTAAGTAGTGACTGGGATCTTAAAAGCTAGCAAGCTGCCATCTAGATGCAACTATGGGTCTCTTCTTGTCCAGAGCAAAGAAGAATGAAGAAAATAAAAATTCATGGAAACAATTAGTCCTAGTGACTTGTACACCATTTGATCTGCAGCCTATATGATTATGAGACCAGAAGAACTAGATGGTGCCCAGCTACCACTGTCATCCACTTGGAAGGGGATCTATGTAGGAGATCCTTGATGGAGAGAGAGAATTATGTGGAACAAAACTCAAAATCTTTTGGAGAAAAAAAAGGGAGGGAACCAGGCTTGCTGGTCTGACAGAGCCTGGTGGAACCACTGAGACTATGGCCCCTAGATGCCCTTCAGATCTGGAATTGAACCCACACCTGTGGCTTCCAGCCAAACAAAAGACAGGCATGTGAGTTGAACATTTACCTCAAATAGATACACTCTTTGGAGAGAACAATCATGGGAGAAAGAAGGGCTGCTCATGCACAGGGAGACAGCTCAGGGGACAGGAGTGCATGGAAGGATGGACACAGGGAAGAGGTAAATATGGGTAAGAAGTGGAAGGGGAGTTGTTGCATTGTGGTAAACGGTGGTCAATGTCATGAGACAAAATGTATGTGAACTGCTGTATGGAAAGTGAATTTGCTCTGTAAACCTTCACCCAAATCACAATCACAAAATAAATAAATAAATAAAATCAGTATTTATGATTTAACTATTGACTTCTAGTTATGGCCCAACATAAGCAACCATATAACTGAATAAAATACATGAGGTTATGATTTGCTGGTTTTAAACAATAGGCAGCACAGGAATGAGATTCCTGATAGAAGACACAATCAAAAGTAAGCTCCACAATTGCTCCAGAAATTCCACAGGATTTTCTGATTGCAGGCTAGTGAGCACAAAGCAGTGTGTGCTAATCACACTGATTAGAGGACTCAGAGCTCAGACTTCAGTGTGAAAAGGGCTAAAATCTTGAGAGAAGGGGGCTATGCAGAGTGTGGTGTGTTGGTCATTTGCTGAATGCTGGATTGCACATATATGGTGCATTATAAGGCTTATCAGAAAGTAACTCATTTGAATTTGAGAACAAAACACAGGTAAATAGTGCTGGGGGACACTGGAGGTTGCTAGAGTTTATCTTTAGTACTCTGAGCATCTAGTTAGACAGAAAGCTTCTACCATAAGAATAAAGATCACAATAGACTAAGGGTTATTCTAGATGTTCCCTAACAAATCCTAAGACCAAGCCCTGTCATGATTCAGAGAAGAGATAGAATCAGTCCTGCCCAAAATGGAGGAGCTCAATAAATATCTTGGAATTTATATAAATCCATCATGACAAAGCTTAAAATCAAGCCTACACTTCTGAAATGATCAAGTAATAATTGAAATGCCTATTTGAACACCAACAACTGCAACAATAACTTTTTTCAAAGGCTTTTAAACAATCCAAAGTTTATGAAAGACATCATTAAAAATGTGCAGTACTCAATCTAAAATTACTAGACCTGCGGAGAAAGAGGAAATTGTGATTGTTTTAAAGGAAAAAAAAAAAAAAAAAGCAATGAGTGGAAATTAATACTGAGATACCCAAGATGTTGTATTTAGCAGTCTTTAAAGCAGCTATTATAAATATGTTTAAAAAATTAAAATGAAATATGTTCAAACAATTAGAGTAAAATGTGATCTGGATAAGTGAACAAGTAAGGAGCTTCACCCAAGAATTGAATGAAAATTTTAGAACTGAAGGTTTCAATAACTGAAACAAAAAATTCACTGGCTTGGCTTATTAGCAAACTGAATACTGGAGAAAGAAATATAAATAAACTTGCAGACATATCAATAGGAACTATCTACTTTGACATGCAGAGAGAAATATTATTGAGAAACTCACCAAACTAAAGCAACAGTACAACAATAACCAAAAAAAAAAAAAAAAAAAAGCCTAATGGATGGGTCATGAATAATTCTCCCAGAAGGAGAATAAAAATGAAGCAGAAAAACACCCAAAGTTATTATGGATAAAAATTACAAAATATGTTGCAAAACATTGATTTATATAACAAAGTGACTCAGCCAACCTCAAGCCGTTTAACCACAAAATAAAACAAAAACGGTACTATGGACATTATAGTCAAACTGCTGAACAAAAGATTTATGGAGAAAATAGTGTGGTTCAAGGAGGATAAAATACAAGTATTACTAAAATCCCCAAGACTGAAACCTTACAGTATGCACTATGACCAAACGGAAGTAAATCAGAAATCAATAACAATACGATACTATAGAAAAATCCACAAGTTGGAAATTATGTAACACATTGAAAAATAACCCATATGTCAAAGAAGAAGTCCCAAGGAAAATTAAATAATGTGTTAAACTGGAGGGGAATCAATAAAAACACATAATATAAAAATGAGTGGTTCCCAGCAAAAAGCAGTGCTCAGGGGTAAATATATTTTCAATGGCAAATATATAGGTCAGTTTTATTACATTTTTGGTTTGTAACTGTATTTTTTATGACATGCTTGATGTAAAAGGCAAATGCATAAAAATAATTATAAATTTATGTTACTGGGTGCACAATGTATAAACAAGCAATTAATGACAACAAAAGAGAAGAGGAACTGAATACTGTATATTATGCAACATGATGGCACTTCACACACACACACAGAAACTCACACACACAGACACACATGGAAATACAATACCTAACATAAATACCTCCCTATCTAGAGTTAAGTTTGTAAGAAAAGTGTGTACTGTATTTTTAAATAACTCAATTTAATTTCTGCATCAAGACTCTTAATAAATTAATTAATTCAGACATTTTTGCTTAGCCACTGCTTTTCCCAGGGTCATAGCTAAATTCTTGGGATATCAGGAATTGGAGAAAATAGAAGGAAAAAAAAAAAAAGATCTGGATGATATCTATCCTTTGAAATTTGTGGACATTTTCTTTATGTCCTTGAATTTAATCATTATTACTCAGTGTCCCATGTGAACTGGAGAAGAGAGTATATATATGCTGATTGTTAGATTCAGAGTTCCATAATGGTCCATTTGACTGTGTCAACTGTGCTATTGAAATTGTCTACACCTATGCTGACTTTGACTGCTAGATTTACGTGTTGTTGTTATGTGCCATCGAGTCAAACCGGACTCATAGCGACCCCTCCTTGGGTTTCCGAGGCAGTATCACTACGGAAGTAGGATTGCCCAACCTTCCTTCCGAGGAGTGGCTGGTGGGTTTGAACTGCCAGCCGTCTGCTAAGCAGGCAAGTGTCTTAGCCACTATGCTACCAGAGCTCCCGCTAGATTTACGTAGGTATGCTGAAATCTCTGATCCCTATGATGGTAGTTGTGTCACTTTCAAAAAAAGTAGTAGGTAGTTTCATAAAGTTTCGTTTTCTATAAGCTGGAGCTATTTTATTAAGTACATGGATGTTTATGATTATTCTTTCTTTTTGGTGAGTAGAAAGATTTTTTACAATATAGTGATACTGTTTCTAATGGTTTTGTCTGATTTAAGGTCATTTTATTTCTGCTATCATCATCATTATACATGTGTTTGCTTATTATTTGCATATTATGATTTTTACCATCATTTAACTTTCTTACTTTCTTATGCTTCATGTGGATCTAATGTACACAGTTTTATAATGAACATAGAGCTATTCTTTTTTTTTTTTTTTAATCTATCAAACTATCTTTGCCATTTTACTGGTAACAGTAGTACATTTACATATATTGCGATAACAAAATGAAACCTATTTTCTAACATTTCAAATTTTTATTTCAGTTTGAACAGATTTTCTGTTTCCATTTATATCCTTTTTATCAATTGAAAGTTGATCTCTATACTTTTTAAAAAAAAAAGCGGTGTTAGCTCATTTTTATTTTCCCTGGCTTTGTTTCAGCTCTCCTCCAAAATGTTGGTATTAAATGCAATTTTATATCCATGATATTGTGGTTATTCTTTCTGGTTTTCTTTCTTTGGTCCCATTTCTTTATTATTTTTAACTTTATTAAGTTGCTCAATCATGCTTACCTTCCATTTGGCTTGCAACTTCATTTGCATTTTGTTCTTCTTCTCATTTGAGGACTTCCTCTTAAAGTGGGTCTGTCGATGACAAACCTTCAGAATCCTTGAATGTTTGACAGAAAAAAAAAGTATTATACCCAGCATACAAATGGCAATTAAGCCTCATACAATATGTGAGATTGAAAATAATTTCCCTTAACACACAACACCTTAACAGAATCACTTAAGAGCTAATAGGTTTCGGAATTCAGAATTATTCTGTTATAGAAAGGCAAGTTATGTATGTTGTTGTTGTTGTTGTTGTGTGCCATTGAGTCGGACCCAACTCATAGCGACCCCTCCTTGGGTTTCCAAGGTGGTATCACTATGGAAGTAGATTGCCCAGACTTCCTTCTGAGGAGTAGCAAGTTGTGTATACACATGTAAAATACCCTGTTGGACGTGGACCAACATCTGACAATATAAACACCATATATCTGTAGCAAGAAATCTCAATCCAAATAGAATAAATAAGGTCAAAAATTTAGCTCAGAGTTGGCAACAAAAATAAATTTTTAGAGCTTTTGGGATTTTGGAATTATAAATGATTTATACTGTGTGCCACTGAATTGATTCTGACTCAGTGACTGGAATAGAACTGCTACATAGGGTTTCCCAGGTTGTAATCTTTACGGGAAGAGATTGCCAGGTCTTGCCTCCCATGGAGTGACTAGTGTTTTCCAATCACCGACCTTTCCGTTAGTAGAGAAGAGCTTAACTATTGTACAACCAAGGTCCATATGATTTGCATACCTATGGCTTAAAATATTACTTCAGTGTCCTGAGTTCCTCTATCGTTCTGCATCACATTTATCTGTATGTGTTATGTTCTTCTTTCTGGAAGCATTTAGAAACTTCTTGTATTTGGTATCTTTTTCATTCTATAATAACTTATACAGATGGTGGATTACTTTCTTGGCACATTTTTAATCTGAGGCCATTCATCTCACTTTCATTTTGGAGAATTATTTATCTACTTTATTCAAATTTGATTCCCCTTATTTTTAGTTTTCTTTTCTACATGAATTACTAGGAGGAAAGAAAAAAAAAAAAAAAAAAAAAAAGCCTCTCACTGCTTTCAAGTCCGTTCCAACTCATAGCAACCTCTCCTTGAGTTTCCAAGGGGGATAGGGGGTATAACTACGGAAGTAGATCGCTCAATCTTCCTTCTAGCAGTTAAATGCCTTAGGCACTATGCCACCAGAGCTCCTATGTGGATGTCAATTCTATGCTTCTTATCTTCTAAATTTTCTTTTATATTTTCTATTTCCTTTGTTTCTCAGCTTCATTCTGGAAGAATTACTCAATTTGATCTTCCAGCTAAGAAATACATCAGTTGTATCAGTTCCACAATTTATTTCATTTCTTGTATTCTTTGACTAAAAAACAAAAATTCCATCAAGTCAATTCTACTCATAACAACTGACTGTATGGGACACAGTAAAATTGCCCCATAGGGTTTTCAAGGCTGTAATCTTTACAGAAACAGACTACCACATCTTTCCCCTATGGAGGAGTTGGTGGGTTCAAACCAGTGACCTTTTGGATAACAGCTGAATGCTTAAAGATTGCCACCTTTTAATTACTGAATATTTCTACTTGATAACTTTATCATGTCTTGTTTTTCTTTCACTTTCTACTTAAGTATATTTGGTATGCTTATTTTAAATATATGTCCTATCTATTATAATGCCCTAGTCCAAATGGTACAAAACAGCATTGCTGTTTTACTTTCAAAGTATTGCTTGCATTATTTTACTGAGGTTTACTCATCAGTTACCTAAGAGGCTGGACATATGAGTTCACATCCCTGTGACAGTATCAACTACTTTGTTTAATAAAGTGTTTTAAAGACAAATACCAAGAGCAAAATCTAAACCAGTGCCATGCATTAAAGAAGAGGATCCCTGGAGCAGAGTACAGATACCACAAAACTAGTTAGTCTTTCCACACCATGCAAGTCAGGGGTCATAGTATAATGTTCAGATCCTTAAAAAGACTTAGCTTTAAGAGAAGACAGACTCTTCTGGATGGCAAAGCATCAGCACTAGGGCGATGGTGCACTAGAGGAGGAAGAGAAAGTTGCTTCTGTTTTTATTTTCTGCTTGTCCATCCCAGCCTGTCTTCTGTGATACCCTGTACCTGGCCCACTGAAGCCAGTATCTGTAGGGAATGGATATACAAAGATTATGCCAAGAGAGTAGGAAGAAAAGACCAGTATAGAATTTAAATCACCACTCTTTAATCTATTTTGTATTTTTTAATCTATTTTATTTAATCTATTTTGTAAATAGTGCTACAGTTGCTCAATGACCCAGACTGCAGCTCCACCACCACCCCACACACAGCATCTCACGAAAGGCTCTTATGTATACAGTGTTTCTCAAAGATTGTTGCTTATTTGTTGGCTCTAATAATTCAAATTACCCTTGATAGTTTCTCCAGGTTTTATTTGAAGGATGAAGCTAACAATTTCTGTCTGTTTCTCATCTTGACACAGGTGGTCATAGATGGAGCCCTTCTCTAGTCAATGACACCTCAGCTCCCTTTGATCCATGACAGTTTAATTACACATGTGACTATCTCTAGACAACACTGCTTTTCTCGTACAAATTTACTTGGACCAACACTTATCTGTCAATTAGTTTTATTGTGGTAGCTTGTGTGTTGCTGAGATGCTGGAAGCTATAACACTGGTATTTCAAGTACCAACAAGTTATGATTTCAGTAGAGCTTCCAGTCTGAAACAGAATAGGAAGAAGGACATGGTCAGGTCCACTACTGAATAAAATACTGGTTACTGAAAACATTGTGAATAGCAGGGAATGTACGAAGTATGAATCTAAGGAAGTATGAAGTTGTCAAAAATGAAAAGGAATAATATGTGTGGATACATAGGTAGACAAGCTAAATGATCAGGTATGTCTAGGTAGAAGGGACTATACCCATCATCATATATAAGTTTGGCAGATGAAATTACTATATGTGTATTTATATGTGCTGTAAATGTCCATATATATAAGAGAGCTAATAGGACAAAATTATGATAACTTCTAACCCACAGCCAACCACCTTGAGGGAGTGAGTCACTGGGCTGGAGGCTCTGGACCATGGTCACAGGGGACCTCAAGCCCAATTGGCATAGTATACCACAAAAAACATTGTCCTACATCTTACTTTGGTAATGACTGGGGTCTTAAAAGCTTGTGAATAGCCTTCTAAGATGCAGCAATTGATTTCTCCTAGTCTAGAGCAAAGAAGAATGAAGAAAATCAAAGACGCATGGAAACAGCCTAAGGGACTAGTGGACATTGCAAACCTCAGCCTACATGACCATGAGACTAGAAATACTAGATGGTGCCCAGCTACCACTGTCAACCACTCAGAAAGGGATCAATGTAAGCAATCCTGGATAGAGTGAGAGAAAAATGTGGAACAAAACTCAAAATAATAATAATAATAAAGATCTGGCTTACTGGTCTGATAGAGATCTGTGAAACCCCTGAGACTATGGACCCTAGCCATCCTTCAAGTCTGGAATTGAATTCAATCCTGTGGCTTCCAGCCAGACAATGGACAGGCCTACAAGGTGCACATTTACACCAAGTAGATACATACCTTAGAACAATCATCCGTGGAAGATCAGAAGGACAGCATTTGCACAGAGAGACAGCTCAGAGGGCAGGAATGCATAGGTAAGAAGGACACAGGGAAAAGGTAAATACAGGGAGGAAGTGGGAAGAGAGCTGTTACATTATGGGGATTGCAATCAATATCATGATACAAAATGTGTATGAACTGTTGCATGGAAAATGAATTTGTTCTGTAAACTTTGCCCAAAATCAGAGTTGAAAAAATGAAAAAGAATGCATAAACATAGAAGTACTAAGAAGTTGAAATGGACTGGTGTTGGCCATTTGAATTAGATAATCATATGGTTTACTATGCCAGAATGACAAATTGAAGAGTAATGAGGTTGCATTCATCACAAAAAAAGATTTCAAGATTCATAATGAAGTACAATGTTGTGAGTGATAGGAAAATATTAACACACTTACAAGAAAGACTAGTTAATACTACTATTTATGCACCAACTGCTGAAACCAAAGATGAAGAACTTGAAGATTTTTAGCAACTTCTGCTATCTGAAATCGACCAAACATCCAATGAAGATGTATTAATAATTACTGATGTTTGGACTGTGAAAGTTGGAAACTAAGGAGAAGCACCAGTAGTTGGAAAATACGTTCTTGGTGACAGAAATGATGCTGGAGATCACAGGATAGAATTTTGCAAGACCAATGTTTTATTCACTGCAAATATGTTTTTTTAACAACATATATGATGAATATACACATGGACCTTGCCACATGGAATACACAGGAGTCAAATTGACTACATGTGTGGAAAGAGATGATGGAGAAGCTCACTATCATCAGTCACAATGAAGCCAGGGAATGACTGTAAACCAGGCTATAAATTGCTCACATACAAGTTTAAGTTGAAGGTGAAGAAAATGAAGGCACCTCCATGAGAGCCAAATTACAACCTTGAGCACACCCCAATCGAATTTAAAGACCATCTCATGAATAGATTTGAGGTATTGAACACTAATGAATGAAGACTAGATGAGTTATAGGATGACATCAAGGATATCATACATGAAGAAGGCAGAAGGTCACTAAAAAGACAGGAAAGGAAGAAAAGACAGAAATGGATGTTAGAAGAGACTCTGAAACTTGCTCTTGAATGGAGAATAGCTAAAGCAAATGGAAAAATGATGAAGGAAAAGATCTGAACAGAAGATTTCAAAGGGAAGCTTGAGAAGGCAAAGTAAAAGTATCATAATGAAATGTACAAAGACCTGGAGTTAAAAATCAAAAGGGAGTACACTCTCAGGACCTCACAAGCTGAAAGAACTGGAGAAAATATTCAAGCCTTAAGTTTCAGTATTGAAGGCTTCTGTGGGCAAAGTATTGAATGATGCAGGAAACATCCAAATAAGATGGAAGCAATGCACAAAGTTATTGTACAAAAAAAAAAAAATCAGTTGACTATTCAACCACTTCAGGAGATAGCATACAATCAAGAACCAACTGTACTGAAGAAAGAAGTCCAAGCTGTACTGAAGTAATTGGCAAAAAACAAGGCTCCAGGAATTGAAGGAATACCCATTGAGATGCTTTAACAAATGCATGCAGTGCTCATTCATTTATGACAAGAAATTTGGAAGACAACTCTCTGGCCAACCAACTGGAAGAGATCCATATCTGTGCCCATTCTAAAGAAAGGTGATCCAAAAGAATGTGGAAATTATTGAACAATAGCATTCATATGACATACAAGTAAGTGAGCTGCTATATGGAAAGTGAGTTTACTCTGTAAACTTTCACTCAAATCACAATAAAAATTTAAAAAATATATATGACACACAAGCAAAATTTTGCTGAAGATAATTCAAAAAGTATTGCAGTAGTATATTGGTTGGGCACTGCTAGAAATTCAAGCCAGATTCAGAAAAAGACACAAAATGGATATTATTGCTAATGTTAAATGGATCTTGACTGTAAGCAACAAATACCAGAAAAATGCTTACCTGTGTTTTACTGACTTTGGAAAAGCATTCAACTGTGTGGATAATAACAAATTATGGCTACATTGAAAGTAATGCGAATTCCAAAACACTTTGTGCTGATGAACAACCCATACATAGACCAAGAGGCAGTCTTTCAAACAGAAAATCAGGAAGGTTGTACACTGGAGTTGCATCCTTTCACCATACATATTCAATCTGTATACTGAGGAAATAATTCAAGAAAATGGACCATATGAAGAAGAACACAGCATTGTGCAACTCACTCCCTCATGATGCTTGGATTTGGCTAAGAAGTTACCTAATTTTGTCCTCTGTTATCTCTGTAATATATACGGACATTTTTATAACACATATGAATATACATGTAGGAATACCATCTCCCAAACCTATGCATGGACATGGGTATATTCCCATTTGCCTACCCATATCTAATCTTTTACCTGTCTACCTGGAAACTAGTGCTTATTGTTACTGATAATAGAGTATTTTGTAGGTAATAGTATTTACCTTTATTGTCTGTATGTGTTGTGCACCTCACTCCTTTTTCTTAGTAGTATTGTGCTGGTCACACACTTTTGTTATTTGCTTTTCTCTTCACAGAAATTAACACATGTCTATTAACTAGTCTGAAATTTTACCTCCCCTCCCATCCTTGGTAGCCAACAAAGAAAATTTTGTTCCCTGCGTAAACTTTTCCTTGACTTTTTATAATAATGAACTAATATAACATTTGTCCTTCTGTGATTGATTTATTTCACTCAGGTTAGTGTTCTCCAAATTAATCCATGTTATGAGGTGGTTCACAGATTCTTCATTATTCTGTAATATTGCATAGTATTCCATTGCATGTAGGTGCCATAATTTAGTTATCCATTCATTTGTTGATGGGCAGTTAAGCTGTTTCCATCTCTGCTATTATGGATAGTACTTCAATGCACATGGTTGCACACACATAAATTCGTGTCCAAGACCTCACCTCTTTAAGATATATTCCTAGTAGAGGATTGCTGAATCAAATGGTATTTCTATTTCCAACTTTTGAAGAAGAACCAGATCATTTTCCACACTTGTACAATTTTACAGGCCTACCAGCAGTGTATGAGAGTTCCAGTTCTCTACATCCTTGCCAATACTTGTTGTTGTCTCTGTTGTTGAACTTTGCTATTACTCCTAGGGTGAGATGATAGCTCATTGTTGTTTTGATTTGCATCTCTCTAATGGGTAATGATGACAAACATTTCTTCATGGGTTTATTGGCTATATGTATACCTTCTGTGGTGAAGTGTCTGTTCATGACTTTTACCCATTTTTGAATTGGATTGTTTGTCATATTGATAATGATATTGAAGTGTTGAAATTTTATATAACTTTTGGAGATAAGTCCCTCATCAGAAATGTTGTAGCCAAATATTTTTTTTCCCAATCTGCAGGTTCTCTTTTTAGTATTTTTGAGGTCTTTTGAAGCACCTAAAAATTTAATTTTTAGAAAGTGTCAGTCACCTAGTTTATTTTCTGCTGTTTGTGCATTTAGAGTTATGCTTGATAGTCTATTTATACCATAAATTGGGCCCCTAGGTTTGTTCCTAGGAAAAGAAAGTAAGAAAAGACCAAAATGGATGTCAGAAGAGGCTATGAAACTTGTTCTTGAACATAGAGTAGCTATGATGAATGGAAGAAATTATGAAATAAGAGAGCTGTGTAGATGATTTCAAAGAGCAGCTTAAGAAGACAAAGTAAGTAGTATAATGAAATGTGCAAAAGCATGGAATTAGAAAACCAAAAATGATGAATATGCTTGACATTTCTCAAACTGAAATAACTGAAGAAAAAATTCAAGCCTCAAATTTCAATATTCAGAGGTTCTATTGGCAAAACGTTGAATAATGCTGGAAGCATTAAAAGATGAAAGGAATACACAGAGTCACTGTACCAAAAAGAATTTGTCAATGTTCCACCATTCTGGGAGGTAGTATATTATCAAGAACCAATGGTACTGAAGGAAAAAGTCCTAGCTGCACTAATGGGATTGGAAGGGGGGGGGGGAGGGAATAATAAACAAGGGTCCAGGAATCGACAGAATACACATTGAAGTGCTTCCACAAACAGATTTAGCACTGGAGACACTTAGTCATTTATACCAAGAAATTTGGAAGATAGCTACTTGGTCAACTGACTGAATGAGATTCATATTCAAAGAAAGATTACCCAGCAGAATGTGGAAATTATGGAACAATACCATTAATATCATAAGTAAGTAAAATTTTGCTGAAGATAATTAAAAAAGAGCTGCAGCAGTATATTGATAAGAAACTTCCAGAAATTCAAGCTGGATTCAGAAGAGGACGTAGAACAAGAGATATCATTGCTGATGTCCAATGGATCTTGGCTGAAAGCAAAGAATATTAGAAAGATGTTTACTTGTCCTTTATTGACTATGCAAAGGTTTATGATTGTGTGGATAATAGCAAATTATGGCTTACATTGCAAAGAATGGGCATTCCAGAACACTTGATTGTGCTTATAAGGAACCTGTATATAGACCGTTAGGCTGTCTTTGAAACAGAACAAGGGGGCACTGCATGGTTTAAAATCAGGAAGAGTGTGTGTCAGGATTGTATCCTTTCACCATACTTATTCAATCTGTATGCTGAGCAATAATTCAAGGAGCTGGACTACATGAAAAAGAATGCAGCATCAAGATTGGAGGAACACTCATTAACAACTCATGATATGCAGATGACACAACTTTGCTTACTGAAAGTGAAGATGACTTGAAGTTTTACTGGTGAAAATCAACACTACAGTCTGCAGTATGGATTACACCTCAACATAAAGAAAACAAAAATCCTCATAACTGCATCAATAAGCAAAATCATGATAAATGGAAAAAAGATTTCATTTTATTTGGGTCCAAAATCAACACCAGGGAAGGAGCAGTCAAGGAATCAGCCATCCCTACCAATAGCAATGGGAGCTCTGGTGGCATAGTGCCTAAGGCATTTAACTGCTAATCAGAAGGCTGGAAGTTCAAAACCACCAGCCACTCCTTGGAAGGAAGATTGGGCAATCTACTTCTGTAGTGATACAGCCTTGGAAACCCATGGAGAGGTCTCTATGAGTCAGATCTGACTTAATGACAGTGAGGTTTTTTGTTTGTTTGTTTGTTTGTTTGTTTTTTTACCAATGGCAACGATTCAGAAAGAGTTCAAAATTTGAGATCCTGGATGGAGTGGGAGGAAAAATGTGGACCAAAATTCAAAAACACAAAAATGACCAGAATTACTCATCTAATGGAGACTATGGCCCCTGATTACCCTTCAGACCTGGAACTGGACTCACTTTCATGGATGAGCTCTCAGCCAAACAGCGGAAAGGCCTGTGAGCAAAATACCTACCCCAGGGACATGTACCTATCTACCCTAGAGAGATGTGCCCTTAGATCAATCGATGGTGAGAGATGAGAAGGGCAGCATTTGCACAGGAGGAAAGCAGGACAGACAGTAATGAGTAGATGAAAAGGACACAGGGAAGGGGTAGTTGCAGGGAGGAGAGGAGAGGAGAGCTTGATGGGACTGTAATTGATGCCTTGAAACCAAGTGTGTATGAACTATTGAGAATAGAACAAATCTGCTTTGTAAATTCCCACCCAAATCACAATAAATAAATAAATATACCAATCAGCCATCATATTGCACTGGGCAAAGAATTCTAGTGGTGTTGTGCTTAAGGCATTGGGCTGCTAACCAAAAGATCAGTGACTTGAACACACCAGCTGCTCTGCAGGAGAAAGATAAGACCGTCTGTTTCTGTAATGATTTGTTGCTGTTGTTAGGTGCCATCGAGTCGTCTTGTACTCATAGCAAGCCTATGCACAGTAGAACAAAACACCGCCCAATCCTGCACCAGCTCTATGATCCTTGGTATACTTGAGCACATAGCTGCAACCACTGTGTCAAACCATCTCGTTGAGGGCCTTCCCCTCTTTCATCAATCCTCCACCTTACCAAGCATGACATCCTTCTCGAATGGGTCTGAAGGGTCTGAATACATGACCAAAGTAGGTGAGACGAAGTCTAGCCATTCTCACTTCCAAGGAGCATTCTGGCTGCACCTCTTCCAGGACAGATTTGTTAGTTCCTTTTGCAGTCCCTGATACTTCCAGCATTCTTCGCCAGCACCACAACTCAAAAGCATCAATTTTTCTTCGGTCTTCCTTATTCATTATCCAGCACTCATTACACACATATGAGGGGATTGAAAATATCATGGCTTGTGTCAGGTGCACCCTAGGCCTCAAGGAGACATCTTGAAAGAGGTCTTTTGCAGCCGACTTGCCCAATGCTGTACATCGTCTGATGTCCTGACTGCTGCTTCCATTCCATTATTCCGTAAACATTTACAGACTTGGAAACTCTATTGGGATCATTATGAGTTGGAATTCACTGGATGGTAGTAGGCTTGGTTTTGGTTTTATTTCACTGGGTAAATTCGCTGCAAAAGATCTCTTCAAAGTGTTTAAGAGAGAAGATGTCGCTTTGAAGACTAAGGGACACCTCACCCAACCCATGGTATTTTCACTCACCTCATATGCATGTGAAAGCTGGACAATGAATAAGAAAGACAAAAGAAGAATTGATGTCTTTGAATTGTAGTATTGTCAAATACTGGGAACACCATGGACTGCCAAAAGACTGAAAAATTTGTCCTGTAAGCAGTGGATTAAGAATGCTCCTTAGAACCAAGAATAGCCAGACTTTGTCTCATCTACTTTGGTCATATTGTCAGGAGAAATCAGTGCCTGGAGAAGGATATCATGCTTGGCAAGGTAGAAGGTTAGCAAATAAGAGAAAGTCCCTCAATGAAATGGATTGACACAGTGGCTGCAACCATGGGCTCAGGTATAGCACAGATTGTGAGCATGGTGCAGGACCAGGCAGTGTTTTGTTCTGTTGTACAAAGGGTCACTATGAGTCAGAGCAGACTCAATGGCATCTGACAATGACAACAATTTTCATTTTCTGCTCTGAGACCACAAACTTACACCTATACTTTATCCCTGGATCTATTATGGATGTTGTTGTTGTTAGGTGCCAGGGAGTTCATTTTGATGTGACAGAGTTGTTGTTGTTGTTATGTGCCATGGAGTCAGACCTGACTCATAGTTACCCCTCCTTGGGTTTCTGAGGCAGATCACTATGGAAGTAGATTGCCCCATCTTCCTTCCAAGGAGTGGCTGGTGGCTTTGAACCACCAGCCTTCTGGTTAGCAGTCAAGTGCTATTCAAAATACACAGTGATTTGTAACAATGGACTCGAGTATAAATGATTGTGAAGGTGGCATGGGAGTAGGCAATGCTTGGTTCTGTTACATATGGAGTCACCATGAATTGGAGGCAATTCAATGGTAACTAACAACAGCAACAACTTATGTGTGATGATAATCTCTGTTAGTACTCCAAAAAACAAAAAAATTACTGAGTCACATAAAAGATATTCAAACAGTGCTCTCAAATCCATACTGTGCACCTAGAATTTTAATAGATATACAAAAAAAAAGTTGGCTTTTTTTTTATTCTTAAGTAGTGCCAAAAAATTGGTGATTTGGACCATCAAACAGATAAAAAGTGTTTATCAGACACACATCCCTTGTAGAACCTCAGTGTTCTTCCATAGATCACAGGGCTTCTTTTTTGTTATGATATGAACCCATTACTTAGAGAGAAAGCCTACAATAGGGAAAAGATATCTTGATAAACTGTGTGACCTCCTATCATCTTAAGTACTGTTTTTATTGTCACTGAAAATCTTTAGGGAAGAGTCTTCACCAAGTTGACAGACTAACTTATCAGTCTGTAAGATACCAGTAGTGTCCTAAGGAGAAGAACTAGAGCAAGTAGAAGAGCAATTGCACCAAAAAATAACATTTCAGCCACTTTAAGCCCATAATAAGGGTTTTGCATTTTATGATATTATGAGTCTGTTATACCTGAGGTTTGTCAGCTATTAATAAGTGAATGAATGTGTCATTTTCTACCAAAACCATACAACTTCACAGCAGATCTATCTCCATCCAGAAGAGTACAGGCAAATGACTGGCAGCAATAGAGTCTCCCCCCACCCCAACTCCTTGCCACTGTCTGTCTGTCAATCAAAAAGGAAGAATTCCCTGATTGATAATCTTTTCCCCTGTTTGAGACAGACTGCAATATTTTAAGAGCTCTGGTAGTGCAGTGCCTAAGGCATTTATTTGACTGTTAACCAGAAGGCTGAAAGTTTAAACACCAGCCACTCAGGGGAAGGAAGATGGGGCAATCTACTTTCCTAAATATTTACCGCCTTGAAAAATGTGAGTCGCTGTGAGTCAGAATTGACTCAATGGCAGTGAGTCTGGTTTTTGGTTTGGTTTGCAGGATTTTGTAATGTTATGAACAGCTAAGCTGTAATGAAACAGAAAGAGATTGTTCACTTTTCCTGTTGAAGGAAATAGAAAGATATGCAGATTGATGGAAGGAGTCTTAAAGTTATTTCGTAAAAACACTACAACTCCCTTCCTGGAAGATAGCCAGCGCTAGTGAAATTTTAAAGTGACCCTCATCAGTGCTATTTTTCCTTGTTATCTTCCAAAATACTTCACTGCATTAGCTGTTCATGAGATTACAAAGTCCTGCAGTTCATTCTCTGGAGAGCTTACTGATTTACTTCCTACTCTGGCAAGCAGTGATTCTTGCATTTCTGAAGAAAGTCTCAAGATAGAAACTAATGCAGAAGAAGTTTCAAGTGAGGTGAGTTCTGTGAGAATTTCTGTAGAGAAATATCTGTTTTCTAGCTGGTAACCCTAAGATTATAAAGTTAAATTAGTTTTGGAATCTTTGGGGGAGGAAAAGGCTGATATCAACCCTATTCAGAAAAGTGAAAACAGTAGTAGCTTATTCCTCATTCTTCAGCTACCTAGGTAAATATAGAACATCTTTTATTCTATCACAACTGAGACCTAAATAAAGAGAAATACATTTTTCTTATAGAAGATTTTAAAGTTAATATTTTGATTTCTATTAGCACAAGTTGGTATTTAGGGGAGAGCGATCACTTTCTGGGCTGAGAGGGAGGAGAAGAGTTGGTGGCTGTGGTGGAGACCTGCGTAAAAGATGAGAGAATAACGTAAGAAAAGCATTATAAAATAGAATTAACTGGAAAAAAAAATTCTGGATATAAAGCTGTGCTACATGGCATTATCCCAATTTTACAAAACCAGTAAACAAGCACACACATACATAGCAGAAACATTCCACAAACACTAGTATTCAAATACATGGCATCATATCTTCATAAGTATGTCTAAATCTTATTTTAGATCCATTCTTCATCAGGTGTTGGAGGCTTTATTTCACTCCTTTTAGAATTGCCTGCCTCCTCTTTTCTTCAAAGTCATAGATAAACTTTGTCAGTAAGAGAAGAGAAGAATAGAGTAAATTATATCTATGCCTATGTTTTTGAATGCTTTAAAATTTCTATAGACCCTGGTACATAAACATCTCACATGTGCTTGACAGTAATGTAAGGTTTTAAATGTTGGTTTCAGAATTCCATGAATGTTAGATAAAGCTTGTTATTCAAGTTTGTTTCATTGGTCAAACTTTCTAAATACTTGCTGTTTTTTTCCTTTGATTTCTTTATTCTATAATTGAGATAAACTAAGATCTGGTACTATAATCATGATTTTTGTCAATTTTTCCTTGTAGCTCTCTCAATTTCTGATATAAAATTTTCTAATATAAATAAGTTTATATATGAATGTGTATACATATATACATATTAAAAAAACACAAACTCATTTCTATCTAGTTGATTCCAACTCATACCAACCCTTCCTTGGGTTTCCAAGGTAGTACCTCTATGGAAGTAGATTGCCCAGTCTTCCTTCTGAGAAGTGGCTGGTGAATTTGAGCTGCCAGCCTTCTGGTTAGCAGTCAAATGCCTTAGGCATTACACTACCAGAGCTCCTATGTATGCAAACACACACACACACACACACACATATACACACATCCCTGATGGTACAGTGGTTAAATGTTCAGCTACTAATCAAAAAGTCAGTTTAAACCCACCAACCTCTACATGGCAGAAAGATGTAACAGTCTGCTTTCATAAAGATTACAGACTTGGAAACCTTAAAGGGAAGTTCTACTCTATCCTATAGGGTCACTATGAGTCAGAATCAACTCAATGATAAGATCTTATTATATATATCTTGTTGTGTGCTGTTGAGTCAATTCTAAGTATTTAACCACTAGGGGAAGGGGCACTGGTAACATAGTGCTTAAGGCAGTTGACTGTTAACCAGAAGGCTGGCGGTTCAAACCCACTAGCCACTCCTTGTAAGGAAGGTTGGACAATCTACTTCCATAGTGATACTGCCTCAGAATTCCAAGGAGGGGTTTCTATGAGTCGGATCCTACTTGACAGCACATAACAACAACAATAACAACAACTACTGGGGGAGGGGAGAGAAGTATACTACATAACATTTATTTATAGTAATACAATATGAAAGAATATAAAGTAAGAACAAATAATACATATTTATTATCATAAAGTAAATATTAAATTAGAACTTTTTTAATCTTCCTGGGACTTGAAACTTTTATCACTGTGTATGAAACTCTGATTCTGATTTTCATTGCTCCCTCCCTACTCAGATATGCTTTCTGTTCTGCTTCTCTTTGGTATGGAATTTATTTATTTTTAAGGCATTGAAGCTGAATCTGGTACTAATCCAATTAGTGCTCAATTTTAGTTACCTTTTAGCCTGCAGCATTTCTTGGCTTTCTTTGTTTATTTTCTTATTGAATATTACTTCAAAAAGATTTGGTGGATGCCTTTTTCTAACAAATATTCTGAGACCTTGAATACACAGAGAATAATTTTCAGGCTTTCCCCTTTAAATGCCATTTTGGCTTGATGAAAATTCATGTTTCAAAATTATTTTTCCATTAATACAGATTTGGCAGCATCTTTTCTGAAACTCTTGGAGTCATGTGTTTTTTGGAATTCAACATTTGGGTGACATTAGGAAAGCTTTTTAACATATATACCATATGTAACACAATACATAGGTGGCCTGAAGGGGTCTAGATCATTACTTTCTAATCAAATGCACTGATATTTCTGCAACAAAATATATGAACAGTCACACATGGATAAAATAAAATTTTGAAAAAAATTGTATATAACTTCTCGCCACCTCAGGTCAGGTTTTATTTTGCCAATAAATTTTATTATCATATTCTAAAAAAAAATAATAAACATTTGATTTCAAAGGCCCCTAGGTTTCAAAATTGCAGATATGCATTTTCATGAGTACTATAAAAAATTACTTTATTGTCCTCCTATGTGCACTATATCTGTCATGAAGTTGATTCTTCAATCTTTGTAAGTGATCTACTTTTTATCTCTGAAATCTTTCGGACTTTTGGCTTTGCTTTTGAGATTCTTCAGTTTCACTCCAGTGAGTCTTTTTTTTTTTTATTTTAATTGTGATTTGGGTGAAAATTTACAGAGAAAATACACTTTCCATACAGCAGATCACATACACTTTGTCTCATGACATTGACCACAATTAGCATAATACAACATCTCCTCTCTCACTTCCTCCCAATAGGTACCGCTTCCCTGTGATCATCCCTCCATGCAGTCCTACAAATGGATATCCAGTTTTTCCAGCACCATTTATTAAACAAACATTGTCTTCCCCATTTAATGGACTTTAGCCCTTTGTCAAAAATCAGCTGACTATATAGGTAGATGGATCTATTTCTGGGTTCTCAAGTCTATTCCATTGGTCTATGCATCCAGTGAGTCTTGACGTAAACTTTTCCTTTGTTTCTTATTTGGCATCCTATTAGCCTGATCACTCTGAAGACCTTCATATTACTTTAATTTCAAGAAGTTTATTCAACTATTTCTTCAAATATTTTCTCCTTTTTCATTTTAGTGTTCTTTCTTGCAACTAATAGTTTCTGGTTGTTGACACTTTAACTTGCATCCTGGCATCTGTTAGATTTTCTTTTGTATTTTCTTATTTTAAAATTCTACTTTATCTCCTTGTAGGAGAGTTTCTGATCTTACTAAGTATATCTGTGGTAGTATATAGCCAAACTATTATTTTCTAGGAGGCAGGCCTTCTGAATTCCAAAACCTAAACGTTAATACTCATATGATTCTTCTTCAGTCAGTATGTTCAAAGAAGCTTTTGAGGCTAAAAGTAAATATTTAGAAAAGTGACATTTTTCACTCACAAATAGTGATTCCCATATGCAATATTATATTCAGAGTTTAGAACAGTATACACAAAAACATAAAATACATAGGTTCCCATATGACTTTCAATCTGAATATTGTCTTGTGACACTTAATATCCATGATACATTCTGTAAAATAGGACATTATGTAATTTAGATGTTGTGCAGACACCATATTATATACAGGAAGTCCCTCAATTACAAACGAGTTCAATTCCTAAATCTGTCTTTAAATTAAATTTATAAGTAAGTCAGAATAGTTAGATACAATTCCTATCTAACATCAGTTAGTCAAATGTTTGATTAATATACAGTATATAGTAAAAAAGGAGCTTTATAAAGGAGCTCTGGTGGCACAATAGTTAAATCACTCAGCCCCTAAGCAAAAATTCGGTGATTCAAATCCAACTGATGTTCTGTACAAGAAAGATAAGGCAGTCTGCTTCTGTAAAGATTTACAGCCTTGGAAACACAATGGGGGTTTCTATGAATTGGAATAGACTTGATGGCAGTGAATATGGAGGGTTTGCACCTTTCTATGCATAAAAAAAGTTAAAAAAACATTAGTGAAACACATCCTGATAAACTAAAACATCTTTAACATAAAAAATACAGTAATAAAGTTTTGAGGAACTCTGGTGGTGTAGTGCCTAAGGCATTTGACTGCTAACCAGAAGGTTGGTGCCTCAAATCCACCAGCCATTCCTCAGAAGGAAGGTTGGGCAGTCTACTTCCATAGAGATAGTGCCATGGAAACCCAAGGAGGGGTCTCTATGAGTCAGAGATGATTCGACACATAACAACAACAACAACAAAGTTTTGATGTGAATTGCAAAGTTGCACCTGTTTGTTATTAAGAACCATTGTATGTACCTCAAATTTTTATTATAATAGGTTTTATGGGGGTTGATGCATAATTGCAGGTTATATGTAAGCCTTTTATAACCTTATGGGAATAGAGTTGTATATGCAGTCAGACATTACCTAATGTGGCATTATGTGGCATGTGGCTATATTTACATATGCATATAATTTGTCAGAATTACAAATTGAGTTTGATTGGATTGATGCAGACCACACCCTCTCTAGATATAGCTTTCCAGAAGAACGCTAGGAAATTCATGCCAGGCTAAAAATCTGAAAAAGCTTAACAATGGTAAGTAAGAGAAGTGAAAAAGAGACATATTATTCAAGGGTTTTCAAGCCATATTAAGAAAAAAAAAAAATTCCTAAAAAAATGGTGAACTATTGAAGGCCTTTAAGCAGGATAGAATTATGGCTTTTAGAAAAAAAATGACTGGACATATGAAAAATAAGAGAAAGTAAGCCAGTAAGGAGGAAAATCAGGCAAATTTTAAATAATTCAGGACAAAATGGTGTGAACCTGCAAGAAGGAGAAGGTAGGAGTCCAGCAAAGTGAAGGTATTATGTGTATATAGGACACAAAAGACAAGGTCCAAACCAACAGGGAAGAGGACACTAATGAGTACTGAGTAGTAAAAGCCAAGAGGACAAGGGTAGGTAGTTCAGAATGGGAGCACAGTACTGTGGCAGAAACACATTTGTATGATGTGAGAGGTTTCAGTCCATTTTCACACAGACCAATTCAGATGTAGTGGATGTGGAAATAGGCTGGCTTCCGCCCCAATAAAGAAAGAAAAAATAACCCGGGACTTTGAGATTATACAGTCCATACCCTAAGCACTGTAATAATTGCCTATTTCCAGACCTCCTTCCATCAAACCCACCCCTGACTCTACTATCACCATTAATAGGGAATCAGTTCCTAGAATTTCTTAATGTAACAGTTCTCAACTCACTTTTTACAGCAACATCTCTGGTTATTATAGTCCCTCTTTGTCTCTCACATCATGAACAACACTTGATCTAGGCCACTCACTCACATAGGCTTGGCCAGTCTTTTAAAATTTCTGTGTAAATGTGTAATACTGTATGTCATTCTTTTCTCTTGCAGGCTCAGACATAATTGAGAGATGGTGAATGAATATAAGAGAATTGTTCTACTGAAGGGACAAGAGGCCATCAATGATTATCGTTTTAACATAATTAAGTCTTTACTGGCCCATGATTTACAGCTGAATAGAAAAATGCAAGATGAATATGATCTAATTAAGATTGCAGACTTGATGGAAGAAAAATTTCAAGGTGCTGCCTGTGTGGACAGTTTAATACATATGTTCAAAGATATACCGGACTTAAAGGCCTTGTTAAAACTCATAGATATGAAAAGTTGAGAGATAATAAAGGAAATACTCTCATTCCAACTATCCTCACACCCTCAAGTAATCGTGACTAGAATCCTGTCTTGGTCATAGTCTTTCCCACCTTAAGACTTAGTAGCCATAATAATGAGAAGGCTAATCTGCCAACAAGTTGATAATTAGGATATTTCCTTTCCTATAACCATAAGGCTGGAGATTCAAACCCACCAGCCACTCCTTGGAAGGAAGATTGGGCAATCTACTTCCATAGAGATGCTACCTTGGAAACCCAAGGAGGAGTCACCATGAGTCAAATCAACTCCATGCCAGTGAGTTTGGTTTGGTTTTAGTAATGGGGAGTGATGTATTTTAGGGGGCATATTTGGGGGGCAGGTGAAAAACAAAAGGAGGATAAAATGATGAAAGGCTGAAGCTTGCAATATGTTAGAAAGGTTAAATGAAAATGACAAACCAAAATTGCAAGTATTGTGGTTCTTTTTGAAATATTTGCATTTAATCACTTAATGCCTATGCTCTCTTAAGACTGTTTCCTCCATCGTTATTCCTATAGTAACAGAGGTGAGATATTTTTATGAAAACTCACCTCTAAGAGATCTGGAGAACTCCTTTCTTGTAAAATCATAGTATTAAAAATATGTTTTAAATTTGATATTAAAAATTTTCACTCGGCCACAGTACAAATGTGGGTCACATTTTCTTTTACTGGTTTTACTTTGAATGAATCTTTTACAAATGAAGACCCACTGCAAGAAAACCATAGATGTCTAAAAGGAAATGGTAGGAGAAGAGGATTGGGGAAATGTTTGACTGAGGTGCACAGGAGTTCAGAGGATGGATGAATATGCTCATTGCAGAGATGGAAACCATTGATAAAGCATAAGGCAGTGTCTGTGGCTCTGTTGCCACTATCCTTGTAGTAGAGGTGGATGGGAACTTAACTAGAACCACAAGTAGGAATTAAGTGAAAGTATTGTTTGGTGTTTAATGACTTCAAGGGATATTTTTGGTTTAAAGTTTAAAGATGTTCTCCGGATAATAGTTTTAGGGGTTCTTCTACCTTCCATGGCTCTAGGATTCTTCCATGGCATCTTTGATCAAAATGTTCAATGATGGTAGCTGGATACCATTCAGTTCTTTTAGTATGGCAAAGGAGGCATTTGTTCATGGAGACAATTTACCACATATTGCATATCCTCCTCCTATTCCTGATTCTCCTCATTCCTCATGTATAAACGTCAGTTATGTTGTATTTGATAACTTTTAAGACCCAAGGCACAATGCAGTGAACTAGTAGGTGGAACAGAAACACTCTACACATTATTAGGCCAATTAACTGGCATGTTGTGTGAAACCATGACCCTAAACATCCTAACCAAGGAACTAAATCCCATGAGGTACCAGTTGTACATAGGCAGCTCAGCACCTACACCTTTTTTTTTTTTCATTGTTGTAAATACATCTATCACACAACTTTTGCAAATTCAACTTTTTAAAGGTGTACAACTTATTAACAGCAATTGGCTGTGCAAGCCTACCCTTAATCAATACGATTTTCCAGACACTGTTAATCCCCCTTTTCCTTCTCTCTCCTGCTCCTGGTAACTACTAATAAACTTTGGTCTCTATAAATGTGTCTCTTCTTGTCTTTTTATATAATAAGTGAGGTCATGCAATATTTGTCCTTTTGTGATTGGCTTATTTCACTTAATACAACATCTTCAGGCTCCATCAATACTGTGGCATGTATGAAGACTTCATTTCTCCTACTGGCTATTATTCCACTGTATGTTTTATTCACCTATTGATGGGCATTTAAGTTGTTTCCACATTTTCGCTATTGTGAATAGTGATGAAACAATCTCTTTTTGGGTCTCTCTTTTCAAACCATTTGGATACATACCTAGACTTGCTGGGTCATATGGTAGTTTCACTTTCAGTTTTTTAAGGAACTGCTGCACTGTTTTCCATAACACCCTTAGCATTTTGAATTCCCACCTGCAATGGATGTTGTTGTTACGTGCCTTCGAGACAAACCTGACTCATAGCGATCCCTCCTTGGGTTTCCAAGGCAGTATCACTATGGAAGTAAATAGCCCAAACTTCCTTCTGAGGAGTGGCTGGTGGGTTTGAACTACCAGCCTTCTGGTTAGCAGTCAAGTACCTTAGGCACTAGGGTTCCCATTTTGCCACATCCTGGCCAAAATTTGCTTGTTTCTTCTTTTTTTTTTTCACTTTTTATTTTATCTTAATCACCCTTGTTGTTGGCACCCTAGTAGGAGTGAAATGGTACCTCATTGTGACTTTGATTTGCATTCCATAAGATTTTTTAATTCTGTGACCTTTTGGAAGCAGATTACCAAGCTGGTTTTCTGAGGTGTCTCCATGTGGGTTTGAACTGCTACACTTTTTTGTTATTAGGTAAGAGCTTAACTGTTTGTGCCATCCAGGGACTCATAAGCAGAAATTCATTATTTTATTGTAAAATGTCTTTAAAGACACTATAATGCTTGACTCATGAATAATTGTTCTCTTTACAGAAAAGTCTCCTACTTTTTACACCTATTTCCTCCCATAATAACTCCCTTAGCTAATATATCATTTCAGAATATTTTCTCCTTTCTTGTCTAAAATTTCCTCTCTTGCCTGTCCCCAACTCTAAATCTATAGAGATTGTTGGGACCTAATATTGTGCCTGAGCTCTCTCGTGGAATGGTAATTCTTCATTTCCTCCTCAAAAGTATTCCTATATTCTCCTATGTCCATCCTACACAGAATCAGAGACCACCAGCCCCAAGTGTTCTCCCAAAGGGCCCAATGAGGTGATGGTCCTCAGTACAAAAGAGCTATTTGAATATGAGTCCCTAGAAAAGGGCGAAAATGCAGTGTCTCATGCTACAGTGGTTACTGAGAGTCAATTGTTCCAGGTGAAGGTTTTCAACACAATCTGGAGAACAAATTCACCAGAAAGACAGTTGTTACCGTATCAGATATATTGAATACAAAGGAATCCTGGAGGTGAATGAAACTTCTTTTGGAACTGAAGTTGGTCTTGACCAAAAGATAAAAGTCCCAAAAACTATTATCAAAAGAGCAAAGGAAACTCCCAGGATAGATACTTTGTACAAGCAAGCTTCAGAAAACGTGTGTGTATGGGTTGTTTATACTACATAAGGTAAGTCCTGAAAATTGTTTTCTTCTCCTCCATCCCCTGAAATTAAAGTTTTGACTTGATGAATGGAACTTGGATTTTTGAGCAAGTAATTTGAAATCAAGACTCTTTCAAGATTAATGATA
The DNA here is from genome assembly GCF_000298275.1 of Orycteropus afer afer. Taxonomy (NCBI): domain Eukaryota; kingdom Metazoa; phylum Chordata; class Mammalia; order Tubulidentata; family Orycteropodidae; genus Orycteropus; species Orycteropus afer. The sequence goes on from NW_006921780.1 coordinate 2,795,249, forward strand.
GCTGGGTGAAGTTTTCACAGAATAGGAAGTGGGATTAGGTGATCTACTACCGGTCTCCTTCCCAAAATATCATCCTGCAAGTTATTTAGAAAAACATTCACTGAGAAGCTATGGATTTTTCAGCTTTGATTATCTATTCTCATCCACAATGGTTAATGACAGAGAGGCGTTAATTTACATATATTACCAATTTTATCTCTTTGATTCTCAACCAAACTGTAAAAATAATCTCTTTATTTTAACTTGGAATAAAGTATTGTCTTATGGGGTTTGTGTTCAGGTTGTGACAGTGCAAATAAGAAATGAATTGACAGTTCATTCCTAGAGAACAAACACAGTAAGGTTAGAACCATGATGGGATCAAATAATAGCTATTCATGAAAATATATATTGAATAACTGAGAGATATGAATTTGTATGACAGTTGTAAAGTAAGGTGATCTAAACTAGTCATTCACAAATGTAAAAAAAAAAAAAAAAGAAAGAAAAAGCATAAATCTGTTTACTAAAAAGAGTTTGGGAAGATCAAACAAATAATTGCTGTCCAACATCTTATTTCTTATTTCTTTCACAATGTCTTTCTCATTTATATGCCAGTTACTTAATATGTGTTCTGAGAATAAAACTATGAATAAGAAAAACACAATCTGATCTATAAAACAATACAGAAAAGATGTATATAGTAGGGAAAGGAAAATGTCACAATATTAAGTGTGAGAGAGGAAATAAGCTTCAATTCTTCCAGTTTCTACTGAGAACAAACCATAGGATGAAGCAGACATCTGAAATCCAGGTGGGAATCAGAGACACAATCATGTAGATTTCTGTTGTTTTACATACATGGTTGGGCAAGGTATGATAGAACATAAACAATGTCCTTATCCTCAATTTAAATAGAAAATCTTTTAAAAAGTCATTAAAGAAATGAAATAAATATGGGCTTGAAAAGAATATAGGTATGTGTTACATATTAAACAATTTGAAGAAAATAGAAGGCAGGAAAGTATTTCACATAGTCATCAGTATCAAGGACTCTGCAAAGAGTTGGAATCCTGGTTCCAGGAATCATTTGTTGCACTGTATTGGGAATATAGCTTAAATGCTCCTCTTTAAATATGGAGAAAGACTATCTCATAGAGTTCATTTCAAATTTAAAAAAATAATGTATGTGTATTATTTATCCCAGTGCCTGTTTGTTGTTGCTGTTAAATGTTGTTGAGTCTGTTCCAACCCATAAGAACCCTATATCCCATAGAACAAAACACTGTCCATTCCTGCATCATTTTCACAGTCATTACTTGAGCTCATTGTTGCAGCCACTGTGTCAATCCATCTCATTGAAGGTCTTCCTTTTTTCATCGACTCTTGACTTTACTAAGCATGATGTCCTTCTCCAGGAATTGGTTCCTCCTTATAACGTAAAGTGTGTCAAGGCCAAGCTTCACCATCCTTGCTTCTAAAGAGCAATCTAACTGTACTTCTTCCAAGAAAGATTTGTTCATTCTTTGGCAGTGCATGGAATGTTTAATGTTCTTCAACAAAACCATAATTTAAAGGTATCAATTCTTTCTTGGTCTTCCATATTCATTTTCCAGCTTTCATATGCATATGAGACAATTGAAAATAACACAGCTTGGGTCAGAAGCACCTTAGCCTTGAAAATGATATCTTTGCTTTTTAACAGTTTATAGAGGTCTTTTGCAGCAGATTTGCACAATGAAACATGCCATTTGATTTCTTGACTTCTGCATCCATGGGCATTGATTGTAGATCCATGTAAGAGGAAATGATTGGACAACTTCAATACTTTCTCCATTTATCATGATGATGCTTAGTGTTCCACTTGTGAGGATTTTTGTTTTCTTTATGTTGAGTTGTAATCCACACCGAAAGCTGTAGTTTGATTTCCATCAATAAGTGCTTCAAGTCCTCTTTGCTTTCAGCAAGTGAGGTTGTGTCATCTTCATATTACAGATTGTTAATGAGTCTTCCTTCAATATTGCAACTTGAGGCTTAATGTTTTCTTCAACGTGAGAAAAACCAAGCGTACTCTTTAGTTTGTTTTTCTAATTTCAAGTTTTTTCACATTTCATTATCATACTTAACTTTGTCTTCTCAAGCCAGTCTTTGATATCTTCCATTCAGTTCTTTTACATCATTTCTTTCTTTTTCTTTAGCTACCAGAGTTCAAGTTTTTGAGACTCTCAGTGTTTGGTACTGGATGAAAAATCGATATTCAATAGGTTCTATGGTTTTACGGAGCCCTGAAGATACAACAGTTAAGAGCTCTGTTGCTAACTGAAAGATTGACAGCTCTGGAAGACTAGGGGGAAAATGATGCCAGAGGATTAAAGGGGGGTGGGGTAGGATATTGTAGCCTATTTTTCAGAAATTAAAAAAAGCAAAATTCATTTTGGAAAAATAGGTGACAAATTGAAAGATATTGTACAAAAGAATGCCTGTTCGTTTCATATTTTGGCAAAAAATATTCTAGCAATTATCTTAAAGCAAATGTCAAAGATGGGTCATATTTGAGGACAGGGTAATCAATTAGAACCTAGTAATAAAATGATGACAGTAATGAAATGATACTGTGATTCATCTAATATTGAAAAACATTAACTAGAAAAAAAAAATTTCAGAAAAAGAAAATAAAAATCAGAGGAACTAATGACTCCCAGAAGATGAAACTATCCCAGAAGAATAAGCTTTCAAAAACATCAGGAACCAGCACATCTCAAATTGGGAGCAGTCCCCAAACTCGTCAGATGCCTCCACCAGCTCCAATCAGCAGTTCCTTAAAAAAGGTTCCACCTCCCTGATTCCATTGCTGTCCTCTCCCACACCACAATTGCATAGATCATGAGAACCTTGTAATACCTTCTTAAATAATCCTTCACCACGTATGATCTCTCTGCTTTTAATTAAATTGATCATTTGTTTATCAATGAATATATTGAGTTCCTACTAGGTTTGAAGTCATTTGTTATTTATAAGGTATGCATTTATGAAATAATTCGTGACATCAAGGAGGTCACTGTCTTCTATTGCCTCTGGTTTACAAGAATGTTTTAGTAAATAGCTAGACAAGCAAAGATGAACCTAAGAGTGTGATTATTCCCTACATCTCTGCTTTCTTTTACTCCTCTCACCTTTTCTCAAAAGACCTGATGATCTGCTCTGGTAAAGATTACAGCCTAGGAAACCCTACATTCCAGTTCTATGCCCTATAGGTTCACTGTGAGGCAGATTGAACTTAATGGCATACAACAGCAAAGCAACTTGAAGTATAAGCAAAATAAATCTATAATCACTATTCTTTATATATATGTGTGTATATATATATATATGTTGTTGTTGTTGTTGTTATGTGCCGTCGAGTCAGCCTTGACTCATAGCGACCCCTCCTTGGGTTTCCGAGGCAGTATCACTGCGGAAGTAGGATTGCCCAACCTTCCTTCCAAGGAGTGGCTGGTGGGTTTGAACCGCCAGCCTTCTGGTGAGCAGGCAAGTGTCTTAGCCACTATGCTACCAGAGCTCACATATATATATATATATATATATATAGATATATATAGATATATATAGATATATAGATATATAGTTTCTCACTCAATCTGAAAATTGTTGTCTTCACAAGGCTGCAGCCCCCACCACTACCTCACATATATCAATGGAAGACAGGCTTAATATGTATACTGGTTCTCAGTTTGTTGACATTATTGTTAGTTTCAGGAATCCATATTTTCCTTTATAATATCTCCAGATTTTATGGTGGGAATGAGCTAGAAGCCTGAATATGTTTGCCATCTTGGCATAAATGGCCATGGCTGGAGCTCTGTTTTGGGCATTAACACCTCAGGCCCATAGTCTCTTTGCTACTCAATGACATAAAGTAGACATTATAGAACAATTCAGCTTTCCTCTACATGCTGTCTTGGAAGGGACTGAGTGATGCTATTTAAGATCTTTTCTACAAGAACTTGTGACACAAGCATTTCTCCATTCAAAGGAAAAATACTGCTGTATCTGAACACCCAGTTCAGGGATTTCCAAGAACTAAGGAATCCCAGTAATGGCCATATGCCTCCATGACCTCATACACCTAAATACAACAGTGTCTTCTAGGGAACCTCACTTTAACAACATAACAGTTGCCTTCAAGTCAGTTATGAATCAAGGCAATCTTATATGTATCAGAGTAGAACTGTGCTCCATAGTATTATCAGTGACAGATTTTTCAGAAAATCACCAGGGCTTTCTTCCATCACCTCACTAGCAGGACTTAAAAAAAAAAAAAAAAAAAAGAGTGCCTGATACATGCAGTATGACCCGTTCAATGATCAGATAACCTTGCTATTAATAATTATAAGTTTGCCAAAATTGTTTATCTATGATATGGAATCTTTATGATTTTGGATTCAAAATCAGAAATAGATCATTTTTCTTTTTTATATCATTTACCCTGTCTCCCTTAAAAGAAAGAACATAGAACAGTAAGAATCATTAAGAGAGATGTGAGCGGGAGAGAAATTATTCTGTGTAAAAATCATCGGTTAGTTTTAAAATCTCATCATATTGTTGTTGTTGTTGTTATGTGCCGTCGAGTCAAACCCGACTCATAGCGACCCCTCCTTGGGTTTCCAAGGCAGTATCACTACGGAAGTAGGATTGCCCAACCTTCCTTCCGAGGAGTGGCTGGTGGGTTTGAACCGCCAGCCGTCTGGTTAGCAGGCAAGTATCTTAGCCAGTATGCTACCAGAGCTCCCCTCATCATATTAAAGAATGTATATCAGGCACCAAAATTAACTGTTAAAATAGAAGTGTTTGATTTAACTGACTTTGAAATGATAACAGTTCAAGAAACCCTTGTTAAAAAGATTACTACATTCAAAAAGTGTATCGAGAAAAATGTTCGTAAGGTGCTTCCCCTACCATGCTGGTATAAAGTTTTCATTCACAAGATCAGAATAAAGCAGAAAACATCTGTGTATCAAAGCAGACATACACATCCTAGCATAGAAAGTGAAATAAAAATAAAAATAATGATATTTCTGTGTAAGGAACATTAAATAAGTAGTGGATTTTGAAACTTGTCTTTTGATATTATCTCTTTTATTTTACATAATACTTCCCTTGAGGATACATTTCAAGACATGTTTCACTTATTAGAAATTGAGGTTCATAGAAGTTAAAAATTATCCTCAAAGTGACAGAGTGAGTGTTTGTATCAGGATGCAAATCCAGTCTTATTCAAATTTAAGACTTAAGTATTTTATGGGAATATATTCCTTCCAGACTTGGAGTTCAAATGTTACAGTATTTTCAATATTTAAGAAAATTTCATAATAGTGTTATGTTTTGAGTTTCTTTCCATCACCAGAGTTCTGCAAGACTTCTAAGAAGAAAAAAGTTTACAAAGGGTAGTCAAAGTTTTATGCACGAAAAAAAAAGAATTAAACTCACCGCCATCAAGTCATCTCCAACTCATAGCAACCCCTCCTTGGGTTTCCAAAGTGGTATCTCTACAGAAGTAGATTGCCCAACCTTCCTTCCAAGGAATCTCTGGTGGATTTGAACCACCAGCTTTCTGGTTAGCAATCAAGCCCGACACTAAAAGCAGAAATTTAAAGCTACTCTTTTATCTAGTTACCTGTCAACTAGGTAACTAATTACTAATTTACTAATTAGATTACTACATGTGAGTACTAGAAAAACTTGAGAATATTTATTTACTGGTGCCTAAGGCCTTTGACTAGCTAACCAGAAGGCTGGTGGTTTCAAACCCAACACCCACTCCTGGGAAGGAAGGCTGGGCAATCTACTTCCATAGAGAAACTGCCTCGGGGGTCACTATGAGTCAAATCAACTCAACAGCAGTGAGTGATATGATTAATATTAGATAGGGGCTTTCAGGTATGAAATTAAAACTAGTCAAAGTAGCTTTATTTTAAATAATATATCCACTCATGCTACAGTAGTTAACATTGTGTGTCAGTTTGCCTGGGCCTGGTGGAGTGGCTGGGCCATTTGTGGTAGTTATTCCCCATCATAAAACTGGCAATCAGCTCCATGGTGGGATCTACCATAAGCAGCATGGTAGCTGTTTTAAGGATGTGCTCTGCTTCCCATATATAAGAAGCAGCTTTGGGAATGGACTCTAGCTTATGACACATTTGAACCCTGCATGGATCTGAGTCATAGTTCAGCAGCCTGCTATGCTCTACTGATTTTGGGACTTTTAATGTACTTGCATGGCCTGCTGTGTGGTTTGGTAATATCTGGACTGTGCCTTGTTACTTGTTGACTTTGGGTTTGTCAGCCTCAGCAGCCAGCAGCTGAGTGAAAAAAAAAAAAGCCTCTAGCTTCAGTGGGTCAGGAGCAAGAGGCAGAGCTGAAGCTCAAGGATGAGGGGCTTTCACCCAGCCTCTAGAGTCTGGCACTTTGAACTCAGACTTAAAGCCTCCAAATTGTAAGAATAAACTTTTGTTTGTTAAAGCAATCCCATTTGTGGTATATTCCTGTCTGAGCATCACTAGATAACCAGAACACATGCTTAAACAAGAAATAAAGATCCAGGTAACAATTTCCTGAGTAAAATCTGGAGAAGTTCTACTTATTGTGGAGAATCTAGAAGGATTCCTGCTGCTTGATACAGACCACAAGGATAACAGTATTCTGCCTGTAGAATTGGGGCTTCTACAGAATGATTTCAGGAATGATGGGGAAGAGAACACACTCAAAGAAGGAGAAGTGAGTTTCTCGAAGGAGTTTGAAGAGTAGTTAATAAGCACCTGATAAAGGGGCAAGGAGGCCGCGTCATCTGACCTCCTCTAACCCCACAAGAGGAAGACAGAATCACCATCAGCAGCCCAAAGCCTATTCCTGTGAGGCCAGACATGCTGCCTCCCTCCAGCCCTTTTACCAGCCCTAACACCAACCTTTTCTCCCATAGTATCACCACCTCTCTGCTAGGATCGATAATTTGCTGCAGTGGCCACACAGAGCTCACAGATTATGGGGTTTATTTGGGAAACAATGGACCACAATTGAAATTCAGGAACATGCTTAGTCTCTCTCAGCCTGCTTTCTCTCAGCCAACGGTCTTTCTCAGTCTCTCTCTCTCAGTAGTGTGTGTCTCTTGGTGTCTCTCTCCCAGCAGTATGTCTCTTTCTCTGCAGGACGTGTTTCTCAGAAGCTTGTTTTTTCTCAGCAGCATCTCCTTCTCATCCAGCAGTCAGAGAAATTCCTTCTACCTCTAGGAGAACTCCTTTTGAACCTGGCAGAGTGGCCAAACTAACCAATCATAACATCAGAATTCTAAGCACCTGAGAGAGAGTGAACTTCCCAGAACATTGCTTTGTGCCACTGTCAACAGAAATATCCCAGGTGGATTACTTTAACAATCAGAAGCTCCTCAGTTGCTCACAGAAAATTCCACCATGGAGTTTATAAAGACTTGTAGCTAGAAAAGCCATATTACGTATTTTACTACACCACAGCACCCATTTAAGTACACATATGGTGAGAAAGTCTTACATAGCAACCATCCACAAAGGCAGCTGATATTGACCTGAGGTTTGCTTCCTTAAAAGCTTGTGGACTTATTCAGCTGGAAAAAAAATGAATAAATAAATCTCCTGAATTGTGCTCAGATCAAGTTGCAACAGGTGTAGGGACAGGTTTCCATTCAAAGCCAGTGAAATTGCAATGATCACAGAATAATGTTTTCTGGGAGGAGTTTTTAATGCTGGCTGAGACAGAAGCTGGAGAGGTGGTTGGAGTGTCTGAATTTGTGCTATTATTCCACAGAAACATGACTGACCACACAGCATGCTTAAAGAAAACAGAGAGGTGGCCTGCACTGGTTCATCTCATAATCTAGACCAGCAGACACCCACCCAAACTTCTGACCCCAAAAGGATGAAGCTCCACAAAGAGCAAAGTCAGCATGCTCATACCTTAGGGACCAGCAGCACATCCCCAACTGAGAGCCAAACTGAAATTCCTCTGATGCCTCCAGTGTGCACATTCAGCAGTTTCACATCCAAGTTACCGTCTTCCTATTCCCTTTCCTTGTACCTTCCTACGCTGTAATTTGAGGACGATCAGAATCTGTTAATCATTTTTCATCTAATCTCCAACTCTGTATTACTTTATCTATTTTAATTCCCAGTGGTTGATCGAGGGCCTACTTTTAGAGCCTACTCGATTCTGATTCACTTATTATTGGCATTTGGTCATGACATAATTCCAATCTCCAAAGGAATTATTGTTCTTGCTTAGACCAGAGGTAGAGAGAAAGCACTGGCCAGTAGCTAGATATAAGAGAGTGTTCATCCTTTATATCCCAGCTTCAAAGCCACCCTTTCCTATTTGTTTTCTGATCATCTTTCAGGACTTAATGTTCACCATTCCAAGTTTAGGTATTTTCACTTATGCTACTCCCTTTGTTTGGATTTCCCTTTTCTGTTCCCTTGCCCAACCTACATTTGTAGCTCAGGCTAGTTCCCTTTATTCTTAATTCCCAGAATACATCAGGTCTCCCCATCTTTATTCACATAGGACGCTTTTTGGGGGATTTCATAGTATTTATTAAATTGTAATAATTACACCTTTCCCTGCCTTATCATATAATCAGTTCACATAATTCCCAGTGGTTAATCAAGGGCCTACATTTAGATACTACACAATTCTGATTTGTTTCCTATTGGCTAATGTTCATGACATAATTCCAGTCTTCAAAAAGATCATTGTTCTTGCTGAGACCAGAGATAGAGAGAAAGTACTCTCAAGTAGCTAGATATGAGAGGGAGTTCATCCCTTATATCCCAGCTTCATGTTCACTATTTTCCATTTAATTCCTGACCATCTTTTAGGATTTGTGTTCATCATTCCAAGACTAAGTATTTTCACTTATGCTACTCCCTTTGTTTGGTATCTCTCCTTTCTGTTCCCTGGCCCACATCTCGTCAGGTGCCAACCTACATTTGCAGCCCAGGCAGGTTCCTCTTATTTCCACCCCTAGAATATATCAGGTGTTCCATTCTTTGCTCCCATGGTACCTTTTTTAGGGCTTATAGTGTTTATAAAAATGTAATAATTACACCATTCTCAATCCTACAAGATAGTCAATTCACATAAAAGATATGCAATGCAAGTTAAGCAGAAAGCCTTTGCGGAAAATGTAGTTCAATTTTGCTAACCAAACCTTATTCCAGCTTCCATTTTACTCTGTAGTCATTGGCAGATGGAGCTCATATACATATATTTATGAGCAGAGTTGTCAGGTAAACACAAATGGAGGATTCAACCATCCATTATCTGCTATAGTTTGTCAACCAAACTCTCGCTTAAAGCACCACATCTGACCCACACTGCAGCCTCCACCATCAGCAACCCACACACACCATTTGAGGACTGCCTTTTTGTGAACAAGGCATCTCAGTATTTCTATTTATTTATTTATCTATTTATTTATTAGCTTTTTTGTTGTTGTTTTTAACACTGATGTTTCTGTGTCTTTCAAGAATCCATATACACCCCTGTGTTTTCATGTATGTTTGTTGGAAGACAGGGTTAGTAACCTGTTTCTGTTATTTATTTTGGCCCTGGATTCCATGGTGAACTATTGGCTGGGCATGATCACTCTCAGCCTAAGGTGGTACTGCTAGTTAAATATGAACAGACATCTTGGAGCCACACAGATTCTCTCATGGACATTGGCTTATAAGGGACTCTGTGATGCTTTTTAAGATACCACCTCTCTACCAACATAACACAGGAATTTCTACTTCCAAGAAATCATCTGATGCACCCAAAATGCTCTAGAACAATAAAATCGCTGGGAAGGTCATATACTTCTACAGCTTTATGAAGCAATGAAAATATGCAGCTATTTATTCTTTGGCAACCAGTCACTACCACAGGAGAGCTATCAAAATGTTCTTGACTACTCCTTCTGTGACCCCTAGGTGAGCAGGAAAGACTTACTCAGTTATCATGAGTTCTCTTAAGGAACATTTCCAACCTTGGATTTTATATGTTCTTGCACCCAAAATCAGAAGCAGGTCACTATTACCTTTATGATCTTCTGTCAGGTCCTTTGTAAACCACATACCACATAGTGGCATTAACCATGAACAGGAAATGTAGTTCGAGGGGAACGCTGTGAGCGATAACACAATTCAATCATTACATGAGAATATTATCATTCAGTATATGTTTTGGGCACTGGAATTGTACTTTTGTGACAGAAGCATTTGAGTAAACCTACTTTGGAAAAGTGCTGCATCAAGAAAATGTGCTAAAATGATGCCATTACATACCTTGCAATAAATGAACGGAGAAGGTTCTTCTCTAAAGTTCCTACCCTAACAGGTCATTCTGGGGTTTCCATTAACAATACCTACCAGAAAAATCAAACACCTGCTAAATGCTGAAGACACACAAACCCTCATTAGAATAGTGGAATGGTAAGGAAAATATAAGAATTCCATTTACTGAGTATTTATCCAGAGGTCATCTCTAAACCATTTCTTCTTTCTGTACATAATTTCATTTATTGTATGTACCTAACATCCACGAGAATGCTGTTGACCCTAGGTCACATACGAACATTGAGGTCCATCACAGTTGACAACCTTCTTCAAGTTCACAGGGACATTGAGAGTGAACTGCAGCTTTCTGTTACTCGAGAATTTGAGCAGGAAATATCACTTTGTGATATCCAGAATGGGATGGCAGATAGTACAAAGTCTGTGGAATATTTTGATAAATTTCAGAGCAGACAGTTTTATTTGTTGGAGTTGTATCTGTGTTCAGTCACTTCAAGCCTTTAGATGTGGAATGAACTGAGAATGGGTGGTTAGAGCATGCTGTTGTCAGGAACTCACACTCCAGGGGCAAGGACTGAAGCAGCTCTCACACCCACCACTCAACTTGAACACTTTATGGTTGGATTCTTGCATGTTAAAAATGATAAATATTGTGACTAATAACTCTAGTAGGATAAATTTTTGGACCTGGCTACTATTCATAAAGCTAAATTCCTCTTGTGTTATAGTGGGTGAGGCATGTTGCTGCTAATCAGATGGTTGATGGTTTAAAATCCACCAACTAGTCTGCAGGAGAAATATGAGGCAATCTACTTCAGTAAATATTATAGCCTTGAAAACCCAATGATGGTCACTATGAATCAGAAACAGCAGTTTTTAGTTTTTAGTTTATTGATGAAATTAATGGTAGTCAGGTTATGTTATTTTTAGAGAAACTCCCCTCCCTTATTTAAGCAAATAGTTAAAATACAGATAATGGTAATAGCCCTGGTGGAAAGTAAAGAGTTCTTAATATGGTTAAAAATTTGGAAGGATACGCACTATAAAGATATGAGGATAGTACTATTGTACCAGTATAATTGTGGCTTCTACAGAATTATTTCTGCCATAATGGTTGTGGTCATTATGTTTGTGTGCAGCTTGACTAGGCAACTAAATATAGTATTACCCATGATGAGACTGGTAATCAACTCCGTGGTGGAATCTACTGTGAGCAGCTGAGGAGCTGCCTTAGGGATATGATCTGCTTTCTGTATATAAGGGGAAGTCTTGGGGAATGGTCTCTTGCTTATGGCATGCTTGAACCCTGCATGTAACCATGTCATTGTTCAGCAGCCTGCTGATCAGCTCTGCTGATCTTGGGACTTTCAATTGATTTGAATTAATGGCCTGCCATGTGGTTTGGTAACATCAGGACTGTGCCATTTTATGTCTCAACCTTGGGCTTGTTAGCCTCAGCAGCCAGTAGCTGCCTGAGTGAAGAGATGTCTCTAGCTTCCGTGGGCCAGGAGCAAGAGGCAGAGCTGGAGCCCAAGCCTGGCACTTGAAACTCAGACTTAAAGCCTCCAAATTATAAGAGAATAAACTCCTGTTTGTTCGAGCCATCATATTTGAGATATATTCCTGTTGAGTGGCACTAGGTAACCAAAACAATGGTGATGAGAACATATTCAAAAAAGGACTTGTGAGCCTGAAGAGCAGTTAATAAGCATCTATGTACATACTTGTTTGGTGAGAAAGGTTTACTCAGCAAGTCTCCATAAGCTTCTGACATCATCCTAAGGTTTGCTCTCCTTAGAACTTAGCAGAGTGATTTTCCAAGAACTAAAAAAATAAAACAAAACAAATGAAAAACTACCCATTAATTGTGTCTGACTAGGTGTGCTAAAGGAGCTCTGGTGGTGTAGTTCCTAAGGCACTTGACTGCTAACCAGAAGGCTGGTGGTTCAAATCCACCAACCACTTCTTGGAAGGAAAGTTGGGCAATCTACTGCTTTAGTGATACTGCCTCAGAAACCCAAGGAGGGATCTCTATGAGTCCGGTTCAACCCGATGGCACATAACAACAACAACAATAGTGTGCTAACAAGTTACAGCAGGTGTAAAGACAGGATTCCATTCAAAGCCAGTGGAATTGCAATAACCAGATAATGATATTTTCAGAGAGGAATTTGTAATGCTTGCTGAAGTAGTAATGGGTGAGAGTGTTGAATTGTCTCAATTTGTGTTATTATTCCACAGAAACATGAGAAAACAGAAAGTATGCTTAAAGAAAAAGAAAACAGAAAAGTGGCCTGCACTGTTTCATTGCATAATCAAAACCAGCAGACATCCACCCAAACTTCTGACCCCAAAAGAATGAAGCTCCACAAAGAGCAAAGTCAGCATGCTCATACCTTAGGGACCAGCAGCACATCTTCAACTGAGAGCCAAACTCAAATTCCTCTGATGCCTCCAGTGTTCACTTCCAAGGTGCTTTCTTCCCATTCCCATTCCTTGTCCCTCCCTACACTATAATAATTCAAGGGATGATCAGAATCTGTAAATCATTTTTCATCTAATCCTCAACTTCATACAAATACTTTATCTAATTTAATCTCCTCCCATTGATTCAGGACCTATTTTGAGATCCTACTGGATTGTGATTCATTTCTTATTGGCATGCATTCATGACATAATTCCAATATTCTAGAGGATCTTTGTCTTGGTTTAGTCCTGCAGCAGAAAGAGAGAGTGCTGGCATGTAGCTAGACTTGTAGAGATTGAGATGAGAGGGAGTTCATCCTCTACATCCCAGCTTTTTTCTGCTTTCTCCCATTTCCTCACAGACTGTCTTTCAGTATTTATGATCAATATTCCATGTTCTTTCAAGATAAGTGTTTTCACAAATGCTACTCCTTTTTTTGGAATCTCTTTTTCTTGTCTTCTTCCTGGCCCCATGTCTCTTCAGTTATCAGTCTGAATTTGTAGTTCAGTAAACTTACCCTGATACATCACCCCCAGAATACATTAAGTCTTCCCATCTTTGCTTTCACAGCACTCTTTATTTTGGCCTTGTATTACTTAACACAATTATAACAATTGCATAGTTCTCTACTGTGTCAGACAGCAGGCTCAAATTGAAGATACCCTTTCTAAGTTCAGCATAAAGCTGAGATGGAGGAGGTAGTTCAGACCTCTGTTCATCAAATCTTATCCCAGCTTCCCTATTTCTCTGCTGTGACAGAGCCCATATGCATATATTTGTGAGCTGCATTAGAAGAAAATGTAAAAGGATGATTCAAACCTTCATTATCTTCTATAGTTTGTTACCAAAATTCAACCTTAAAGTGCCACATCTGACCCATGCTGCAGCTTCTATCACCACCATCCCACACACACTATTTGAAGATGACCTTTCCATATACAAGGGTTCTCAATATTTCTTTTTGCTCATTTGGTTGTTGTTCTTAGTGGTGTTGTTGCTGTTTCTTCCAAGAATCCATATTGTCCTTTGTCATTTCTATGAGTGATTGTTGGAAGATGGAGTTAGCAGCCAATGCCTGTTTTCATTTTTGGCACTGTATTGGCACCACATTGAAGTCTTGTCTAGTCTTTACCACTTCAGGCTCAAAGTGGTACTGCTACTTCAATATGAATAGAAACCTCAGGGCCACCCTGCTTCTTTCATCAATACTGGCCAGGAAAGAAATACTTGATGCTTTCTGAGATCTCAACTCCCTGAAAATATGACACAGGCAATAATGCAGAGGATTTCCATGATGATGGCTTAGTTGGGAGCCTCATGACATCTTTCTTACAAGAAAGACCAGAGAAAACAAGTGAATCAGACATAAGGGACAACTTGGAACTCTCAGCATCAAAGGCAAGGTGGAAAAATCAGTCTGAGCCCTGGTCCCTGGTAGTTTGGGGGACTCACATGGAGGCCCATCAGCTGGGATCCAGTGACCTTACCTGCTCATATCCACCATACCTCCCTATCAACCCATTGTTCAAGTTCCAATCCCTGGCCCAGTACTAATGGATTGATAACAGACAGTGGTCAACATATGCCCACCCTACCTTCAGCTCCTATGTGTGACCATCTATGAAAGACTTGTGCCCACATACACACCTGCTACAGAATCTACCCAGAAACAGGTGGTGAGTGCCCCAGTGCTACCAAACTAGTAATAAGAGTAGCTTGTCCAACTGCTGCCTGCATATATTAAATAAAAACAAAACAAAATCTCAGAGTGAAGCAAACCAACATACAATCAACAAATAAATACAGTAACATCACAATGTCTCAGATGTAATAGACAATTTCAAATCACACATGAAAAAAGAAATAGGAAAACTTGGCTCAAGCACATGATAAAAATACAAGGCTAGGAAATCTTCTAGGGGAAGAAATTATAAGGGAACTACCTAATAAGGAGTTGAAAAGAATTATAATTAGGCTTGTTCAACAGATTAAGAAAGAGATCAAGAATAACAAAGATAACACTAAGGAAATAATAGACAAAACAAAACAAAGCACAGACATAACTCTGGAAGAATTCAGGAAGACAACAAAAGGACAAATTGAAAATATAGACAATTAGAAACCATAAAAAAACAGCAAGTAGAAATCTAGTTTAACACTAAAATCTCAGATAGATAATACATTCAAACCAAACTAAACTTACTGCCATCGAGTTGGACCTGACTCATAGCGACTTCTCCTTGGGTTTCCAAGGCGGTGTCACTACAGAAGTAGATTGCCCAACCTTCCTTCCAAGGAGTGGCTGGTGGCTTTGAACCACCAGCTTTCTGGTTAACAGTCAAATGCCTTAGGCACTACACCACCACAGCTCCTAGATAAAACATTGGAAGGGCAAAAAAAGTAGAATTGAAGCAATGGCAGACAGAATCAGTGAAATTGAAGACAAATCCCTTGATGCTAATCTGTTAGAAGAACAATCAGAAAAAGATTGAAAAAGAAGAAGAAGAAAGAAGCTGAAGAATTATGTTAGACACCATCAAGAGGAATAACTTAAGCATGATCAGAATTCCAGAACAAAAAGGCAAAAAAAAAAAAAAAAAGCACAGACAAAATTGTCAAAGATTTGTTGACAGGAAACCCCTTTTATCATAAATGTTGTTGTTGTTATGTGCCATCGAGTTGGACCCAACTCATAGCGACCCCTCCTTGGGTTTCTGAGGTGGTATCACTACGGAAGTAGATTGCCCAACCTTCCTTCTGAGGAGTGGCTGGTGGCTTTGAACTGCCAGCCTTCTGGTTAGCAGTCAAGTGCCTTAGGCACTATGCTACCAGAGCTCCATGAAAGATGAGAGAATATCAATGCAGGAACCTCAAACAGGATAACTCCAAAAGAAAGTTACCAACACAAATCATAATCAAACTTTCCAAACCAAAGACAAAGAATCCTGACAACAGCTTAGGAAAAACAAAATGCTATGTACAATGGAGAACCAATAAAACTAAGCTCTCACTTCTTGGGAAAACCATGCAGGCAAGAAAGCAATGGAATGACATATAATAATCCTAAAAAGGAAAAATTGCCAACCAAGAATGACATACCCAGCAACTTCTGCTAAGATGGCAGAATAGGCAGACAGGCTACACACCCCTTTACAACAAGAAATGAGAAACAAAATGAAATAGGTAAAGAAGATAATTCTGGAACACTGAGCTTTGGTGGTAAGGATAAGCAAGTGGATTAAATACCAGCTAGTAGAAAAACCTAAATGAAAACAGAGAACAAGGAGACAAACAGAGTTGTAGACTGTTGCCTATCCTAATGGCACAGCCAGTTTGAATATTTATAAGTGGCATTAGTGTCTGGGCAGCAACTGAAGAACTGGCTCTAATCACAAAGGAAACCAGCAAATAAGGAGACAAACTAAGCTGTGGACTTTCAGATGTCCTAAGGCTGCAGCCATTTTGAAAATTTGCAAGCAGCATTCCAATACAAGCAGCAACATAAGAGTAGGGTCTCCTTGTGAAGGACAGTACAGGCAACTGCACTGGAAGCTGATAACTAGAAAGGTGTGCTATTCCACTTGTTATTCTTATGCCCCACATCATCTTGGTGAACTAAGGTGTAACCAAGCACCACCATCCACTTTCTGGATTGGCAGGAATTCCATCCTGATCTGTGTGCACTGACAGAGTCTGGGTGCCCTGGCTTGCCCCCTAGTTTTTTTCTTTCTTTGTTTGTTTGCTTTAAAATTATTCTTTTTCCTTCATTTCTTTTTTTATTTTATGTCTTTCCATTTCCTGGTCCTTGTTTTGTTTTTTTATTTCTCTTTCCTTTTCCTAGTTCCTATATTTTTTCTAGTTCCTATACTTCTTCTTTTGGCTCTTCTTATCCCTTGTTTTTCTTTTTGCAGGTTTTTTTTTTTAATTTTTTTTCTTTAGTATTCTTTTACTCCTCCTCTTTTCTCTTATTCTATCTCCCCAAATATGTTATTTTTCTCTTTATCTTCCCTTTGTCTTTTTAAGATATTTCTTCTTATTGCCTTTTCTTTTATTTATTTATTATTTTTAAAAAGTTATTTCTGTTTATTTATGTGGTGTGTGCTTTTTGTTCTCTTGTCTTTATTATTTTGGTGGGTTTATTTATTTATTTATTTATTTATGTCTAACTCAGTGGAAGACAGCAACTGTACCCATACAACCAAATCATACCTGCACTTTGCAGCCCCATCCACTGAATAAGGCCACCAATTGCTTCTGCACCAACTACCCAACATAGACAACAGCCAATACCAGCCCAATTCACCCTTAACTGCTCCTCATGAACAACTGACAGATATCTATGCACACACTCTCATTCTTTATCACACCCACCAGGAGAGAGATAGTGATTGCCCTAGTGCTTGCAAGTAGCATATAAAGGAGCATAGTATGCTGCTCACTCAGATATATCAAAACAAAATAAAGAAAAATATCTCAGGTGAATCACACCAACATGCAATCACCAATTAAATATAAATGCAATGGTATCACAATGTCTCAGAGACACGTGACCATTCCAGTCTACACAAAGAAGCAAGATAAAGTAGTACAGATAAGGTACTAGGATACAAACACAGAAAACCTCCCCTGTGAAGAAGCAGCATTGGAACCCCCTCAAAAGGGATTCAAGGAAATTATATTTAGGTACCTTCAATGTATTGAGAGACAAATCAAGGAAAACACTAACAAATTAAGGATAACACGGACAACTCAGAACAATTTAAGAAAACATACAAGAACAAACTGACAAAATAAATGAAAAGTTAGAAACCATACAAAAACAACAAATAGAAATCCAGAAGATTTATACTAAATCTTCAGAAATAGATAACATATTGAATGGGCAAAGGAGTAGAATAGTATCAATGCAAGACAGAATTAGTGAGACTGAAGACAAATACCTCAATGCCACTTTGGTAAGGAATCAGTGAGGAAAAAGTCAAAACAAAATGAAGAATGCCTAAGATTCATGTGGGATACTGTCAAGAGGGATAACTTATATGTAATTGGAGTTACAGAACAGGAAGAGAAAAATAAAACCACAGAGAAAATTGTTGAAGATATGTTGGAAGAAAATTTCCCCTTCCCTGATGGAAGAAGAAAAAATAACCATTCCAGAAATTCAAAAAACCCCAATCAGGATAGAGCCCAAAAGAAAATCACCAAGATACATCATAATCAAACTTACCAAAACCAAAGAGAAAGAAAGAATCCTAAAAGTAGCAAGGGAAAAATGAAAAGTTACCTACAAATGGTAACCAATAAGACTAAACTCTGATTTCTTGGCAGAAACCATGCATGCAAAGAAACAATGGGATAATATACATAAAACCCTAAAAGCAAAAAAATTGCCAACCAAGAATTATATACCCAGCAAAATTATTCCTCAAATATGATGGGGAAATTAGGACTTTTCCAGATTAAAAAAAAAAATTACAGGAATTTGTTAAAACCAGACCAACCTTACAAAAGATGCTGAAAGTGGACTTTCAGACAGAGAACCAACAGCAGCAGACAAAAACAGATGATTAACACACATGATGACATAACCCGAAAACCAACCCAGTTATAAAAGTTATCAAAGTAAAATAAGCTTACAGGACTGTAAACAGGGAATCAAAGACATCAATTGGGAAATGAGGATAACTAAAAACCAAAAAGAGGTAATTAAAAGTTTAACTACAGAACTTCTAAATGGTGAGGAAGTCAAAACAATTGCAAGATAGAACAGGTTGTTCTAAACTTGGGAAGAAAATAATAAATCACAGTGAAAACTCAAAGAAGAAAAATAGACATTCACATCAAAATAAAAAAAGAAAAAAGTCACAAATATTCAGCAAATACTAAAACAGTAGGAATAAGGAAATAGTAACATAATTTATAAACAAAATGAGCTCAGGACAGAAAATTATATGGAACTAAGAAATCAGCAACATCATGTAAAAACACATAACAAAATGACAGCAGTAAATTCATACTTGTCAATAATTACACTGAATATAAATGGATTAAATGCACCAATCAAGAGATAGAGAGTTGCAGACTACATAAGAAAACATGACCCATAATTATGCTGTCCACAAGAGACTTACCTTAAAGAAAAAGACAAAAATAGACTAAAAATCAAAGGTTGCAAAAAGATATATCAAACAAATGGCAATCAAAAAAGATCAGGAGTGGCAATATTAATTTCTCATAAAATAGACTTTAAGGAGGAGAAAGAAGATGGCATCATACTGACAGTCTTCATGCTCAGTTCTTCTTCCAACTGAGGTTCTGAGAAACTAAGTCTTTTCATTACCTAGTGACACTCTGACAGAATACATCACAAATGGGATGGCTTTAAAAAACAGGAGTTTATTCTCTTACAATTTTGGAGGCTAGAAGTCCATGTTGAAAGCATAAGGCTCTACTGGCTAGGTGAAAGCCCCTCACCCTTGGGCTTCAGCCCTGCCTCCTGCTCTTGGCGCACTAAGCCTGGAGGCATTTCTTCACTCAGGCAGCTACTGGCTGCTGAGGCTGACAAACCCAAGGTTGACAGGTAAAAAGGCAGAGTCCTGATATTACCAAACAACATGGCAGGCCACTAATTCAAGTCTAGAAGAAGTCCCAAAATCAGCAGAGCATGGCAGGCTGCTGAACAATGACTTGGTTACATGCATGGTTCAAGCTGCCAAAAAGCTGGAGACCTTTCTCAAAGTTGCTTCTTATATACTGGAAGCAGCCCACATCCCTAAAGCAGCTATTCAGCTACTCCAGTAGATTCTACCATGGAGTTAATTGTCAATCTCATTATGGGGAATAACTACATTCAGCTGCCTAGCCACTCAACCAGGCCCAGCCAAGTTGACACAGAACCTTAACTACCACTCTAAGTAAAACAGATACAAAAAATGACACTGGAGTGATGAGCAACTAAGGAGAAAAAGTATTAGATCCAAGGAAGACAGAGAAAGGGAGCAAGTTAAGAGATTGGGAAAAATAAACAAACCCACCTAGCTGGCAGAGACAGAAAGGAGTCATTAGAAATACAAAGGAGGCTGAGGAGGAGGTAAGGAAGAATAAAACACATCACGGAATGCATGGGCACTGAGGACTCAGAAAAGCCACACTGGGAGTTTTTCAGGGTGAGCTGGAGTTTGAATGGGAGTGAAGATCTTACTAAGAAATGGTTCAAGACTTCCCTTGGCTTGGGCTGTTAGAGTCCAGAAGGAAGTGGAGGGAAAAGGAAGAGAAACTCTCTCTGAATAAGTGGAGCCCTAGAGCAGATACACAGCAGTTGGCTCAGGTCCAACTCTTGGCAACTCCTTTTAGCACAGAGTGGATCTGAGATTTCACAACTTGTTAGTCCAAGCAGAAAAGTGTGGCCCTTTGTCTTTTGGGGTGACTGGTGGTGTACTGCCTAAGATATTTGATTGTTAACCAGAAGGCTGCTGGTTCAAACCCACCAGCCACTCTTTGGAAAGAAGTTTGAGTAATCTACTTCCATAAAGATACCACCTCAGAAACCCCAGGAAGGTCACTATGAGTCAAATTGACTCAATGGCAGTGAGTTTGGTTTCTTTTTTTTGGGGGGGGGGGCGGGGTTGGTTCTGGACTGTGGGGCTTTAATTGATGGCTGAGCATCATTATCTGCAGACTTCCCCAGAAGGACCCAGGTAACCCTTCCAATACCTGCATCACTAACTGATTATCTCACACCAAACACAGAGAACTCCCTCTGCCTTTCTGTCCTGTGGTTTGCTTCTGGCACTTTCTCTCTCTCTCTTTTCTTGTTTTTTTTTTTTTTTTTTCTCCCCTGTCATGTCCAATAGAAGGAGCATATTAAACCTCCAGTAGTCAACCATAGCTACTACTCTGAACACTTTACCCAACATACAGGTAGCAGCAATAGCTTCTGCACCACAGGATCAATAACAGATTGATGGACAGGTGGACAACATCTGCTTATTTCAACTCCAAATCCTCTTCACGAGGAGCAAAGATCTGTACCCACATCCCCACCAATGATCCCACCAACACAGAGAGATCTGGAGAGCAACCTAGTACAACCAAGTTAATAACCAAGGTAGTTCACCTGCTCCACACTTCCAGATATAGTAAAATATAAAATAAGGGTGAAACAAATCAGTACGTAACTAACAATTAAGAGAATAACTTCAAAATGTCTAGGAAACAACAGACAACCTCAAATCAAACCAAAAAGAACACACACACAAAATCCCAGCTAAAGAATTAACATATATCTTGGAGGAAGAGCAAGCAATAGAACTATTTGATAAAGAATTCAGAAGATATACATATATATGGCCCTCCAAGAGCTCAAGGAAACCATAAACAGAAACAATTAGAAGATAGTACCCTGGAAGAGTTCAGGAAAATCATTCAAGAACAAAATAACAAGATAAATACACAATTAGAACTTATACAAAAACAGCAATTAGAAATCCAGAACACTAAAATTATGAAGACAGAAAACACAGTGGAAGGAAAAAAGAATAGAACTAAGAACTGGGTGAAGAATGCATATCCCAGCTAGAAGACAAATTCCTTGATGCCAGCCTGTATGAAGAAAAGTCAAAACAAAGATTTAAGAGAAATGAAGAGAACCTAAGAGTTATATGGGATAACACGAAAAGAACATATACTTGATTGGAATACCAGAGCAAGAGGAAGCCAAAAAATAAATAAATAAATAAAGCCTGAGAAAATTGTCAAAGGCTTCCTAACAGAAAAATTTCTCCATATCATGAAGGAAGAAAAGATATGCATCCAAGAATCTTAGCAAACCCCATACAGGATAGATCTCAAGAGAAAGACAAAAAGATATATCATAATCAAACTTTCCAAAACAAAAGACAAAGAAAGAATCTTGGGAGGAGCTCAGGAAAATCTAATGCCACCTACAACAGACAACCAACAAGACTAACCTCTGGTTTCACAGCAGATACTATGCAGAAAGAAGGCAATGGGATGGCATATAGAAAACCTAGAAGGGAAAGAATTGCCAACTAAGAATTGTATATCCAGCCAAACTGTCCCTCAAATATGAGGAAGAAATCAAGATATTATCAGACAAACAGAAATGAAGGGAATTTGTGAAAATCTGACCAACCCTACAAGAAATGCGAAAGGAAGTCCTTCAAATAAAGAACTCACAACAGAGAACAACAAATTAAAATCAAAGCCCTTGACCCCACCACCTAGAAACCAAACCAGAAAAAGATTCTCAAAATAAACTCACAAAAAGAGCATAGACAAATGGGGAGGGGGCAATCTGCAGACACCACCAGCAACAAAGCAAATAGGGAGGATAAAAGTTTTAATTACAAAACTTTCAAATGGAGAGTAAGACAGGGCAATGTCTTTATAGAAGAGACTGTTCCAAATTTAGAGAGATAAGAATTTACTTCAAGGTAACCACAGATAACCACAAAGAAAATTAACAATCCCCCTAAGCAAACTCAGAAAGAAGAAAAATATATTGTTGGCACAAAACCAACAATAACAAAGAAAAGAGAAAAAACACTTGATAACAAAATGACCTCAGCACAGAAAAATATTTGGAACAAGGAAATCACCCACAACAGAACAAAAACACAGTAAAATGACAGCAATAAATTCATACCTATCACTAATTGCACTTAATATGAATGGACTAAATATACTAGTCAAGGGAAAGAGAGTGGCAGATTGGATAAGAAAAGAAGTTCTCTCAATATGCTGTTTATAAGAGACTCACCTTAGACACAAAGATAAAAATAAATAAAAAATTAAGGGGTGTAAAAAATATATCAAGCTAATGGCAACCAAAAATGAACAGGAGTGGCAACATTAATTTCTGATAAAATAAATTCCAAGGTGAAAACCAGCATAAGGGACAAAGAAGGATACTATATGATGCTAAAGGGGTCAATTAACCAAGAGAACATTACAGTAAGTATCTATGCACACAATGAAAGAGCTCCAATATACATAAAGCAGATATTAACTGAATTGAAAGGAAAAATAGACACCTGTACAATAGTAGTGGGAGACTTTAACACACCACTTTCAAAGAGGGACAGAATAACTAGGAAACAGAGAAAATCAACAATGATATAGAAGAATTCAACAACACATTCAGCCAACTTGACCTCATAGATATATACAGAGCATTTCACCCAACAATTGCACAACACACATTCTTCTCCAGTGCATATGGATCATTCTCCGAATAGACTATATGTTAGGCAACAAACCACTCCTCAATAAATTAAAAACTATTGAAATACTACAAAGCATTTTCTCAGATCACAATGTTATAAAATGAGAAATCAATTATAGGAAGACCAAGGGAAAAAATCAAATATTTGGAAACTGAATAATACACTGCTCAAAAAAATACTGGGTAATAGAAGAAATAAAATATGAAATAATAATAAAAAGAAAAAAAATCTTAGAAACAAATGAGAATGAAAATACAACTTATCAAAACATTTGGGACACAGCAAAAGCAGAAGAGTTGATTTATAGTAATAAATGCACATGTTAAAGAAAGAGGAAAGAAGCAAAATCAACACTTTAACTCAACAACTCCAACAATTAGAAAAAGAGCAACAAAAGAAATCTACAGTGTCCAAAGGAAACCTTTCCAGAGTAAGGAAATAACAAAGATCAGAGCAGAAATAAATGAAGCAGAAAACAAAACAAACAAACAAAAAAATATAGAGAGAAAATAAACAAAACAAGAAGATGAGTCTTCTAAAAGGTTTACAAAATTGACATACCACTGGCAAATTTAACAAAGGAAAAGAAAGAGAAGATGCAAATAACACGAATAATAAATGAAAAGAGTGACATTACAACTGGACTAACTGAAATAAAAAATAGAATATTATGAAGAACTGTACTCCAACAGATTTGAGAACCAAGAGATAGGTAAGTTTCTAGAAACACAAGACCTATCTAATCTAACCCAGTCAGAGATGGAATACTTGAACAGGCCCTTAACAAAAGAATAAATTAAACTAGTCATAAAAAAAATTAAAACTCCCCACAAAAAAGGCCTGGCCCAGATGGCTTCACTTCAAACTTTCAGGGAAGAGCTGATACTTATAGTATTCAAACTATTCCAGGACACAGAAA
Organism: Orycteropus afer afer; assembly: GCF_000298275.1. Classification (NCBI taxonomy): domain Eukaryota; kingdom Metazoa; phylum Chordata; class Mammalia; order Tubulidentata; family Orycteropodidae; genus Orycteropus; species Orycteropus afer. The sequence goes on from NW_006921780.1 coordinate 2,819,219, forward strand.
ATTATGGAATACTCCCAAATTCATTCTCTGAAGCGAGCATAACACTAATACCAAAACCAGGTAAAAACACCACTGAAAAGGAAAACTACAGACTAATATCCTTCATGAATATAGATGCAAAAACCTTCAACAAAATCCTAGCCAACAGAATCCTATAACATATAAAAAAATAATAATAATACATCATGACAAAGAGGGATTCATACCAGGTGTGCAAGCATGGTTCAACATCAGAAAAACAATCAATGTAATCTACCACATAAACAAAACAAAATAACCATATGATCATATCAATTGATGCAAAAAAGGCATTTAATAAAATCCAATACCCATTCCTGTTCAAACCTCTCAGCAAAAGAGGAAAAGAAGGGAAAATCCTCAGCATAATAAAGGTCATATAAGCAAAACCAACAGCCAACATTATTGCCAATGGAGAAAGACTCAAAGCATTTCCTTTGTGAACAGGAACCAGACAAGGATGCCTTCTATCACCACTTCTATTTAACAAGCCCTAGATAGGGGAATAAGGCAAGAAAGAGAAAGAAAAGACATCCAAATTGGCAAAGAAGAGGTAAACTTATCTCTATTCACAGATGACATGATCCTACACATAGAAAACTCAAGGGACTCAGCAAAAAAAAAAAAAAAATTACTGCAACTAATAGAAAGGTTCAGCAATGTGGCAGGATACAAGGTCAACATACAAAAAATCAATTGGATTCCTCTATATCAACAAAGAAACTTCTGAAAAGGAAATAAGGAAAACAATACCATTTACAATAGCTACCAAAAGATAAAATATTTAGGAATAAATCTTACCAGGGGCACAAAAAACCCATACAAAGAAAACTGCAAAACACTACTACAGTAAACTATGAGGGATCTACATAAATGGAAGAACATGCCATGTTCATGGGTAGGAAGACTGAATAATGTGAAAATGTCTCTAGTACCCAAAGCAACCTACACATTCAATGCAATCCCAATTCAGATTCCATCAACATTTTTTAAGGACATTGAAAAAACAATCATTAATTTCATATGGAAAGGAAAGAGACCTGGGATAACCAAAGCAAAGCTCTGAAGAAGAAAAACTAAGTAGGAGGTCTCACACTCAAAGATCTCAAAACCTACTATACAACCACAGTAGACAAAACTGCATAGCATTGGTACATTGATAGACAGACCAATGGACAGAGTCAAAAACCCAGAAATAGACTGATCCATCTATGGACAGCTGATCTTTGACAAAGGACCAAAACTCTTTAAGTGGGACAGAGATATTCTCTTTAATAAATGGTGCTGGCAAAACTGGATGTTTACTTGCAGAAAAAGGAAACATGACACATACCTCACCCCATACACAAAAAGGACACAAATTGGATCAAAGTCTTAAATGTAAAACCCGAAACTATAATGCTCATCAAAGATAAGATAAGGGCAATTCTTATTCTTGTTGGTAGGTGTCATTGCATCATCTCTGACTCATAGTGACCCTATGTACAGCAGAACAAAACAGTGCCTGATCTTGTGCCAGCCTCACAATTCTTACTGTACTTGAGCCCATCATTGTAGCCACTGTGTCAATCCATCTTGTTGAGGGTCTTCCCCTTTTTCATTGACCCTCCACTTTCTCAAGCATGATATCCTACTCCAGGGAATGGTCCCTTCTTACAACATGGCCAAAGTAGGCGAAACGAAGTCTGGTCATTCTCACCTCCAAGGGCCATTCCAGCTGCACTTCCAAGACCAATTTGTCATACCTTTGTGGTGTTTGAACTAACACCACAGTTCAAAAGCACTGACTCTTCTTCAGTCTTCCTTATTCATTGTTCAGCTCTCACATGCATATGAGGTGATTGAAAATATGATGGCGTGTGTCAGGCTCGTCTTAGTCTTCAAGGAGATATCTGCTCTTCAGCACTTGGAATAGATCTTTTGTAGCATATTTGCCAAATGTTATACGTCGTCTGATATCTTGACTGCTGCTTCCATTGGTGTTGATTGGCGAACCAAGTAATATGAAGTCATTGACAACTTCAATCTTTTCTCCATCTATTGTGATGCTGCTTATTGGTCCATTTGTGAGGATTTTTGTTTATATTGAGGCGCAATCCATACTGTAGACTGTAGTCTTTAATCTTCATCAGTAAGTGCTTCAAGTCATCCTCACTTTCAGCAAGCAAAGTTGTGTTGTCTGCATATCACTTTATTGGTTACCAGGGACAGGAAGGAAGGGGAGGGAAAATTTTGGAATAGTTGGGAGTCACATGTTGATTTGGGTGAGGGGAGGGGCTGTATGGAAAGAGTCCATGCATAAAAATATAGACAGCCAAGGCAAATACATTATATGAACAATACTGTATTACCACTGGCACCAAACACCAGGCTATGGATAAATTCATAGAGGTGAGAAGATCAGGTGGGGGTAGGCAAACAGGAATATATGCTAGACCAAGGATATATTTGGCTGAAGATAATGTTGCATATGAACTTGTGCTACAAAATTAGCTACAAATATTATGGGAGATGCAGAGGACAGGGTTGGAGTAGCTTTTCAGAGACAACCAAACACCTCGAGAGAGAGAATCACTGGGCCTGCAGGATCGGGACCATTGTTTTGGGGCACATCATGATCAATTGGCACAACATAGTACATAAAAATCTTGTTCTATATCTTACTGTGGTGAGTAGTGACTGGGGTCTTAAAAGCTTTCAAGTGGCCATATAAGATACAACTATTGGTCTCCTCTTGTCTGGAGCAAAGAAGAGTGAAGAAAACAAAGCCATCTGGAAAAAATTAGTCCTAAAATAAGACAGGCCACAAAGACCTCAGCCCTCATGATGCTAAAACCAAAAGAATTAGATGGTGACTGGCTACCAATGCCAACCAATTGGAAAGGATGAAAACTAGTGATCCTGGGTAGAGTGGGAAGAAAAATGTGGAGCAAAATTCAAAAACACAAAAATTATCAGAATTACTGGTTGGATAGAGACTGGTTGAACCCTGAAATTATGGCTCCAGGTTACCCTTCCAGCCTAGAAATGGACTGACTCACTTGCATGGATTCAGTCTCAGCCCAACAGTAGAAAGACCTACATGCAGAACATCTACCCCAGGGTGATGCACCCACCTACTCTAGGGAGATGCACCCATTAGATCAGTCAGGCATGAGTCATCTGATGAGCAGCAGTCACATAGAGGGAAAGCTGGACAGACAGAATGCACAGATAAGAAAGTCACAGGGAAGGAGTAGTCACTGGGAGGAGAGGGGAGGAGAGTTTTTTGTTATGGTCGGAGATGGGTAATCATGGCTGTGAAATCAAATGTGCATGAATTGTTGAATGTAAAATAAATCTGTTTTGTAAATTTGCAACCAGAGCACATTTAAAAAGAAAAAAAAAATAAAGACTTTAAAACAAAAACCACCATAAGAGATAAGGTTGTTGTTGTTGGTATGTGCCATCGAGTCAGACCCAGCTCTGTGACCCCTACTTGGGTTTCCAAGTATGTATCATTACGGAAGTAGATTGCTCAACCTTCCTTCCATGGAGTGGCTTGTGGGTTTGAACCGCCAGCCTTCTGGTTAGCAGTCAAGTGCCTTAGGCACTACGGTACCAGAGCTCCTAAAGATAAGGTAGGACATTATATAATGATTAAAGAATCAATTAAACTAGAGTAAATGATGGTAATAAACATCTACACACCAAACAGAAGAGCTCCAAAAATACATAAAACAGACTGTAACACAACTGAAAAAACAGATTACTCCACAGTAATAGTTGGAAACTTTAACATACCACTTTCAATGAGAGATAGAGTAGCTGTACAAAACTTAGCAAAGATGCAGAAGAACTAAACAATACAATCAACCAACTTGGCCTTGTAAACATCTACATAGCACTTCACTCAAGAGCAACCCAATATATATTTTTTTCCACACGCATGGAACATTCTCCAGGATAGACCATATGTTAGGCCACAAAGCAAGCCTCAATAAATTTAAAAACATTGAAATACTTAAAAACATCTTCTCAGATCACAATGCTCTAAAATTAGAAATTAACAATAGAAAGATCAATGGAAATAGAGCAAACATTTATAAACTGAATATCACCCTTCTTTAAAAATACTGGGCATTTAGAAGCAATCGGCCCTAGGACATGATGGCCCTCAAGACCAGAAGAACTAGATGGTGCCCAGCTACCAATGTCAATTGCTCAGGAAAGGATCAAATCTGGAGATCCTGGATAGAGCGGGAGGGAAAATGTGGAACATAATCTAAAAACTCAATAATGGCCAAAATTACTGGTCAGATGAAATCTGGTGAGACCCCCAATACTATGGCCCTAGAATACATTCTGTGCCTGGAATAAAACTCACCCCCAGGGCTGGACTCTCAGCCCAATAGTTAACAAGATGTACATGCAGACCACTCTACCCAAGATGATGCACCCACATACTCTATGGTAATACATCCCTTAGAGCAATAGACCACAGGACAACAGAAGACCAACATTCATACTGAGGAAATGCATGACAAACAGGAGTGTAATAATATGAGGGGTACAGGGGGAGGGTTGCAGGGTAGGGATGGGAGGAGACTGGGTTAAGGTTGGACATGGAAAATGGGGAATTAAACTAAATGGACATGTTACATGAATGTAAAACAAGCTCTTAAAAAAAAATACTGGGTAATAGTAGAAATAAAAAAACTCCTTGAAACAACTGATAATGAAACTACAACATACCAAAAATCTTTGGGACACAGTAAAAGCAGTGATCAGAGGGCAATTTATAGCAATAAGTACACTCATCAAAACAGAAGGAATAGCCAAAATCAACACCATAGTACAACATCTCCAATAATTAGAAAAAGAGAAGCAAAAAAAAAAAAAAAAGCCTACAGTCATCCAAAGAAAAGAAATAATAAAGTTTCGAATAGAAATAATGAAACCAAAAATAGAAAATAGAAAAAAAATCAACAAGACTAGAAGTTGGTTCTTTCAAAAGATTAATAAACTCAACAAGCCACTGGTAAACTTAACAAAAGAGAAGAAGAAGATGCAAATATTGCAAATGAGAAACAAAATGGGTGATGTCACAACAGAACTAAACAAAATAAAAAGAGTAATATCAGGATACTATGAAGAACTATACTCCAACAAATTTGAAAAACTAGAAGATATGGATAGATTTGCAGAAATGCACTACTTAACTAAACTAACATAAGATGAGGTAGAAAATAGGAAAAGACACATAGCAAAAGAAACTGAGTAGGTCTTTAAAAAATTACCCCCACACACAAAATTACCTGACCCAGATGGTTTCACTGGCAAATTCTACCAAACATTCAGAGAAGAGCTATCACCTACACTACTCATACTATTCCAGAATATAAAAAACAATAGAATACTCCCAAATTCATTTTATGAAGCAAGCATAGCCCTGATATCCAAACCAGGCAAAGACATCACTAGAAAGGAAAACTACAGACCACCATTCCTCGTGGATATAAATGCAAAAATCTTCAATAAAATTCTAGCCAATAAACTCCAAGAACATATAAAAAAGTTTTACATCATGATCAAGTGGGATTCATACCAGGTATGCAAAATGGTTTAACATGAGAAAAATAATTGATGTAATCCATCACATAAGTAAAATAAGGAAAAGAATCACATTATCATATCAGTTGAAGAAAAAGTATTTGATAAAATCCAACATCCATTCCTGATAAAAACTCAGCAAAATAGAAATAGAAGGGAAATTTCTCAACATAATAAAGGCCACATAAAAAAAAAAAAAAAAGCCAACATTATTCTTAATGGAGACTAAAACCATTTCCCTTGTGAACAGGAACCAGACAAGGATGCCTTCTATCACCACTTCTATTCAACATTGTAGCAGAAGTCCTAGCCAGAGCAATAAGACAAGGGAAATAAAAGGCATTCAAATTGGTAAGGAAGAGGTAAAACTATCCCTATTTGCAGATGATATGATCCTATACATAGAAAACCCAAGAGACTCAGCAAGAAAACTACTGGAACTAATTGAAAAATTTATCATAGTGGCAGAATACAAGATCAGCCTACTAAAATCAGTCTGATATCTCTACACCAGCAAAGACAGCTCTGAAGAAGAAATAAGGAAATCAATACCATTTACAATACCTATCAAGCTCTGGTAGCATAGTGGCTAAAGCACTTCTGGTTAGAAGGCTGGCGGTTCAAACCCACCAGCCACTCCTCGGAAGGAAGGTTGGGCAATCCTACTTCCGTAGTGATACTGCCTT
>NW_006921780.1:2828429-2851668 GCF_000298275.1 Orycteropus afer afer
TTTAGTATTAATCTTTTGGATTTCTATCTGTAGATTTAGAATAATTTCTAATTTTTCATTTATTTTGTCATTTTGTTCTTGTATTTTCTTCCACAATTCTTGTAAGTTTTTTTCTGTGTTTTCTCTGGTCTGTCTCTCAATCCTTTTAAGATACCTAAATATAATTCTTTTGAATTCCTTATCAGAGAGTTCCAATGCTGATTCTGGTAAAGTGGTATTCAGATGCACAGACCAGGATGGAATTCCTGCAAGTCGAGAAGGTGGGTAGAAGTGGGGGATGGTCACACCTCTGTACAACAAGAGTGTGTAGGCTATAAGTATAACAAGGAGAATATCAAACTTTTCCACTAGTTAGCCTCCAGTACAACTGCGCATTGGGTTCTCAGCAAATGGAACCCACTCCTAGATCACATTCTAGGTACAATGCCGCTTGCATGTATTCAAAATGGTCTCACTCTCTGCATGTGAATATTTCAAAATGTCTGCACCCTAAGAATAGCTGCCTCAGTCTGTCAGTCTTTTTGTCTCCTCTTCACTATTTGCTGTAAGGTTCAGTGCTGAGAGAGAGAAATCAGGCTGGTAGAGTTTTGAAAGAAAGTGTACTAAATCATCTGCATGCAGATGGGCTGAGACCAGAATGGTATCAGCCCCAGATGAGCTCAACGGTGCATCAGCCACAAGCTGGGGTAGGTGAGAGATTTAAGCAGGTCTTGGTCAAAGGTAAGAGGAAGTTTTTCAGCAGTCCTATTGTGGTAGAGGAGACCACAGTTATTTTAGCAGATGTCCATCTATGTTCCTGGAACTGTACGTTTCAGTCATTTTTTGCGGTATTGCTTATTTTCAGAAAAGGGGTTTAACCATGGTTCTGCTATACAATTTCCTTTCAGGAGAGAAAAGTGCCAGGGGCAAAATTTAAAAAGAACAGCAGAAGAAACAACATAAGAGTTCCAAACCAAGATTTACACTTACATTTTCCTTTCTGGTTGTTAAGTACCAGTGCAGTCCTTGCCCATGCAGTTTTTAGTGAGCAGAGCTGGTTGTTAGATTGTTACCGGGATACATTCAAAATGGCTATGCCTTCAGGGCAGCCAGCAGTCTACAGCTCCATTTGTCTCATTATTCACTGCTTTCATTCAGGCTCTTTTACTGGTTAGTATTTAATCCACTTATTTATTCTTCCCTTCAAAGCTCAGGGTTCCAGGATCGTCTTCTGTATTGGTTTCAATTGGTTTCTCATTGCTTTGTTGCAGAGGGTCTGTGCAGCTTATCTGCCTATTCCTCCATATTGCTGGAACTCTCCTCTCAAAGACTTTCTTATCACTTGGTTTCTATGTGCCTTTGGATGCCAAAGCAGTCTCACACCATCATTGCCTTTGTGATCCTCTATCCGGTTTCTCTTAAAACATAGACCACAGGAGTGGAAGGAAGCATGAATGGTAGCTTAAAGGTTATAGTTGAAGGATCACAAAAATCAGTCCCAATTGAGAATATTATCTAAAAAATGATTATGTGTTGGGCACTCCAATTGTATAGTTGTGATAGAATTCTTTGATTTAACAGATTTTGAAAAAGTGATAAACCAAGAAAATCCTGTTGACATTACTATTTTGGCAGACATGCATGGAGAAATTTCTGCTCTAAAGTAGTTTCACTAACACATTGCTTTGGGGTTTCCATTAATGTTATCTGAATAAACTATGAAACCATTGGTAAAGGCAAAGATACACAAACTGCTACAGACACAGTGAAACAAGAACAATGAGAATTATATTTACTGAGTATTTACCCTGTGCAGGATCCTAAACTTTCCTTCTTTCTGTACATAATTTAATTTACTCTACCTAAAACCCATCAGTATGCTATTATTAATCTTAGTTCACATGTAAAAATAGAGGTTCATCATAGTTAAAAATTCTCTACAATGTGACAGAGACAATGAGAGTGAGATACAGCTTTTTGGGACTCTTCAATCTGAGCAGAAAAAATCCCTTTGTGATTTCCAGAGCAAGATGGCAGATGGTACAATTTCTGTGACATATTTTGATAAATTTCAAAACAGACAATGTCATGAGATGGATTTCTTTTCAAAAGGTTGCCCAGTCATTGCAAGCCTTTTAATGAGGAATGAATTGGCAGGGAGTACTCAGAGGGTGCTCTGGCCAGGAACTCACACTCCAGAGACAGGAACTGTAAGTAAATCTCACTTCTGCAACTCTATCAACAAGTGGCATTTTATGGTTGGATTCCTGGGTGCAAATATTTGCAAATATTGTTGCAAATTACCTGAATAGTAGGAATGGGCTCTTATTAGTGAAATTATTGGTAGTCAGGTAGTTTTATTTGAGAGAAACTCCTGTCCTGCTTAAACCAAGTGTAAAAATCCAAAGAATGGTAATGGTCTGTGAAGAAGGTAAATAATTGAAAATATGGTTGTAATAAGGTTAAGAATTTGTAAGGATTTCTGCTGCCTGATGAAGATTAGAAAGATAAAAGTATCTTTCCTATGGACTGGAGGCTTTCACAGAATGAGTTCAGGCAAAAAGATGAGAACACACACAAGGAAGGAGAAGACATGAGTTTCTGGATGGAACCTGAAGAGAGCAGTTTGTAAGCACCCATTTAGGTCCTTGCTTGGTGAGAAAAGGAGCTCTGGTGGCATAGTGCCTAAGACATTTGACTGCTAACCAGAAGGCTGGCAGTTCAAACCCACCAGTCACTCCTCGGAAGGGAGATTGAACAATCTACTTCTGTAGTGATACCACCTCAGAAATCCAAGGAGGGATTGCTATGAGTTGGATCCAATTCGACAACAGTGAGGGTTTTTTGTTTGTTTGTTTGTTTGTTTTTGAGAATGTCTTACTCAGAAAATGTATGTCATCCACAAGTATAGATCACAAATTCTGAGGTTTGCTTTCCTTGGAAAGTTAATTACCAAAACACAAAACAAAAATCTTTCTCCATGTTATACTTGATGTGGTGGGCTTAGGCTAGATTTCAGCAGGTATAGGGTCAGGTTTCCATTCAAGGCCAATAGAATTTCAATGCTGAGAATGACATTTTCCAGGAAGATGTTGAATGCAGGCTGATGTGGAATCTGGGGAGGGGTTTGGAGAGTCTGAATTTGTACTATCATCCCATAGAAATGTGACAGAGTGGACAGCAGCATACCTCAAGGAAAAGAAGAGAGAAAAACAGTCTGCCCTGCTTCGCCTAACAATCAAAGCTAACATCCTTTCACCCAAACTTCTGACCCCAAAAGGATGAACCTTCCCCAAGAAAATGGTCAGCATGCACATAGCTTGATGAGAAGCAGCATGTCTCCAACTGAGAGCAAACCTCATACTCCTGTGAAGTCTGTGGCTTTTGCATCCAGCAGTTTCACATCCAAGGTACCGTTCTCCTATATCCATTCTTTTCTCCTCCCTATGCTATGATGAAGGAGCTCTGGTAGCATAGTGCCTAAGGCATTTGACTGCTAACCAGGAGGCTGGTGGTTCAAACCCACCAGCCACTCCTCGGAAGGAAGGTTGGGCAATCCTACTTCCGTAGTGATAACTGCCTCGGAAACCCAAGGAGGGGTCGCTAGGAGTCGGGGTCGACTCAATGGCAAATAACAACAACAACAACAACATCTATGATGAAAGGGATGATCAGAATGTGTAAAAGGTTTTTCATATAACCTTCAATTCTATTAACTTAAATTCTATAATTTAATCCCGAACAATTCCTCAAGGGTCTACTTGGACACAATGCCAGATTCTGACTCTTTTCCTTCTGGCACGTGTTCAAGACATAATTTCAGTCTTTAGGAGGGTTATTGTCTTTGGTTATTATTGTGGCAGAGAGAGTGCTGGAAAGATGCAAGAGAGGTAGAGATGGAGATGAAAGTGAGGTTACCTCTATATCCAATCTTCATTTCCACTTTTTCTCCCTGACTGTCTAAGATTTTGTGTTCGCCATTCCCTACTTCTTCCAAGATTACATGTTATCACGTAAGCTACTATCTTTTTTGAGGATACCTTTCTCCTGTCTCTTCTCTGATTCATGTCTTGTTAGGTGCCAATCTAGTTTTTTAGCTTGTATGAATGACACTGATACAACACCCCAAGAATACATCAAGTAGTTCTACGTTTGCTCTCACAGCACCCTTTACTTTGGCTTTATGTTATTTATCACAACCATAATAATTACAGGTTTCTCTACTTTATTAGACAGTAAACTCTGAAAAAAGGTTCATTTTCCAAGTTGAGCAGAGAGCTTGAATGTAAATCAACATCCCTGGCCCACCCAGCTTCTCTCATGGACACTGGCTTGGAAGGGACTCTGTGACACTGTTTAAGTTCCTATCTTCCTATCACTATGAAACAAATGGACATTTTCATGTCCATTGAAACCTTTGCTGTGACTGAAATTCTCTTGAACACAGAAATTTCTTTCAGAGTCATATAAGTCCATGACCTCACAGAGCAAAACTGAATGTGAGACAATTTTTAATTCAACATCCAGGCTCTACCACAGGATTTCTAGTAGGACATTCCTGATCACTCTCACTATGACCCATGAGGGGATCAGGAACACTTGTTCATTCATCACAAGTTTTTTCAAAGACATTTTCTGCCACTTGGTTTCTTCATGCTTTTATATTCCAAACTAGAAGCATACCATAATTGTCTTTATGATTTTCTGAATATTTCTCTTTAACTATAGACCACAGAGTGGCAGGAATCATATAGAGAAATGGTACCATAAAGCAGTACAGTTCAGAGATCACAAAAATCAATCACCAACTGCAAATATTATCCAAAAAATAAGATTATGTTTTGGATACCCAGAGTGCACTATTGTGATAGTAGTGTCTAATTTCACTGCTTTTCAGGTGATATAACAAAAAAATCTTGTCAATTAAATGGCATTAATACCTTTGGCAGATGTGTATTGAGAAGCTTCTCTGGTTTCACTAACACGTTGGTCTGGGGTCCATTAATAATATGTGTGTGAAGAAAGAAGCAGTGGCTAAATCCCAAAGACTCACAAACCTCTATGTCATTGTTGTTGTTGTTGTTAGGTGCCCTCAAGTCAGGACAGACTCATAACCACCCTATATACAACACAATGAAACACTGCCCAGTCCTGCACAATCCTCACAAGTATTATTAGACAAGAAACCTCAATAGATACACTGAAATAGTAAGGACAATATGAGAATCACATTACACCAGTTTCAACAAGTGGCACTTATGGATGAAAATATTTGCAAGTATTGTTGCAAATTATTCTAGTAGGATTAATGGGCTCTTCTTGATGAAATTAATGGTACTCAGGTAATTTTATTTGAGGGGAACAGTCCTCTCTGCTTAAACATATCATAAAAATCCAAATAATCATAATAGCTTGGGGGTGTAATGAGAAGTTGAAAATGTGGAAGAGTTCCTGATGCCTGACACTGACTAGAAGAATTGCAGTATACTGCCTGCAAAATGGGAATTTTTACAGAATGATTTCTAGCACGATGGTGATGAGAACATGTATGTGGAAGTAGACACATGTTTCTTGATGGTGCCTGAAGAGCTGTTGGTAAGCACCCATTTAGGTACTTGCTTCGTGAGAAAGGCTTACTGAGAAAACATCTTCTTCCACAAGTACAGATGACACCACCCTCAGGTTTGTCTTCCTTAGGGCCTCATAAGATTTTTACAAATAAAAATTATACAAAAAGAAAGCTATCACTGAGTTGTACCTGACAAGGTGAGTTTAGGCAAAGTTGCAGTGGGTGTAGGGTCAGGTTTCCATTCAATGCCAGTATAGTTGCAATGACCAGAGAATGACATTCTTCAGGAGGAGGTTGTAATGCTGGCAGAGGTGGAATCTGGGGAGGTGGTTAAAGAGTTTGACTTTGTACTCTCTTCCATAGAAAAGTGACAGAGTGGACAGCAGCCTTCAGGAAAAAGAAGAGAGAAAAGAGGTCTGTTCTGCTTCTCTTCACAGTCAAAGTCAACACATTTTCACCCAAACTACTGACCCCAAAAGAATGATGCTTCCCCAAGAGCAAGGTCAGCCTGCACGTACCTTACTGACCAGCAGCATGTCTCCAACTGAGAGCAAAACTCCTAGTCCTGTGTTGTCTCCAGTATTTACATTCAGCAATTTCATATCCAAGGTACCATTCTCCTATTCCTGCCACTTTAGCCTACCTACACTATGATCAAAGGTTGGGCAATCCTACTTCCATAGTGATACTGCCTCGGAAACCCAAGGAGGGGTCGCTATGAGTCGGGGCTGACTCGACGGCAAACAACAACAACAACAACAACACTATGATCAAAGGGATAATGTTGTTGTTGTTATTTGCCATCGAGTCGGCCCCGACTCATAGCGACCCCTCCTTGGGTTTCCGAGGCAGTATCACTACGGAAGTAGGACTGCCCAACCTTCCTTCCGAGGAGTGGCTGGTGGGTTTGAAGCGCCAGCCTTCTGGTTAGCAGTCAAGTGCCTTAGGCTCTATGGTTTTCCATCTAATTGTAAACTCTATATACTTAAGTTTTATAATTTAATCCTCAAAGATTCCTCAAGGGCCTACTTGGATGTACTACCATATTGTAGTTACAATTATCATAGAAAGAGAGTGCTGGCAAGTAACTATACAAGTAGATATGGACATGAGAGGAAACTTATCCCCTACATCTCAGGTTTATTTCCACCTTTTCCCTTTTTCTCTTTGATTGTCTTTCAGAATTTGTGTTCACCAATCCATGCTGCTTCCAAGATGACATGTTTTCACTTACTCTGCTCCCTTTCTTGAGGATCCCTTTCCCTTGTCTCTTCTCTGGCCCAAGTCTCTTCAGCTGGCAACCTAGATTTTAGCTCATGTAAATTACCTTGATACACCACCCCCAGAATACATCTTGTCCTCCCATCATTGCTGTCACAGTACCATTTTCTTTGGCTTTATGGTAGTTATCATCACAACAGAAGTGAGTGCACATTTCTCTACTTTATCAGAGAGTTGTTATTGTTGTTAGGTGCTGTCGAGTTGGCTCCAACTCATAGCAACCTTATGTATAAGAGAACAAAACATTGCCCATTCCTGCACAATCCTCACAATTATTGGTATGCAAGAAACCCCTCTAGACACAGTGAAACAACAAGGGCAATAGGGAATTACATTTGGTAAGTGTTTACCCTGTGCAGGATTCTTTTTTAAAAAAATTTTTATTCTGATTTGGGTGAAAGTTTAGAGAGCAAATTCACTTCCCATACAGCAGCTCACACATACTTGTCTCGTGACATCGATAGCAATTTCCCACAGGGCAACAGCTCCCCTCTCACTTCCTCCCCATAGTTACCTCTTCCCTGTGTCCTTCACTCCCACACACTCTTGCCCCCTGAGCTGTCTCCCTGTGCATACACAGTTTTCCTATTCTCTCATGAATGATCTCTCCAAGAAGTGTATCTACCTAATGTAAATGTTCAGCTCATATGCCTGTCTTCTGTTTGGCTGGAAGCCACAGGAATGGGTTCAGTTCCAGATCTGAAAGCCGGCTTTGGGCCATACTCTCAGGGGTTTCACCAGGCCCTATCAGACCAGCAAACCTGGTCCCTTTTTTTAAATTTATTTTTAACTATTCTGAGTTTTGTTCCACATTCTTCCACTCTAACCAGGATCACCTACGCAGATTCCCCTCTGAGTGGTTGACAGTGGTAGCTGGATACCATCTAGTTCTACTGGTCTCAGTCACACAGGCTGAGGATTGCATGGTATACCAGTTACTTGGACTAATTGTTTCCATGCATCTTTGGTTTTCTTCATTCTTCTTTGCTTTGAATGAGGAGAGACCCATCGTTGCATATAGATGGCCACTTGCAAGATTTTAAGATCCTAGTCAGTACTCACCAAAGTAGAATATGGAACAATGCTTTTGTGAGTATGTTATGCCAACTGAGCTTGATGTCCACTGTGACTATGGTCCTTGGCCCACAGATCCAACTACTTGCTCCCTCTGGGTAACTGGCTGTGGCCAAGAAGTGACTACAAACTTGTCCCTTGTCAGCTGTTCTATATACCTATATATTCTTACAGAATTTATAAATGCACTTGTAGAAACATTGTCTGTCAACCCTAAACATGGTCATGGGCACACTACCCCCTGCATAGACATATCTAATTGTTCAGCCTGACTACCCATCTATCCACCCATATATCAGTGTTTGCTTTCACTGACAACACAGTACTGTATGTGCAAAAGGGTTCATCTTTGTTGTCTGTATCTCCCATGTAACTCTCTATGACTTCTTCTTCCTCAGTGTCACTGTGTTGATCACTTACATTTGGTATGTTGCCCTTCTCTTCAACCAAATCAGTACTTGACTCTACCTATCTAACAATATTCTCTCACCTCCCACCTTCCCCCACCCTCTCCCACCTGGTAACCAGCAAAGAAAACTTCCTTCCATATATAAGCCTTTCCTTGACTTTTTACAATAATGGACTAGTACAACATTTGTCCGTCTGTGATAAACTTATTCACTCAGCATAATGTCCTCTAAGTTCATCCATGTTATGCAGCGTTTTTCATTCTACATTATTCTATAGGGTTGCATAGTATTCCATTGGGTGTATGTACTGTAGTTTGGTTATCCATTCTTCTGTTGATGGACACTAGGTTGTTTCCATCTTTTTACTACTGTAAATAGTGCTGTGATTAACATGGGTGTGCATATATCTGTTCTTGTCCTGGCTCTCACTTCTTTAGGATATATACCTAGTAATAGAATGGTTGGGTCAAATGGTATTCCTAATTCCACCATTTTCAGGAATCACCATATTGCTTTCCACACTGGTTTTACCATCTTATGGTCCCACTAGCAATGTATGAGAGTCCCAATTTCTCCACATCCTCACCAGCATTTGTTATTTTCTGGCTTTTTGGACTTTGCCATTAGTGCTGGGACAAGACGGTATCTCATTGTCATTTTGATTTGCATTTCTTTAATGGCTAATGATTGTGAACATTTCCTCATGTGTTTATTGGCCTCCTGAATATTCTCTTCAGTAAAGCATCTATTCATGTCTTCTGGAATGAGGTCTTCTTGATGAAATTAATGGTGCTCAGGTAATTTTTATTTGAGAGAAACACCTCTTTTGGCTTAAACAAAGTTTAAAATCCAAATAATAGCTTTTGAATAAAACCAAAAGTTGTAAATATGGTTGAAAATGTGGATGGATTACTGATGCTTGATGCAGACTAGAAGGACTGCAGTATAATACCTGTGAAATGGGAACCATTACAGAATATTCTCAGACACACTGGTGATGAGAACATGTATGTGGAAGTAGACATTGGTTTCTTGATGGTGCCTGAAGAGCAGTTGGTAAGCACTCATTTAGGTACATGTTTGGTGAGAAAGGCTTTCTGAGCAGACATCATCTTCCACATGTACATGACATTGCTTTGAATTTTGAATTCCTTAGAACCTTGTAAAGTTATTTACAAATACAAACTTATACAAATAAAAAAACTACCACTGAGTTGTGCCGGACGAGGTGAGTTTAGGCAAAATTGCAGTGGGTGTAGGGTCAGGTTTCCATTCAAGGCCTGTGGAATTGCAATGAACAGAGAATTATATTTTCCACGAGAATGTTGAATGCAGGCTGATGAGGAATTTAGGGAAGGGTTTGGAGAGTCTGAATTTGTACTATCATTCCATAGAAAATAAACAGAGTGGACAGAAGCATACTTCAAGGAAAAGAAGGGAGAAAAACAGTCTGCCCTGCTTCACCCAACATTCAAAGCCAACATATTTTCACCCAAACTTCTGATCCCAAAAGGATGATGCCTCCCCAAGAGGAAGGTCATCATGCAAGTACCTTACTGACCTGCAGCACATCTCCAACTGACAAAAAAACTCCAATTCCTGTGATGTCTCCAGTATTTTCATCCAGCAGTTTCACATCCAAGGTACCGTCTTCCTATTACAGTTCTTTTTGCCTCTCTACACTATGCTGACGGTGATCATTAGAATCCATAAATGCTTTGTCATCTAATCTTCAACTCTATAAGCTTAAGTTCATTAATTCACTCCCCCAAAATCCTGTAAGGGCCTACTTTGACATACTACTACATTCTGATTCCTTTCCTACTGGCATGTGTTCACAACAGAATTCCAGTCTTCAGGAGGGTTATTATCTTGGTTACTATTATGCTAGAGAGGGTGCTGAGAAGAAGCTATAAATGTAGAGATGCATATGAGAGGGAGGTTTTCTCCTGTATCCCAGCTTCATTTCCACCTTTTCCCTTTTGCTCTCTGACTCCCTTTGAGAATTTGTGTTCATCATTCCATGCGCCATCCAAGATTACATGTTTTCCCATCTCTCATCTCTTCCCTGGCTCAAGTCTCTTCAGTTGTCAAACTAGATTTTTATTTTTATTACTATTTATTTTTATTGTGATTTGGGTAAAAAATTACAGAGCAAATTCACTTTCCATACAGTAGTTCACATACACTTTGTCTCATGACATTGACCACAATTCACCACAATGCAACAACTCCCCTCCCCCTTCCTTCTTCCCTGTGACCATCCCTCCATGCACCCCTGTCCCCTGAGCTGTCTCCCTGTGCATAAACAGCCCTTCTTTCTCCCACGATTGTTCTCTCCAAGAAGTGTATCTACCTCAGGGAAATAGGGAAATGTTCAACTCATATACCTGTCTATTGTTGGCTGGAAGCCACAGGTGTGGATTCAATTCCAGACCTGAAGGACAGCTAGGGGTCATAGTCTCAGTGGTTCCACCAGGCTCTATCGGACCAGCAAACCTGGTCCCCTCCCCCCCTTTTTTTTTCTCCAAATGATTTTGAGTTCGGTCCCACATTGTTCTCCCTCTCTATCCAGGATCTCCTTCATAGATCCCCTTCCAAGTGGTTGACATTGGTAGCCAGGCACCATCTAGTTCTTCTGGTCTCATAGTCATATAGGCTGCAGATTGGATGGAGTACCAGTTGCTAGGACTAATCGTTTCCATGAATTTTTGGTTTTTATCGTTCTTCTTTGCTCTGGTCGAGGAGAGACCCATCATTGCATCTAGATGGCAGCTTGCAAGCTTTTAAGACCCCAGTCACTACTCGCCAAAGTAGGAGGTGGAACAATGTTTTGTGTACTATGTTATGCCAATTGAGCTTGATGTCCCCTGCTATTATGGTCCCTAGCCCACAGGTTCAACTACTAGGTCTCTCTTGGTAGCTGGCTGTGACCAAGCAGTGACTACAACCTTGCCCCTTGTCAGCTCTACTATACACCTGGGAATTCAGATCATTCACATGAACTTACAGGACCTTTGTCTGCTAACCCTATACATGCTCTTGGGTACACTCCCCACTTCATAGAGATACCTACTAATTCAGCCTGTCCATCTATCTATCTACCAATATACCCATGTTTACCTTCACTGAGAAAGCCGTATCAAACTAGATTTTTAGCTCATGTAAATTACCCTTATACAACACCCCAAGAATATGTCACATCCCCATATCTTTGCTCTCAAAACACCCTTTACTTTGGCTTTATGATATTTATCACAACCATAATAATTGCAAGTTTCTCTACTTTATTGGACAGTAGGCTCCGAATAAAGCTTTCTTTTGCAAGTTGAGCAAAATATCAAGAAGAAACAGATAATTCACATCTCTTTTTATCAAATCTTATGCCTGGTCCCTTTTCATCTGGCATGATTTGCCCCACTTGGTCTTAGGCAGACAGAGCAGACATGTCTACATTTGTGAGCTGAATCTCAGAGAAACTCAAGAGGGGGATAATGACTGTCTTCATCTAACCCAATTCTAGCCTAAAATTGCACATGTGACACTTGCTACTGTGTGTACCACCACCATCCCACACATACCAGTTAAAGAAAGCCTTTCTGTATACAAGGCTTCTCATTATTTCTTTTTGGTCATATCTGTTATTGTTAATAGTATTGATTTTGCCGTGTGCTCCAAGAAGCCATATTGCCTTCTGTCATTCTATATGTAATTATGGAAAGATGGAGTTAGCAGCCTGATCCTGTTCATTATTTTGGCACTGAGTTCCATGGTGGAAACTTGGCTAGTCATTACCACCTAAGGCCCAAGGTGGTACTGCTACTTCAATGGAAATTGACATCTCTGGACCATCCTGGTTTTCTCATGGATACTGGCTTGGAAGGGACTCTTAGACACTCTCTAAGTTACACCTTACTAACATTACAACACAGACATTTTTATGTCCATTGAAACCTTTGCTGTGACTGAAAGCCTCCTGAACATGGGAATTGCTTGTAGGTTCATATAATTCCATGGTCTCGTAGAGTGAAACAGAACGTATGGCCATTTTTTCTTCAGCATCCAGCCTGTAGCATAAGATTTATAGCATAGCATTTCTGATCAGTCTTCCTATGATACACTAGGGGATCAGGAAACACTTGCTCATTCATAGTGAGTTTTCTCAAAGATGTTTTCTATTATTTGGTTTCTTTATGCTTTTAGGTTCCAAACCAGAAGCACACCATAATTGTCTTTATGATTTTCTCTCATGTGTCTCCTAAAGTTTAGACCACAGAGTGGCAGGAGTCATGTAGAGAAATGGTCGCATAAAGGGTACAGTTGAGAGACCACAAAAATCAGTCACCAATTGCAAATATTATCCAAAAATAAGATTATGTTTTGGATACTCAGAGTGTACTGTTGTGATAGTAGTGTTTGATTTCACTGCTTTTGAGAGGTGATGCATCAAGAAAATCTTGTTGATGAAATGGTGTTACTATCTTTGGCAGATGTGTATTGAGAAACTTCTTCTCTGGTTTCACTAACGTGTTGGTCTGTGGTCCATTAATAATATGTGCATGAAGAAAGCAGCAGTGGCTAATTGCCAAAGACTCACAAACCCCTATGTTATTGATGTGATTAGGTGCAGTCAAGTCATCTCAGACTCATAGCCCCCTATGTATAACAGAATGATACACTTCCCATTGCTCCACAATCCTCATAATTATTGGTATGCAAGAAACACCTATAGACACCATGAAACAACAATGACAATATAAGAATTACATTTACTAATTACATTTACAATTACATTTACTTAATCCTTCCTTCTCTCTGTACATAATCTCTTTTACTCCACCATAAGCCATCAGAATGCTGTTGTAAATCTCAGTTAATATGTAAATATTGAGGTCCATAATAGTTAAACATTTGCTACCACAGAGACAACGAGAGTGAGATGCAGTTTTTAGAACACTACAATCTGGGCTGAAAACATCCCTTTGTGATTTCCAGAGTTCAGTTGCAGAGAGCACAATTTGTGTGCTATAGTTTGATAAATTTCAGAACAGTTAGGGTTATGAGTTGAACTTCTTTCCACCAACTATCACTTCAAGTTTTTTAAAGAGCAGTGAATTGGCAGAGGGTGGGCAGGGGTGCTCTAGTCAGGAACTCACACTCCAGAAGCCTAAAGTCTAAGTAAATCTCACATCCACCCCTCACTCAACAAGTGGCACTTCTTGGATACAAGTATTTGCAAATATTGTTGCAAATTATCAGTAGGATGAATGGACTCTTCTTGATAAAATTTCTGTACTCAGATAATTTTACCTGAGGGAAACTCCCCTCTCTGCTTAAACAAAGTGAAAAATCCATATAATCATAATACCTGGGAATAAAATGAAAAGTTGTAAATATGGTTGAAAATGTGGAAAGATTCCTGATGCCTGATGCACATGAGAAGGACTGCAACATACAGCCTGTGAAATGGAAACTTTAACAGAATGATCTCAGACATGATGTTTGTGAGAACACATACATGACAGGAAACGTGGGTTTCCTGATGGTACCGGAAGAGCAGTTGGTAAGCACTCTTTAGGTACTTGCTTGATGAGAAAGGCTTATGAAGCAAACATTGTCTTCCATAAGTACAGCTGACATTGCCTAAGGCTTGCTTTCCTTAGAGCCCAGTCATGTTATTTACAAATACACATTTATATAAACAAAAAATTACCCCTGACTTGTGCCTGACCAGGTGAGTTTAGAGAAAGTTGCAGTGGGTATAGGGACAGGTTTCCATTCAAAGCCAGTACAATTGCAATAACCAGTGAATAACATATTTCAGGAGGAACTTGTAATGTAGGCTGAGGTGGAGTCTGGAGAGGGGTTTAAAGAGTTTTACTCTCTTCCACAGAAAAGTGGCAGAGTGGACTGTGTGCTTCAGGAAAAAGAAGAGAGAAAAAAAATTTGCCCTGCTTCTCTTCACATTCAAGATCATCATATTTTCACCCAAACTTCTGACCCAAAAGAATGATGCTTCCCCAAGAGCAAAATCTGCATAAACTTACCTTACTGACCAGCAGCTTGTCTCCAACTAAAAGCGAAACTCCTACTCCTGTGATGTCTCCAGTATTTGCATCCAGCAGTTTCACATCCAAGGTACCATCCTTCTATTCCCATTCCATTTGCCTCCCTACACTATGATGAAAGGGATAATTAGAATCTGTAAATTGTTATTCATCTAACTCTCAACTTTATACACTTAAATTCTATTCTTTTATCCCCAAGGATTCCACAAGGGGCTGCTTGGACATACTACCAGGTTCAGACTTCTTTCCTACTGCCATTTGTTCATCACATAATTCCAGACTTCAAGAGTTATTGTCTTTGGTTACTATTGTGGTCAAGAGAGAGTGTTGGCAAGTAGCTAGAGAGGTAGAGAGGGAGCCTATCCCCTAAGTTGTTGCTGTTGTTAGGTGCCATTGAGTCATCTCTGACTCATAGCAACCCTATGTAAAGCAGAATGAAAGACTGCTTGATCCTGTGCCAGCCCCATGATCCTTGCTATACCTGAGCCCACCATTGCAGCCACTGTGTCTATCCATCTTGTTGAAGGCCTTCCCCTTTTTCATTGACCCCCTACTTTACCAAGCATGATATCCTTTTCCAGAGAACGATTCCTTCTGCCAACATGACCAAACTAGGTGAGACGAAGTCTGGCCATTCTTGCTTCCAAGGAGCATTCCGGCTGCACTTCTTCCAGGCCAGATTTGTTAGTTCTTTTAGCAGCATGGTATTTTCAGCATTCTTCTCCAACACCACACTCAAAAGCATCGACTCTTCTTCGGTCTTCCTTATTCATTGTCCAGCTCTCATATGCATATGAGACAATTGAAAATACCATGGCTTGTGTTAGGCATACCATAGTCTTCAAAGAGATATCTTTGCTCCTCAGCACTTGAAAGAGATCTTTTGCAGCAGATTGGTCCAGTGCTATATGTCGTCTGATATCTTGACTGCTCTTTCCATGGCTCTTTCTATGGTGTTAATCACAGAACCAAGTAACATGAAATCTTCGACAACTTCAATCTTTTCTCAATTTATCTTGATCCTGCTTATTGGTCCAGATGTGCAGATTTTTGTTTTCTTTATATTGAGGAATAATCCATACTGCAGACTGCAGTCTTCAATCTTCATCAGTAAGTGCCTCAAGTCATGCTCACTTTCAGCAAGAAAAGTTGTTTCATCAGCATATCACAGGTTGTTAACGAGTCTTACTCCAATCCTGATGCCACGTTCTTCTTCATATAGTCCAACTTTTCAAATTATTTGCTCAATTTGGTGAAAGGATACAACCCTGACACACTTCCTTCTTGATTTTAAACCATGCAGTACCCCCTTGTTCTGTTCAAACAATAGCCTCCTGGTCTATGTACAAGTTCCTCATGAATACAATTAAGTGTTCTGGAATTCCCATTCTTTTCAATGTTATTCATAATTTGTTATGATTCACACAATCAAATGCCTTTGCATAGTCAATAAAACACAAGTAAACATATTTCTGGTATTATTTGCTTTCAGCCAAGATCCATCTGACATCAGCAATGAGCCCTCTCACTCCATGTCCTCTTCTGAATCCAGTTTGCATTTCTGGTAGTTCTCTGTCAATATACTATTGCAACCACTTTTGAATTATCTTCAGGAAGATTTTACTTGCATGCGATATTAATGATATTGTTTGATAATTTCCACATTCTGTGGGATCACCTTTCTTTGGAATGGATATAAATGTGGATCTCTTCCAGGCAGTTGTCCATGTAGCTGTCTTCCAAATCTCTTGGCATAGCCAATTGAGTGCCTCCAGCGGGGCATCCATTTGTTGAAACATCTAAATGGGTATTCTGTCAATTCCTGGAGCCTTGTTTTTTGCCACTTACTTCAGTGCAGCCTTGCCTTCTTCTTTCAATACCATTGGTTCTTGATCATATGCCACCTCCTGAAATGGATGAACATCAACCAATTCTTTTTGGTACAATGGCTCTGTGTATTCCTTCCATCTTCTTTTCATGTTTCCTGCACCATTCAATATATTGTCCATAGAATCTTTCAGTATTGCAACTTGACACTTATTTTTTTTTTCTTCAATTCTTTCAGCTTGAGAAATTCTGAGCATGTTCTTCCCTTTTGGTTTTGTAACTCCAGGTCTTTGTACATTTCATTATAATAATTGACTCTGTTTTCTTGAGTTGCTCTTTGAAATCTGTTCAGCTCTTTTATCTTGTCATTTCTTCCACTAGCTTTAGCTACTCTTCGCTCAAGAACAAGTTTCAGAATCTCTTCTGACATCCATTTTGGTATTTTTGTCCTTTCTTGTCTTTTTAATGACCTTTTCCTCTCTTCATGGATGATGTTCTTGATGTCATCCCACAATTCTTCTGGTTTTCTGTCATTGGTGTTCAATGCATCAAATCTAATCTTTAGATGGTCTCTAAATTCAGAAGGGGTATATTCAAGGTCATATTTAGGCTCTCATAGACTTGTTTTAATTCTTCAACTTCAAGTTTAACTTGCATATAAGCAGTTAATAGTCTGTTGCACAAACATCTCCTGGCCTTGTTTGGGCTGAAGACATTGAGCTTCTCCATACCTCTTGCCACAGATGTAGTCAATCTGATTCCTGTGTACTCCATCTGGCAAAAGTCCACGTGTATAGCTGCCATTTGTATTGTTGAAAAAAAGGTATTTGCAATGAATAAGGTTTTGGTCTTGCAAAATTCTATCATGTGATCTCATGCTATTTTTATCACCAAGACCAAATTTTCCATCTACCAGTAATTCTTCTTTGTTTCCAACTTTTGCATTCCATTCTCCTGTGATAATAAGCACATTTGGATTGCATGTTCAATCAATTGCAGACTGCAGAAGCTGGTAAAAATCTTCAATTTCCTCATCTTTGGCTTTTGTGGTTGGTGCATAAATCTGCATAATAGTAGTATTAACTGGCCTTCCTTGTATACATATGGATATTATCATATCACTGACAGCATTGTACTTTAGGATAGATCTTGAAACATTCTTTGTGATGATGAATGTCACATCATTCCTCTTCAACTTGTCATTCTCAGCATAGTAGATCATTTGATTGTCTGATTCAAAATGGCCAAAACTGGCCCATTTCTGCTCACTAATGCCTAGGATATCAATCTTTATGCATTCCATTTCACTTTTTACAACTTCCAAATTCCTAGATTCACACTTTGTACATTCCATGTTCTGATTATTAATGGATGTTTGCTGCTGTTTCTTCTCAATTTGAGTTATGCCATGTCAGCAAATAGAGGTCCCAAAAGTTCTGCTTTATTCATATTATTAAGGTCAATTCTACTATGATGAAGCAGCTCTTTCCCAGTCATATTTTGAGTGCCCTCAGACCTGAGAGACTCATCTTCCAGAACGGTATCAGACAATGTTTCAGGGCTATTCATAAAGTTGTCCAGTAATATACCAGACAGTGTTTCACTGCTATTCATGAGGTTTTCACTGGCCAATTCTTTGAGAAGTGGATGGTCTCTTTCTTCTTCTGAGTCTATCTCAGTCTGGAAGCTCTGCTAAAAAACATCCACTATTGGCAACCCTGCTGGCATTTGAAACAACAGTGGCACAACCTCCAGCCTCACAGCAACATTCAAGCCACCACAGTATGACAAGCTGACAGACAAGTTCTTCTCCCTTAGTTTTTCCAAACCCCTCAGCTCACTTCCTGGCTTTCCCCCTTACCTGTATCTGGCCACTGGCCCTGATTTCCCCTTCCTGCCTGAAGGCTCTGTCTCTCCCCTTACTTGTATCTAGCCGGTGATCCTTGGCTTCCTGCTTCCTGCCTTGGGGCTCTGTCTCTCCCATATATCCCAGCTTTATTTCCATGTTTTCCCTTTTCTTCTCTGTCTTGGGGAATTTGTGTTCACAATAGCATGCTCCTCCTAAGATGATATGTTTTCACATATGCTACTCCCTTTTTTGAGGATCTGTTTCTCCTGCCTCTTCTCTGGCCCAAATCCCTTCAGCTACCAACCTAGGTTTTAAGCTCATGTAAATTACCTTGACACACCACCCAAAGAATACATTATGACCTCCCATCTTTGCTCTCACAGCACTCTTTCCTTTGGCTTTATGATAATTATCACAACTGGAATAATTGCAAGTTTCTCTATTTCTCTACCTTATCAGAGAGGTGTTGTTGTTGTTAGGTGTCATTGGGTTGGCACTGACTCATAGCTACCCTATGTACAACAGAACGAAACACAGCCCAGTCTTATACAATTTTTACAATTATTGGTATGCAAGAAACTTTTATAGAAACAATGAAACAACAATGACAATATGAGAATTACATTTAGTAAGAGTATACCCTGTGCAGGATTCTTAATCCTTCCTTCTCTCTGTACATAATCTCTTTTACTCCACCATAAACTAACAGAATGCTATTATCAGTCTCAGTTCATATGTGAGTACTGAGGTCCATAACAGTTATAAATGTTCTACTATATCACAGAGACAATGAGAATGAGATGCAGCTTTTTAGAGCTCTACAATCTGAGCTGAAAACATCTCTTTGTGATTTCCAGATTTGAGTGGCAGAGAACACATTTTGTGTGATGTATTTTGATAAATTTCAGAACTGATAGTGCTATGAGTTGGATTTCTTTCCATAGTCAATCACTTCAAACCTTTTAGTGAGGAATAAATTGGCAGAGAGTGAGCAGGTTTGCTCTACTCAGGAACTCACACTCCAGAGGCCTGAACTCTAAGTAATCTCACATTCACCACATTCTCAAGAAGTGGAACTTCATGAATGCAAATGTTTGCAAATTTTGCTGCAAGTCATCCTAGTAAGGTGAATGGGCTCTTCTTGATGAAATAAATGTAATCTTATTTGAGGGAAACACCCCTTTCTGCTTAAACAAAGTATAAAAATCTGCATAATCATAGTAGTTGGGGAATAAAATGAAAAGTTGCAAATATGGTTGAAAATTTGGAAGGATTCCTGATGGCTGATGCAGATGAGAAGGACTGCAGTATACTGCCTGTGACATGGGAACTTCAACAGAATGGTCTCAGACATGATGGTGATGAAGACACATACACAGAAGGACATAAGGGTTTCTTGATGGTGCCTGAAAAGCAGTTCGGAAACACCCATTTATGTTCTTGCTTGGTGAGAAAAGGTTTACTGAGCAAACATTGTCTTCCACAAGTACTACTGTGATTGCCTTGAGGTTTGCTTTCCTTAGAACCTAGTAGGATTATCTATAAACACAAAATTAAACAAACAAAAAACTAATCCTGATTTGTGCCTGATCGGGTGAGTTTAGGCAAAATCACAGTGGATGGGGGGTCAGGTTTCCATTGAAGGCCAGTGGAATTGCAATGGCCAGAGAATGATATTTTTTGGGAGGAGGTTATAATGCTGGCTGAGGTAGAATCTGGGGAAGGAGTTAGTGAGTTTGACTTTGTACAATCATTCCATAGAAAAGTGACAGAATGAAGAGCATGCTTCAGGAAAAGAGGGGAGAAAAGAGATCTTCACTGCTTCACTTCACATTCAAAGTCAGCACACTTTCACCCAAACGTCTGACCCCAAAATGATGACACTTCCACAAGAACAAGGTCAGCGTGCACTTACTTACCAACCAGAAGCACATCTCTGAGACCAAAACTCCTATTCCTGAGATGTCTCCAGGATAATCATGCAGCAGTTTCATATCCAAGATACCATTGTCCTATTCCTGTTCCTTTTGCCTCCCTACACTATGATGAAAGGATAATTCGAATGTGTAAATGGTTGTCATCTAATCCTCAACTCTATACATTGAAGTTTTATAATTTAATCCCCAAGGATTCCTCCGGGGCCTACTTTGACACACTACCAGATTCTGACTCCTTTCCTACTCACATTTGTTCATGCCATAATTCCAGACTTCGAGGTTTATCAGTTTTGGTTATTGTTGTGGTTGAGAGACAGTGCTGGTAAGTCGCTAGAGAGGTGGAGATGGATATGACAGGGAGGTTATCTGCTACATCCCAGTTTTATTTCTCCATTTTCCCCTTTTCTCTCTGTCTTTGAGAATTTGTGTTCACCATTGCATGTTCCTTCTAAGATGGCATGTTTTCACACGTGCTACTCCCCTTTTTGGAGGATCCCTTTTCCTGTCTCTTCTCTGGCCCAAGTCTCTTCAGCTGCCAACCTAGATTTTTAGCTTGTATAAATTACACTGATACACCACCGCCAGAGTACATCAAGTATACCCACCTTTGCTGTTACAACACCCTTTACTTTACTTTTATAGTATTTATTGCATCAGTAACAACTGCATGTTTTTCTACCTTATTGGACAGAAGGCTCAGAATAAACATACTCTTTCCAAGTTGAGCAAAAAATCAAAAATAAAAAGGCAACTCACATCTCCTTTTATCAAATCTCATCCCTGTTTCATTTTCATCTACCATGATTTGTCCTGCATGGTTACTGGAAGGCAGAGCAGACGTGCTTCTATTTGTAAACTGAATCACAGGGAAACTCAAGATGGGAAAAACAATCCTCTTTTTTTAATCCAATTCTACCCTTAAATGGCACATTTGACCTTTGCTGCAGCATGCACTACCACCATCCAACACATATCAGTTGAACAAGGCCTTTCTATATACAAGGCTTCTCTTTATTTCTTTTTGGCCATTTTTGTTATTATTCTTAGTATTGATTTTGCTGTGTGCTCCAAGAAGCCATATTGCCTTCTGTCATTCTATATGTGCTTGTGGGAAGACAGAGTTAGCAGCCTAATCCTGTTTGTTATTTTGGTACTGGATTGCATGGTGGAACCTTAGCTAGTAATTATCACATAAGGCCCAAGGTGATAGTGCTACTTCAGTGTAAATGGACATCACTGGGCCACCCTGCTTCTCTCAGGAATCTGGTTTGGAAGCTACTCTGTTACACTTTCTTAGGTCCCATCTAAATATGACACAGGCATTTTTATCTCTATTTAAACACTCATGGTGACTGAAATCCTCTTCCATATGGCAGTTCCCTGGGGAATCATTATCATTCATAGAGTGTAACACAGCATGAAGTCATTTTTTTTCTTCACCATCCAGCTTCTAACATAGGATTTCTAGCAGAACATTCCTGGTTTCTCTTTCTTTCTCTCTCTCTCTATGACCCACTAGGGCAGCAGGAAACACTTGTTCATTCATGGTGACTTCTCTCCAAGACATTTTCTGTCACTCATTTTTTTTATGCTTTTGAATTCCAAACCAGAAACACAATGTTATTCCCTTTGTGATCTGCCATGTCCCTCCTAAACCTTAGACCACCGAATAGCAGGAATCATGTAAAGGAATAATAGCAGAAAGGGAAATAGTGTGAGAGATCACAAAAATCAGTCAACAATTGAGAATATTATATTAAAAAAAATACATTATTTGGGCACTCAAATTATACTTCTGTGACAGAAGTCTGTGATTTAACTGATTTTGAAAAAGTGGTACATCAAGAAAATTCTGTCAATAAAATGATATTACTACCTTTGGCAGAAGTGAGTAGAAGAAGAGAAACTTCTCTAAAGTAGTTCCACAAACATGTTACCCCGACACTTTCATTAACCATATCTGCAAAAGTATGAAGCATCTGCTAAATGTGAGACTTGTATTAGACATTGTAAACAATAAGGATAACATGGGAATTTCATTTACTGAGCATTTACCCTATGCAAGATTCTAAACCTTCCTTCTTTCAGTACATGATATTATTTGCTCTGCCTAACACCCATCAGAATGCTACTGTTAATCACTTATCATGTGAAAATTGGAGTCCATCACAGTTAAAATTTTCTATAGTGTCAGAGACACCAAGGCTAAGATGCAGCTTTTTGGAACTCTACAACTTAAGCAGAAAACATTCCTCTGTGATTTCTAGAGTCAAATGACAGATGCTATAATTTCTGCAATATATTTTTTTTAAGTTTTATTGTGATTTGGGTGAAAGGTTGCAGAGCAAATTCATCTTCCGTACACCAATTCACAAACACTTTGTCTCATGACATTCACTGCAATTTCCCACAATGCAATAGCTCCCCTCCCACGTCCTCCCTTTAGCCACCTCTTCCCTGTATCCTTCCTTCCCATGAACTCCTGGCCCCCAACCTGTCTCCCTTTTACTCTTCTATGATTGTTCTCTCCAAGGAGTGTATCTACCCAATGTAAATGTTCAGCTCATATGCCTACCTTTTGTTTGGCTGGAAGCCACAGGAGTGGGTTCAATTCTAGACCTGAAGGGCAGCTAGGGGCCATAGTTTCAGGGATTTCACCAAGCTCTATCAGATCAGCAGACCTGGTTTTGTGTGTGTGTGTGTGTGTGTGTGTGTTTTACATGATTTTGAGTTTTGTTCCACAATGTTCTATCCAGGATCTCCTACATAGATCCCCCTCCAAGTGGTTGACAGTGGTAGCAGGGCACCATCTAGTTCTTCTGGCCTCATAGTAGTATAGGCTTAGGATAGTATGGTGTACCAGTCCCTTGCACTAATTGTTTCCATGTGTCTTTGGTTTTCTTCATTCTTCTTTGCTTTGGATGAGGAGAGACACATCATTACATCTAGATGACTGCTTGCAAGTTTTTAAGATCCTAGTTGCTACACGCCAAAGTAGGATGTGAAACAACATCCAAAAATCAGTTGGATTCCTCTACATCAGCAAAGAGATTGCTGAAAACGAAATAAGGAAATCAATATTATTTACAATGAAACCAAACCAACTCACTGCCAGTAAGTCAATTCTGACTCACAGCAACCCCTCCTTGGTTTTCCCAGGTGGTATCTCTACAGAAGCTGATTGCCCAATCTTCCTTCCAAGGAGTGGCAGGGTGGCAGTTGGGTTTGAAACACTGCCTTCTGGT
>NW_006921780.1:2852923-2853832 GCF_000298275.1 Orycteropus afer afer
GATCATATCATCAGCAAATAGGGATAGTTTGACTTCTTCCTTACCAATTTGGATGCCTTTGATTTCCCCTTCTTGCCTTATGGCCCTGGCTAGGAATTCCAGTACAATGTTGAATAGAAGTGGGGATAGCGGGCATCCTTGCTTGTCTGGTTCCTGTTCACAAGAGGAATGGCTTCACTCTCTCTCCATTGAGAATAATGTTGGCTGTTGGTTTAGCATAGATGCCCTTTATTATGTTGAGAAATGTCCCTTCTATTCCTATTTTGGTGAGAGTTTTGATCAGCAATGGGTGTTGGATTTTATCCAATACCTTTTCTGTATCAATTGATATGATTATGTAGTTCTTCTGCTTTGTTTTATTTATGTGGTGGATGACATTGATTGCTTTTCTAATGTTGAACCATCCTTGCATACCTGATATGAATCCCACTTAGTCATAATGAATGATTTTCTTGATATGTTGTTGGAGTCAATTGGCTAGGATTTTATTGAAGCTTTTTGCATCTATATTCATGATGGATATAAGTCTGTGTTGTTGTTGTTTTTAGGTGCCATCGAGTTGTTTCCAACTAATAGAGACCCCATGCACAGCAGAACAAAATACCACCCAATCCCGTGTCAGCAGCATGATCCTTGCTATACTTGAGCCCATTGTCACAGCCACCATGTCAATCCATCTTGTTGAAGACCTTCCCTTCTTTTGTTGACCCTTCACCTTACAAATCATGACATCATTCTCCAAGGAATGGTTCCTTCTGAATACATGACCAAAGCAGGTGAGATGAAGTCTGTCCAGTCTCACTTCCAAGGAGCATTTTGACTGCACTACCTCCAGGACAGATCTGTTAGTTCTTTTAGCAGTCCATGGTACTTTCAGCATTCTTTGCCAGCACCACAACTCAAAAGCAT
>NW_006921780.1:2854772-2857666 GCF_000298275.1 Orycteropus afer afer
AATAGGTACAAATATGGATCTCTTCCAGTCAGTTGGCCAGGTAGCTGTCTTCCAAATCTCTTGGCATAACCGAGTGAGTGCCTCCAGTGCGGCATCCATTTGTTGAAATATCTCAATGGATATTCTGTCAATTCCCGGAACCCTGTTCTTGGCCAATTCCTTCATTGCAGCTTCTACTTCCTCCTTCAGTACCATTGGTTCTTGATCATATGTGACCTCCTGAAATGGATGAAGATCAACCAGTTCTTTTTGATAAAGTGACTCTGTGTATTCCTTCCATCTTCTTTCGATGTTTCCTACATTGTTCAATATTCTGTCCATAGAATCATTCAATATTGCAACTCAAGGCTTAAATTTTTTCCTCAATTCTTTCATCTTGAGAAATGCCAAGTGTGTTCTTCTCTTTTGGTTTTCTAACTCCAGGTCTTTGCAAGTTTCATTATAGTAATTGGCTTTGTATTCTCAATCTGCTCTTTGAAATCTTTAGTTCCGCTCTTTTATCTTGTCATTTCTTCCATTTGCTTTAGCTACCCTCTGCTCAAGGTCAAGTTTCAGAGTCTCTTCTGTCATCCATTTTGGTCTTCTTTTCTTTTGTTATGTTTTTACTGACCTCTTGCTTTCTTCATGGATGATGCTCTTGATGTCATCCCACAATTTTTCTGGTTTTTGGTCATTGGTGTTCAATGCATCAAATCTATTCTTAGATGGGTCTCCAAATTCAGGAGGGATATATTCAAGATCATAATTTGTCTCTTGTGGACTTGTTTTAATTGTCTTTAACTTCAAGTTGAACTTGCGTATGAGCAGTTGTCTGTTCTACAATCAGCTCCTGGCCTTGTTTTGGCTGAATATATTGAGCTTTTCCATCTCTTATTGCCACAAATGTAGTCGATCTGATTCCTGTGTGTTCCATCTGGTGAAGTCCACGTGTACAGCCTCCATTTGTGTTTTTGAAAAGGATGTTTGCAATGAATATGTCATTGGTCTTGCATAATTCTACCATACAAGTTCCAGCATTATTTTCATCACCAAGGCCAAATTTTCTAGCTACCAGTAATTCTCCTTTTTTTCCAACTTTTGCATTCCAGTCACCAGTGATAATTAACATCTTGATTGCATGTTCGGTCAATTTCAGACTGCAAAATTGATAACAATCTTCAGTTTCCTCATCTTTAGCTTTGGTGGTCGATGCCTAAGTTTGAATAATAGTCATATTAATGGGTCTTCCTCATAGATATATGGATATTATCCTATCACTGACAGCATTGTACTTCAGGGAAGATCTTGAAACATCCTTTGTGGTGATGAATACCATGCCATTCCTTTTCAATTTGTCATTCCTGGCATAGTAGATAATATGGTTGTCTTATTCAAAATGGCCAAAACTAGTCCATTTCAGCTCACTAATGCCTACGATATCAATCTATATGCATTCTATCTCATTTTTGACAGCTTCCAGTTTTCCTAGATTCATACTTCGTACATTCCATGTTCTGATTATTAATGAATGTTTGCCACTGTTTCTCCTCAATTTGAGTGGTGCCATGTCAGCAAATAGAGGTCTTGAAAGCTTTATCTTATCCATATGAGTAAGGCTGGGTTTACTCTGATAATGCAGCTCTTGCTCAGTCCTATGTTGAGAGCTTTCTAACCTAAGTGACTCATCTTCCTCCTCGGTATTGGACAATGTTTCCAGACTATTCATAAAGTTGCGCAGTAACACATCAGACAGTGTTTCTCTGCTACTCATAAGATTTTCCCTGGCCAATTCTTTGAAAAGTGGATGGCCTCTTCCTTCTTCCTAGTCTGTCTCAGTCTGCAAGCTGGGCTGATACATGTGCACCATGTGCATCCCATTGGGTTTGAAACACCAGTGGTACAGCCTCAAGACTGTCAGCAACACGTCACCACAGTAGGGCATACTGACAGACAAGTTTGTCTCCCTTATAGGTCTGTAGTTTTCCTTTTTAGTGATGTCTTTGCCTGGTTTTGGTAACAAGTTTATGCTTGCTTTGTAAAATGAATTTGTGAGGATTCCATCATTTTCTATGTTCTGGAATAGTTTGAGTAGGATTGGTGTCAGTTCTTCTCTGAATGTTTGGTAGAATTCTCCAGTGAAACGTCTGGGCCAGGACATTTTTGGTTGGTATTTTTTTTTATGACCTGTTCAATTTGTCTTGGAAGGAAGGTTGGGCAATCTACTCCCGTAGTGATATTATTATGCTATGTGCAAGTCGGACATGACTCATAGTGATCCCTCCTTGGGTTTCTGAGGCAGTATCACTACGGAAGTAGATTACCCAACCTTCCTTCCATCCATAGTGATACCACGTTGGAAACCCAAACAGGGCTGGCTATAAATTGGATTCAACTAAACAGTAATGGGTTAAAGGGGTTGTTCAATTTCTTTTGTTATGGGTCTGTTCAACTTTTCCACCTCAGTCTGTGTTAGTTTACGTAAGTATTGTGCTTCTAGAAATCTGTCCATTTCTTCTAGATTTTCAAATTTGTTGGAATACAGTTTTTCTTGTTGTTGTTGTTGTTATGTGCCATCGAGTCAGACCCAACTCATAGCAACCCCTCCTTGGGTTTCAGAGGCAGTATCACCACAGAAGTAGATTACTAGAACTCCTATGTTGTTGTTGTTGTTAAGTGCAGTTGAGTCGTTTCTGACCCATAGCGACCCCATGCACAGCAGAACGAAACACTGCCCTATCCTGCGCCAGCCCCACAATACCTGCTATACTTGAGCCCATCATCGCAGCCACCGTATCAATCCATCTCCTTGAAGGCCTCCCCCTCTTTCGTCAACCCTCCACCCTACCAAGCATGACATCCTTCTCCAGGGAATGGTCCCTTCTTACAACATGACCAAAATAGGTGAGATGAAGTCT
>NW_006921780.1:2858886-2866548 GCF_000298275.1 Orycteropus afer afer
ATATGCCACTTCTTGAAATGGATGAAGATCCATCAGTTCTTTTTGGTACAGTGACTCTGTGTATTCCTGCCATCTTCTCTTGATGTTTCCTGCATCATTAAATAGTTTGAGATATTTTGAGATATTGAGAGAGCTCCTACAGTTCTTCATAATTCTAATATTATTATCGTTTTTTATTTCAGTTGGTTCTGTTGTGATGTCACCTATTTTGTTTCTTATGCATGTTATTTGTATTCTCTCCCTCTTTTCCTTTGTTAAATTTGCTAGTGATTTGTCCATTTCAGTAATCTTTTCAAAGAACCAACTTCTAGTTTGTTTTTCCTATTTTCTTTCTATTTTATGTTTTATTTATTTCTGCTTGAATCATTATTATTTCCTTTCTTCTGGTGACTGTAGGCTTTTCTTGCTGTTCTTTTTCTAATTGTTGGAGATGTTGGTTTAAGGTGTTGATTTTGGCTCTTTCTTCTTTTTTTGATGTAAGCATTTATTGCTATACATTGGCCTCTGATCACTGCTTTTGCTGTGTCCCAAAGATTTTGCTAAGTTATGTTTTCACTCTCCTTTGATTCAAGGAATTTTTTAATTTCATTTTTTATTTCTTCTCTTACCCAGTTGTTCTTAAGGAGGGTGTTGGTCAGTTTCTATGTCTTTGCTCTTTTTATGTTGACCTTCCTATTGTTGATTTCTAATTTTATAGCATTGCGATCTGAGAAGATGCTTTGCAGTATTTCAATGTTTTTAAATTTATTAAGGCTTGTTTTATGGCCTAACATATGGTCTATCCTGGAGAATGTTCCATGTGCACTAGAAAAGAATTTTTATTGTGCTGTTGTTGGGTGAAATGTTCTGTAGATGTCTGTAAGATCTAGTTGATGGATTGTATAATTTAGTTCTGCATTTTTATTGAGTTTCTTTCCATTTGTTCTATCTTTCATTGAAAGTGGTATATTACAGTCTCCTATGATGACTGTGGAGTCATCTATTTGTCTTTTCAATTCTGTTAAAGGCTGATTTTTTTATTTTAGGGCTCTTTTGTTGGTTCCATAGATATTTATTATGGTTACATCTTCTTGTTTGATTGATTCTTAATCATTATGTAATGCCCTTCCTTGTCTCTTATGATGATTTTTGTCTTAAAGTCAATTTTGTCAGAAATTACTATTACCAGTTCTGCTTTATTTTGATTGTCATTTGCTTTATATAGACTTTTTCAACCTTTGACTTTTAGTCTATTTTTGTCTTTGTCTCTAATGTGTGTCTCTTATAGACAGCATATTAAAGGGTTATGTTTTCTTATCCATTCTGCAACTCTCCATCTCTCGAGTGGTGTATTTAATCCATATAGATTCAGTGTAAAAATCAACAAGTAAAAATTGGTTACTGTCATTTTGTTATTTTTTTTAATGGTGTTCTTGGTTTCTTTGTTCCATATAATTTTCTGTGATGAGCTCATTTTGTTTATGAATTGTATTATCATTTTTTTTTTTTTTTGGTGCTGCTGTTTTAGTATTTGCTAAATATTTGTGCTTATCCTCTTTTTTATTTTGATGTGAAGGTTTATCATTTTTCTTTGAGGTTACTCTGTGATACATAATTTTATCCTCAAGTTTAGAACAGTTCATTCTATCTTTCAACTCTCTTGTTTTCCTCACCATTTGGAAGTTCTGTAACTACACTATTTTTTCTCTCTTTGGGGCTTGTAGTTGTTCTCATTTGCCAATTGATGTCTATGTTTCCCTGTTGACAATCTTGTAAGTTTATTTTACTTTGGGTACTTCCGTAACTGGGTTGGTTTCTGGGTTATGTCATCATGTGTATTAATGGACAGTTGTTGTTTGCTATTATTGGTTCTCTGTCCAAAGGACTCCCTTTAGTATCTCTTGTAAGGTTTGTCTGGTTTTAACAAATTCCCTTAATTTCTTCTTACCTGGAAAGTCCTAATTTCATCATCATATTTGAGGGATCGTTTTGCTGGATATGTAATTTTTCATTGGAAATTTTTCTCTTTCAGGGTTTTTTATGCAACATCCCATTGTCTTCTCACTTGCATGGTTTCTGCTGAGAAATCGGAGCTTTGTCTTATAGGTTGTCCCTTGTAGGTAACTTTTCATTTTTCCCATGCTTTCAGGATTCTTTCCTTGTCTTTGGTTTCACTGAGTTTGATTGTGATATGTCTTGGTGATTTTCTTTTGAGGTCTATCCTGTTTGAGGTTCATTGGACTGCTTGATTGGGTATTTTCTCATCTTTCATAATATCAGGGAAGTTTTTTTCCAACAAATCTTGGACAATTTTCTCAGTGATTTTATTTTTCTCTTCTTGTTCTGGAATTCCAATTACTCAGAGGTTACTCCTTTTGATGGTATCCCACATGAATCTTAGACTTTCTTCATTTTGTTTTAATCATTTTTCTGATTGATTCTTTTCCAAAAAGCTATTCAGGTATTTGTCTTCAATTTCCTTAATTTTGTCTTCCATTATTTCTGTTATACTCCTCTGTACTTTCAATATGTTATCTATTTCTGAAAATTTAGTGCTAATCTTCTGGATATCTATCTGTAGACTTTGTATCATTCCTAATTTTTCATTTATTTTGTCATTTTGTCCTTCTATTGTCTTTTGAAATTGTTCTAGGGTTTTGTCTATGTTTTCCTCAATTTTCTCAGTGTTTGCCTGATCTGTCTCTCAATCTATTGAAGACACCTAAATATAATTTTCTTGAATTCCTTATCAGGAAGTTCCAATGGTGCTTCTTCCTTGCATCTGTATCCTGCTCCCCTGTTTCTACTACTTTATTTTGCTTTTTTATGTGGACTGTGATGGTCTGTTGTGCCCAAGACATTGTGACTTTGTTGTATTTATAAATTGATGATTGTATGTTGGAGTAATTCACCCAGAATTTTAGTTTTGTTTGTTTTTGTTTCAGGTGTATCTGAGTAGGCAGGGTACTCTACTCCTCTATTCACTAGTTAGTAGCACTTAAACACTCACCACCTGTCTTCTGGTGGGTGTGATAGAGAATGAGATTGACTGCACAAATGTCTGTTAACTGTTTGTGAAAAGCATTAAGGGTGAGTCAGGCTCTTATTGGTGGTCATGTATCATTGGCCAGTTGGTGCAGAAGGAAGTGGTGTCTCTCACTCAGTAAGTGGAGCTGCAGTAGGTATGAGTGTAGTTATGTTGTGTGGGCATGGTTGCTGTCTCCCAATCAGTTAGAAAAAAACAATGATCAAGAAACTATGAAAAAGTAAAAGCAAGAGTACCAAAAACACACACCATACAAACACATGGATAGTCACCAAAGAGAAAAAAAGAAAAAAGGGAAAAAAAAAAAGAAAAAGAGGTAAAGCAATAAATTATATAAAATATTTTTAAAAAAATACTTTTAAAAGCCAAAATAAATGTGAATAGAAAAGGGGAGGGATGGAAAAAACACAGTATCTGGGGAGGGAAAAATAAGAGAAAAGAGGTAGAATAGGAGAATAATGAAGGAAAAATGGGAGAAATGCAAAATGATAAACAAGCATTCGGGAGAATCTTAAGAAATGGGGAAAAAAATGGGAACAAGGAAAAGAGAAGAGAGAAAAAGCCAACAAACATAACCTGGGAAAGGAAAAGGAATGAATAATAATAATAAGGATGGCAAAAAATTATAATTTTAAAACCAGACAAAAACAAACTAAAAAAAAACACTGGGCATGTGAGGCAAGACAAGGCATTCAGGCTCTGTCAGAGTACACAGGCTGTGATGGATTTCCTGCCAGCCCAGAAGGTGGGTGAGAGTGGGGAATGGCCATGTTCCTGTTCACCAAGAGGTTGTGGTGTATAAGAGTGACAAGGGAAATATTACAACTTTCCAGTCCTCAGTGTCCAGTATGTCCTTGCTGTCCCCAGCAAGTGGAGCCTATTCTTAGGTCCCTGAAATCTCTGAGAATGCTGTCACTTTAAATATCCAAAATGGTCAAATGGCTTGTAAATATTCAAAATGGCTTCTCCTTCCAGACAACCCAAAGTCCTCAGCTCAGTTTGTCTCCTTCTCTACAACCCAGCTTCATGTCCACCCTTTCCTTTTGCTCACTGACCATATTTCAGGATTTATGTTCACCATTCCATGCTCCTTCCCCTTTTATTCACCAGCCACCAGTGCAGTCCTCCATGCAGCCCCTGGCTAGCAGGGCCAATTTTTAGGTTAATTCTTAGATTCTAACACCAGTTGGTAATATTTGAGCTGTCCATGCAGTCAGAATTGCTGACAGTCCACAGCTCTATATGTCTTTTTTTTTTTTTTTTTTTTTTTGGTGTTTTCATGAAGGTTCTTCTACTAGTTAGAGTTTAGTCCACTTCTATATGCTTCCTTTCAAAGTTCAGGGCTCCAGGATTATGTTCTGTATCTATGCTAATTGGTTCCTCTTTTCTTTGTTGAAGAAGGTCTGAGTAGTTTTTCTGCCCATTCTGCCATCTTACCAGAACTCAGTTTCTGCAATATATTTTGATAAACTTCAGAACAGACAGGATTTCTTTCCATAACCTAGTCACTGCAGCCTTTGAGGAAGAATGAATTGGTAGGTGTTGTTGGAGGTGTTCTAGTCAAGGACTCATACTCCAGAGGCAGGAACTCTTAGTAAGTCTCATTTCCATTACTCTATGAGCAAGTGGTGCTTTATGGTTGAATCCTGGATCTAAATATTACTGCAAATTACCCTAGTAGGATGAATGGGCTCTCACTGAGGAAATTAATGGTAAACAGTTTATCTTACTTGAGAGACACTCTCCTCTCTGCTTAAACAAAGTATAAAAATCAAAATAATGGCAATGGATTGTGAATAAAGTCAATAATTATAAATATAGTTGAGAATTTTGAAGGTTATTATTGCCTGAGGCAGACTACAAGGGTTACAGCATCCAGTCTGTGGAATAGGAGCTTTTACAGAATGATTTCAGGTACAATGGTGATGAGAATATACACAAGAAAGGAGACATGGGTTTCTGGATGGTGCCTGAATAGCAGTTGGTAAGCATCCATGTAGGTACTTGCTTAGTGAGAAATGCATACTGACCAAATATCACCTCCCACAAGTACAGCTTACATTGTGCTGAGGTTTGCTTTCCTAAGAACCAAGTAGGGTTATTTACCAATGAAAATAAATAAATAAATAAAACAAAAACTACCCCTGAATTTGGATGCATTTATGACATAATTCCCATCTTTAAGAGGGTAATTATCTTTGGTTACTACTGGGGTAGAGAGTGCTGTCAAGTAGCTATACAGAGAGAGATGGATATGAGAGAAAATTTATACTCTACAACCCAGCTTCATGTCCACCCTTTCCTTTTGCTCACTGACCATATTTCAGGATTTATGTTCACCATTCTATGCTCCTTCCATGCTGCTCTCTTGTTTGGGATCCCTTTCTCCTGTCTTGTCCTTGGTCCAAGTATCTTCAGCTGCCAGCCTAGACTTTAACTCAGACAATTTATCCTAATGGTCCATGCCCAGAATGCATGATTCCTCCAATCTTCATACTCAGAGTACCATTTATAATAATTGTCCCAACAGTAATAATTCCACATTGCTCTTCACTCTTGGAGAGTAGGCTCACATTAACTATACACTTCCCACTTATACAGAAAGCTGAGGTGGAAAAGGTAGTTCACATTTCTGTTCATCAATCCTATTCAAGCCTCCTTTTTGCTCTGCCATGATTTCTAAGTAGCAATCACTGACAGACAGAGCTCACATGCTCATCTTCATTTGTGACCTGAATTGGCAGAGAAATGCAATTTAACCTTCATTATCTACTATAGTTTGTCACCCAAACTCCTGTCTAAAGCAGCACACTTGACCCATGTGGCAGCTTCTACTAACATTGCACACATACCAGTTGAAGATTGTCTTTCTATATAAAAGGATTCTCAATAATTCTTTATGTCTTTTTGTTGTTGTTCTTGGTGCTGGTGTTGCTCTTTGTTCCAAGATTTTTTAATGCCCTTTTTTGTTTCTATGCATTTTTGTGGGAAGATGGAGTTAGCATCCTGTACCTGTTTGATATTTTGGCACTGGATGTCTTGGTGGACCTTTGGCTAGTCATTTCCCCCTCAAGCTTAAGGTGGTACTACTACTTCAATATGATTGGATATCTCAGTGCCATCCAGCTTCTTTCATGGATGCTGGCTTTCAAGGAACTCTGTGATGATGTCTAGTGTCCCACTTCCCTATAAATATATCACAGGCTTTTCTACTTTCAAGGAAATATTCGATACCACAAAAATTCTTTTGTACATGGTAGTAGCCAGGAGAGTCATATAACTCCACAGTGTCATAGAGCAAAACAGGATGCATAGCCATTTCTTTTCTGGTGTCCGCTCTCTACCACAGTAGATCTATCGAAGCATTCATAATCACTCTGTCTATGACCTGTTAGGTGAGCAAGAAAGACTTGCTCATTCATCATGAGTTCTCTCAAAGACCTTTTCTATCCCTTAAGTTCTTTATGCTCTTGGACTCAAAACCAGAACCTGACTTCTACTAACTTTGTGGTCTTCTGTTAGGTCTCTCCTAAACCACAAACCACAGCAGGGCAAGAATCATGTACAGGAATGGTAGCAGGAGGGGAACACTGTGAGAAATTGCAAAATCAGCCACTATTTGAGAATATTATCCAATGGAAGATTATGTCTTGGGCACTGAAACTGTACTGTTGTGAAAGAAGTGTTTAGCTGATTTTGAATGGGTGATACATCAAGAAAATCCTATCAATAAAATGACATTACTACCTTTGGTAGATGTGAATGGAGAAACTTCTCTAAAGTACCTTCACTGACACATCACTCTGGAGTCACGATTAGCAATAAATTTATGTGTTTAGCTGCATAAACTATGAAATATCTACTAAATCTGGAGACACATTGACCTCTATTAGACATAGTGGAACAATAAGAGAATTCAACTGACTGAACATTTACCTTGTGCTGAACTCTAAAACCTTTGTCCTTTCTGTACATAACCTCATTTGTTCTACCACACACCCATGAGAATGCTATTGCCAATCCGAAGTGACATGTGAAAACTGAGGTCCATTATAGTTAAAGCTCTTCACAATGTCACAGAAAGACTGACAATTAGATACATGATCCAATTGTAGCTTCTCTGAACTGTAGAATTTGAGCAGTAAATGTCCCTTTGTGATTTCCAGAGTTGGATGGCACATAGTACAATGTCTGTGATATATTTTGATAAATTTCAGATCAGACAGTTTTAAGTATTGTATTCCTTTCCATAGCCCAGTCACTGCAAACCTTTTAAATAGGAGGAATGAATTGGCAGTGGTGTGGGGGTGGGGGGGTGTCATGGTGTAATTGTTATTTTAGTAAGTAACTCACTTTCTAGAAGCAGGTATAAAAAGCAGCTTTCATATCCACCACTCTATCAACAAGTGGCACTTTATGATTGGATCCCCGGAGATCAGAAGTGGTAAATATTGTGGCAAATTACCCTAGAAATAGGTTTCTATTGATGAAAACAATGATAATCAGGTTTTGTTATTTAAGACACACTCCCCTTCTTCCCTTCAGGTCTGGAATTGAACCCACACCTGTGGTTTCCAGCCAAACAAAAGACAGGCATATGAGTTGAACGTTTACCTCAGGTAGATACACTCCTTGGA
>NW_006921780.1:2874138-2877219 GCF_000298275.1 Orycteropus afer afer
AAAAAAGAAAAAAAAAAAGACATACTTCTCTTCTTTGCTTAAACAAAGTGTGAAAATTCAGGCAATGGGAATGGCCTTTGTGGAAAGTGAATACTTCTAAATATAGTTGAATATTTGGAATGATTCTTGATACTTGGCACAGAACACAAGGAAAACAGTATCCTGACGGTGAAACTAGGGTTTGACTGAATGATTTCCATTATGTTGATGAGAGCACACTCATGGGAGGACATATGGGTTTCTAGATGGGGCCTGAAGAGCAGCTGATTAAGAACCCATCTACATACTTGCTTGGTGAGAAAGGCTTACTCTGCAAACATCCACAAGTATGGCTGACATTGTCCTGAGGTTTAGTTTTCTTAGAACCTATCAGGGTTATTTACCAAAATCAGAAAGAAAAGAAAACAAATAAAATTACCCCCCACCTTTTTTTTTTTTTTGACAAAATGGGCTTAAGCCAAGTCACAGCAGATATAAAGTCAGATTTCCATTCAAGGCCAGAGAAACAGCAGTGACCAGAGAATGATGTTTTCCAGGAAGGGATTGTGATGTTGGCTGAGGTACAAACCTGGGAGATGGCTGGAATATCTGAATTTGTGCTATTTTTCCATGGAAAAGTAACACAACTGACAGCATGTTTCAGGAAAAAGAAGAGAGAAAAGAGGTCTTCCCTGCTTTGTCTCATTTTCAAAGCCAGCACACATTCACCTAAACTTGTGACCCCAAAAGGATGAAGTTCTCCCAAGAGCAAGGTCAACATGCTTTTATTGTAGGAACATCTCCAACTAAAAGCCAAACTTTGATTCCTTTGATATCTCCAGTGTCCACATCCAGCAGTTTCACATCCCTCTTCTCATTCCTAGTGCCTCCGTAGTAAATGATTGAAAGGATGACCAAAGTTTGCAAAAAAAAAAAAAAAAAGAAAGAAAGAAAGAAAAACAAACTCATTGACATCTAGTCAGATCCGACTCATAGCGACCCCTCCTTGGGTTTCTGAAGCAGTATCTTTATAGAAGTAGATTGCCCAATCTTTATTCCAAGGAGTAGCTGGTGGGTTTGAACCACCGGCCTTCTGGTTAGCAGTCAATAGCCTTAGGCACTATGACAGCAGAGCTCCCAAATCATCTTTAATCTAGTCTCCAATTCTATACTAATACTTTATTTAATTTAATCCCCTACCATTGATCAATGGTTTGCTTATATTTCCTACTGGATTTTGATAACTTTCCTATTGGCATGCATCCCAATAGACATAATTCCAGTCTTCAAGAGGATTATTGTCTTTGGTTAGTCCTAGGGTAGAGAGAGAATGCTGGCAAATGGCTAGTCAGGTACAGGTGGATATGAAAGGGAGTTCATCCCTTACATCCTAGCTTCATTTCCACCCTTTCCTTTTTACTCTCTGATCATATTTCAGGATTTATATTCATCATTCCATGCTCCTTCCTTGTTACTCTCTTTGTTTGGGATCCATTTCTCCTGATTCTTCTATGGCCCAAGTATCTTTAGCTGGCAGCCTAGATTTTTTAC
Source organism: Orycteropus afer afer (assembly GCF_000298275.1). Taxonomy (NCBI): domain Eukaryota; kingdom Metazoa; phylum Chordata; class Mammalia; order Tubulidentata; family Orycteropodidae; genus Orycteropus; species Orycteropus afer. Next base: position 2,875,669 of record NW_006921780.1, read on the forward strand.
CTCAAGCAAGTTCCTTTGATGTCCCACACCCAGAATACATAAAGTCTTCTCATCTTTGTCCTCACAACACTAATAATGGTATGTTTCTCTACTCTATTGGACAGTAAAAAACACCCATTGTCATTAAGTTGATTCTGACACATAGCGAGCTCCATAGGGTTTCCAAAGCTATAAAACTTTATGGAAGTAGATTTCCGCATCTTCTTTCTGCTGAGTCGCTGGTGAGTTTGAAATATTGATCTTTTGGTTAGTAGCCCAATGTCTTAACTCATTGCACCACCAGTAGGCTCACATGAAAAGCTAATGTGGACAATACACTTCACAACTCTGTTTATTAATCTTATCACAGCCTTGCTTTTTCTCTGCTGTGATTTTCTGCAGAAGTCACTAGTTAACAGAGCTCACATGTGTATATTTGTGAGCTGAATTGGCCAACTGACTAGAAGAGATCCATATTTATACCCATCCCAAGAAAGGTCATCCCACAGAATGTGGAAATTGTTGAACAATATCATTAATATCACATGCAAGAAAAATCTTACTCAAGATAATGCAAAAATGGTTGCAGCAGTGTATTGACAGAAATCTTCCAGAAATGCAAGCTGGATTCAGAAGAGGATGTGAAATGAGGGATATCATTGCTGTTGTCAGATGGATCTTAGTTGAAAGCAAAGAATACCAGAAAAATGCTTATTTATGTTTTATTGACTATGCAAAAACATTAGATTGTGTGGATCATAACAAATTATGGATAACATTGAGAAGAATGGGAATTTCAGAACACTTGATTGTACTCATGAGGAACCTGTACATAGATTAGGAGGCTGTCATTTGAACAGAACAAGGGGATACTGCATGGTTCAAGATCAAGAATGGAGTGTGTCAAAGTAGTATTCTTTTACCATACTTATTTAACTTGTATGGTGTGATAGTTGGAACTGTGTGTCAACTTGGCTGGACCCCAGTTCTGTGTGGTTGTTCCCATGATGGGATCAGATGACTGTGTTCTGAGTGGTCAATCTGCCCAAGGGGAGTTTCTGTAGGGGTGTGGCCTGCTTCCAGTATATCCAGGGACATCCTGGGAAGAGAGACATTCTTTGAGGGATTGGAACCCTGGTGTGCTGACTACAACCTTCCTTGAGTGAGCAGCCCACCGCTCAGCCTGGAGATCTTGGATTAATCTTTCATTGGAGTCAACAACCAGTGTACTGCCTGCCAGCCTTGAATTTCTTGGCCCCTTGCACTTGCGGAAGCTAAGGCTGCTGCCAGCCCGACATTTCCTCCAGGGACTTTGGACTTGCCGGCTTCTATACATTTGTGAGCCATTTTCCTAAGTTTTGTCTCTCTCTCTCTCTCTTTATATATATATATACACTTTTACACTTTGCTGGTTTTTGTGTTTCTCTAGAGAACCCAATCTAACACATTTGGTACTGAGAGTGGTTCTAGAGAGACAAAATCATAAGAATGGGCTTCCTAGATTGGTTCTCCAGTTTGATTAATTTTGATAACACTAGTGACTCTGTGTCTGCTAGTAAAGAGAGCCCTACT
>NW_006921780.1:2877855-2879140 GCF_000298275.1 Orycteropus afer afer
CAAACCGCTCCTGCAGGGTTATTGTGTGAGGCAGAGGCCATGGAAAACATTCCTGAATGCTCTTAGAAACTGCCTCAAGCACCTATTCTGGCAGCTCGGCCCATAACAAAGGTCAAGTCTAAGAGAGCCCCAAGAGGTGAAATAGAAAGTGTGACTGAGGAGGTGATACACTATACTCAAAAAGACCTGCTTGATTTTGCCAACATGTACAGACAGAAACCTGGAGAATATGTTTGGGAATGGCTACTGAGGGTGTGGGATAATGGTGCAAGGAATGTAAGATTGGATCAGTCTGAGTCTATAGATTTAGGTCCACTAAGTATGGATTCTTCATTCAATGTCTCAGCTCAAGAGGTTAGGAAGGGATCTAATAGTTTATTTGGTTGGCTTACTGAGGCATGGATTATGCGGTGGCCTACCTTAAGTCAAATTGAAGTACCAGACCTGCCTTGGTTTAATGTAGAAGAAGGTATCCAGAGGCTTAGGGAAATTGGCCTGTTAGAATGGATTTATCAGATTAGACCCCTAGAGCCAGAAATGGAAAGTCCAGAAGACACTCCTTTCACCAGTACTGTGAGGAATAAATTTGTGAAGGGAGCTCCACCATCCTTGAAGACTGCTGTGATTGCTATTTTATGTAAACCGTATTTGACAGTGGGAATTGCCCTAATTGAACTAAGACACTTACATACGATGGGGATGACTGAACCCCGTGGTAGTAGGGGCCAAGTGACAGCAGTTAATTGACAAGGACAAGGTGGGCATGGTTACCATAATGGACAGCAGAGTTGGACACTAATCAAAATAGTCTGACTCTTGTGGAATTATGGCATTAGCTACTTAGTCATGGTGTTCTTCGTAGTGAAATACATGGCAAGCCTACTAAATATTTACTTGATCTATATAGACAGAAGAATTCTAGATCACATGAACAGAAACCTAGATTGAATCACCAGAATAGAGTCATGACCTCTCAATCACTTCCCAGACTTGAGTCAGTTTACAGACCCACAACCCCTTGAATGAAGGGGAGGCCAGGTCCCTTTGAGGAAAGACCCGACTACATTGCCCAAAATCTATAATGTCAGTCTTTCTCCAAGCCTTCCCCAAAGGAATCTGAGGCCTTTTACGAGAGTGACTGTTCATTGGGGAAAAGGAAATAATCAGACTTTTCAGGGACTACTGGACGCTGGCTCTGAATTGACACTAATTCCAGGAGACTCAAAGTGTCATTGTGGCCCACCAGTCAGAGTGGGGGCATATGGAGGTCAAGTTATTGATGGAG
>NW_006921780.1:2880450-2887104 GCF_000298275.1 Orycteropus afer afer
ATGCCTAACCATGGGCCACCAAGTCACCATGAGGCCTGAGCTGCCCATCATGAACTGGGTGTTGTCTGACCCACAGAGTCATAAAGTTGGACGTGCACAGCAGCATTCCATCATTAAATGGAAGTGGTATATCAGAGATCGGGCTCGAGCAGGACCTGAAGGCACAAATAAGTCACATGAGGAAGTGGCCCAAATGCCTATGGTCTCTACTCCAGTCACATTACCTTCCCTGTCCCACTCTGCACCTATGGCCTCATGGGGAGTTCCTTATGATCAGTTGACTGAGGAAGAGAAAACTCATGCCTAGTTTACAGATGGTTCTGCATGATATGCAGACACCACTCGAAAGTGGAGAGCAGTGGCACTCTAGCCCCTTTCTGGGACTTTCTTAAAGGACAGTGGTGAAGGGAAATCCTCCCAATGGGCAGAACTCCGGGCCATGCATATGGCTGTTCACTTTGCATGCAACAAGAAATGGCCAGATGTGCAATTATATACAGATTCATGGACTGTGACTAACGGCTTAGCTGGATGGTCTGGGACTTGGAAGGAGCATGATTGGAAGATTGGTGATAAGGATGTATGGGGCAGAAGCATGTGGATAGATTTCTTTGAATGGGCCAAAGGAGTAAAGATATTTGTGTCTCTTGTGAATGCCCACCAAAAGGTGACCTCGGTAGATGGGGACTTTAACAATCAGGTGGATAGGATGACACGTTCAGTGGAAACCAGCTGTCCTTTTTCCCCAGCTACTCCTGTCATTGCTCAATGGGCTCACGAACAAAGTGGCCATGGTGGCAGGGATGGAGGTTGTGCATGAGCACAGCAACGTGGACTCCCACTTACCAAGGCTGATTTGGCTACCACCACTGCTGAGTGCTCAATCTGCCAACAGCAGAGAAAAACCCTGAGTCCGCGATATGGAACAATTCCTTGGGGTGATCAGCCAGCAACGTGGTGACAGGTTGATTACATTGAACCACTTCCATCATGGAAAGGACAGCGTTTTGTTCTTACTGGAATAGATACTTATTCTGGATATGGATTCACCTTCCCTGCACCCAATGCTTCTGCTAAAACTACCATCCATCGACTTACAGAATGCCTTATCCACCACCATGACATCCCACACAGCATTGCTTCAGATCAAGGAACTCATTTCACAGCACATGAAGTGCGGCAGTGGGCTTATGCACATGGAATTCACTGGTCTTACCATGTTCCCCACCATCCTGAAGCAGCTGGTTTGGCAGAACGATGGAACGGCCTCTTAAAAACACAAATACGGCGCCAGCTAGGTGGCAATACCTTGAAGGGTTGGGGCAATGTTCTTCAGGAGGCTGTATATGCTCTAAACCAGTGTCCAATATATAGTTCTGTTTCTCCAACAAACAGGATTCACAGGTCCAGGAACCAAGAGGTGGAAACAGGAGTGGTACCACTCACTATTACCCCTAGTGACCCACTCAAAACATTTTTGCTTCCTATCCCTGGTACTCTATGCTCTGCGGGTCTGGAGATCTTAGTCCCAAAGGGAGGAACACTCCCACCTGGACACACAATACTGATTGCATTGAACTGGAAATTAAGAATGCCACCTGGCTATTTTGGCTTCCTCATGCCTCTGGATCAACAGACAAATAAGGGCATTACTGTGCTATCTAGTGTGATAGGTCCTGATTACCAAGGGGAAATTGGGTTGGCTTTACATAATGGAGGTAAAGACAAATATGTCTGGAATACAGGAGATTCTTTAGGGCGTCTTCATGCCCTGTGATTAAAGTCAATGGAAAATTACAACAACCCAATTCTGATATGACTGCTAACAGCCCAGACCCTTCAGGAATGAAGGTTTGGGTCACCCCACCAGGCAAAGAACCATAACCAGCTGAGGTGCTTGCTGAGGGCAAGGGAAATACAGAATGGGTGGTGGAAGAAGGTAGTTCTGAATATCAGCTATGACCACGTGACCAGCTGCAGAAACGAGGATAAGCCAAGTTGACACACAGCTCCAACTATCATAGTCCACCCCTTGTCAACTTGGCAGTTGTACACATCTTCTTAACCATATATAATCTCTAAATAAGGACAATTACAGAGTCATATTTGTGCCTAACATAATACATTAACACACGTACAACCAAAATGCATTAACCTTATTTACATTTCACAGCTCATAACAGGTGGAAACAAAAATATTTGATGCACATATACAATGAAGCAATCCTATGACCCACTGGGTGAGCAAGAAAGACTTGGTCACTCATCATGAGTTCTCTCAAATACCTTTCCTATTTCTTGTTTTTTTTATGCTCTTGGATTCAAAACCAAAAGCAAACCACCATTACCTTTGTAATCCTCTGTCAGGTCTCTCCTAAACTGTGGGTCAAAGACTGGCATGAATCATAAACAAAAATGTTAGCAGAATGGTCACATTGTGAAGAATCATAAAAATCAGTCACTATTTGAGAATATTATTCAATAAAAGATTATGTTTTGGGCACTCAGACTGTATTATTGTGGCAGAAGTATTTGATTTAACTGATTTTAAATAAGTAATACATCAAGAACTCCTGTTAATAAAACAAGATGACCACCATTGGAGGATGTGAATAGAGAAGCTTCTTCCCTAAAGTACCTCCACTAAGATGTTGCTGTGGGATTTCAATTAATAATATCTGCATAAAGTATGAAACATCAGTAAATGGTAAAGACACACAACCTCTATAAGTGAAATGACAAGGACAGTGTGATAATTCCATTAACAGAGCAATTACCCAGTCTGGACTTTATTTAATACCATTATTCTTTCTGGACATAAACTCATATTCTCTACATGACTCCATGATAACGCCATTGTTAATCCCAGATCCCGTGTGAAAACTGAGGTCTGTCATTATTAAAGATCTTCTACAATGTTACAACAACAACAACAATGCAATGTCACAAAGACACCCAAAGTGATATGTTGCCTTTTGGAACTGTAGAAATACAAGCAGTAAACATCTCTTTGCGATTTCCAGAGTAGGATGTCTCCATTCCAGATAGTACAATGTCTGTGATCTATTTTGATAAGTTTTAGAAAAGACAGCATTATGTTAGATGTGATTTCAGACTGGTCACTGCCAATTTTTTAATGAGGAATGAAATTACAAGGGGTTGTTAGAGTGTTCTCTAGTCAGGAACTCACACTCCACAAGTAGGTACTGCAAGCAGGTCTCACATCCACCACTCTATCAACAAGTGGCATCTTCTGATTGAATCCCTAGATGACTGAAATGGTAAATATTGTGGCTAATTACCCTAATAGTGAAGTAGGTGACTCTATTTTGTAATGACTTGCTATAACTTGCTAAAACTCCATTTTACAAGCACTCTAGCATAACAGCACTTCTACTTCTTCCTGCCCTTCTCAGAGAGCCCAGTAGTTATCTAAACCAAACACCCCTACCTCTCCTTTCACCCCTTTGTCAGAGCCAGCACCCCACACCCCCTGATAAGCAGCTTAGCTAAGAACATTGCCTATACTTAGAATGTAACCAACCCTAACCTCCTTGAACCGTATGTATCTTAAATTCCTGGAATGTACCCTATAGTATGTACCCTATAGTATCACTTGCAAATACCACCCCCCCTTAATGAGGTTGCTTCTTGCTTCTATAATCTGCTTGCTCCATATCTGGAGGTTTTAAGCTTTATAAACCTGCCTGAAATAGGCTCGGGGCTGCAGCACAGGAGGACACTTGTTTCCCCTGCAGCCCAGCTATAGCTGAATGAAGACTTCTAAATTTCTGGACATCAAGGTGGTCATCACTTTGTTCTGGACCCACAATATTTGGGGGTTTGTCCAGGATGATCACTGTGTCCTAGGGCTTCCTCCGGCTGCTCATGGGAAAGAGGGACTTCTAGGGGAGGCGCCACCTGAGACGTTTCAGGGCCCCAGACTCCTAACTCCCTGTTTGAGCAGCTGTTCGTTCAAGGACGCCTTCACAATGAATTCAGCTTGAGTCACCTGGTTCCTCCGGAGGTAAGCCTGTAAACCTGCAAGACCAGTCTCTCTGTTGATTGGGAGAGGGGGTCTGATGTGGTCTCAACCTTACCCCCAATCCCTTCTCATCGGGACGCTGGTTGAGAAGTCTGTCCAGTGAAAACTTGTTTTCCTGGAGCCTGGTCTGGTGAAACTGTTTTACCAGAATTCCTGTTCTGTCCTCTCGAGAGTGCCCAGTGTTTTCTGAAACCTAACATGTCTCACTGTTTTATGTCATGTCATCTCCTCAGTGGTCTTGTCTCTCAGTCCTTTTTCCTCTGATTGGCATTCCGACTTGTGGACTTGTGACTGTTGCCCTGACTGACTGGACAGCTGGACAGAAAATTTCTCTTAGGTTATGTTATCTACTTATATGTTTCCTTTTTGCAGGTCTGTGCTGTTACTCACAGTAAATGAGTTTTAATTCTGAAATATTGTATTGGATTGAAAGGTTTGAGCATTTCATCCAAAGTCTCTTAGAAGATCTTGATTGGTTTTATCCAAAAACTTGGAATTTTTATAGTTTAAATGAATGGATTATTGATTTGACCACTCAAGGGACCCTACAAGAATTTGCACCCTGGGAAGTGAAATTTTACTTATTTTCATTATTATTCTTACTATGTTGTTGTTGTTATGTGCCATAGGGTCGGACCCAACTCATAGCGACCCCTCCTTGGGTTTCCAAGGCAACATGACTACAGAAGCAGATTGCCCCATCATCTTTCTGAGGAGTGGCTGGTGGGTTTGAACCACCAGCCTTCTGGTTAGCAGTCAAGTGCCTTAGGCACTACACTACCAAAGCTCCCATTCTTACTATAGTAAATATCTATTCTTGCTTCCAAAATTCTAGGATAAATAAAATGGCATTTTAGGATTTTGGGGTTAATATGTGTTTTAATGTATGTGTAAATGACTGTGTCTGGCTAACTGAAACCCTAAAAGATTAGGAAGCTGGGAGCAAGTTCAAAGGATTACTCTTAAATTAAGAATATTTGATTGACTGTTTTATATTGGCTCAATTATAATTGTAGGCAGCTTAAGAAAATGATTGCAGATACATTGCTGCCATCTTGTGGAAAATATGAGAAATTCATGTGTGAAGGAAAAAGCCCCTCTCCGATGTTATGTTCAACAATTTTAGACTAGTCTACAAGGGGGATTATGGTATTAAATTCAGCCCCGGGTGCCTCAGGACCTTGAATAAGTTGGAGTAATTTTAATGACTGGCTAATCAATATTCTAGTATTAGCAATTTGCATTGTTTTCAGTTTTTTCTGTTACTGGTAATGTGGGATAAAAATCTGTGGGCATTTAGTTTACCCTTGCTCTTGACTTCTATCATCTCACTATTTTTGGATTGATTATGATATATAGAATTGTTAGATTAAGTGGTATCATGCATTTTTAAAACTCTGGATTCATTTTACTAAGTTCTTACCCTAGAGTTATCAAATTACATTTTTACTAGTAATGCTTGATAGTTCCTGTTTAACCACTTGCTTATTTCTTAAAAATAGATGAGCTAATTTTATGGGGAAATATTTTTATTTTTGTAAATTATTATTGAAACTAACATAGACCAATTAAACTGTTTTTACGTGTAAAATTTAGTGACATTGATTATATTCTTTGACTGATATTTGGTTAAGCTTAGTCCAAACCCCACCCCACCCAATTCTGGTCTGGCTTCTAACTGACAAGGAGGTTGAAATTTTGATCCTTCATAAGTAATCTTAATTGAGATCATCTCCACAACTGGAACATTGTTATTTTGGTTCGACTTTACTTGATTTGTTTGTGTGTACAAAGTGTGTGTGCATGGCACTGGTGCAAAAATTTTGAGTGAATGTAGGTGTAATTGAGTGAATGTAGGTGTGATTAGATATTGAATAACCAAGATTTTGTACCGGAATGGAGCCTCTTGGCTGTATTCTGAGAAACTGAGATCATTTTGGTTTTGGGCATATTAAAAAATAATTGGTATTTTTCTTTTAACACCAGCTGACCACAGTATTGGTGAGTCTGGGGATAGATGATCAGAAAACAAAAGTCAGAACTATGATAACATCTCATTAAACATCAAAGGTGGGAAGAACTGTTTCATCTAAAGTTATTCCTCACCTTGTTCCAAAAACAAGAGTTCACATAAAAACAGTAGGGCTGATGTCTAGAGGAGAAGCAGATTTTAAGAGTGTCTTTCAGGACTCTAAAGATCCTTACCTTGACTCCATTCCTCCCCATCTGCCCCTCAGAAAATGGTCTCCAAACACATACTCAGAATCGTGTAAAAATTTGACCAGGGGTCTAGACCAGATCTGTCAAGGCAATACCCATTACAGCAGGTTTCAGCTGGTTTAAATCATGAAGAAAACCCTGGAGATTTTGTTTAGACTCATGTACCATTCACCTTGGCTGATTTACATTAATCTGTTATTAACCACCTTGCCCCTGAAGAAAGGAGAATGGTAGTAGGAAAAACTAGAACAGAATCCAACAGACTTCATAACCTCCAGCCTGAAAACTTAGCCAAGGGTCACAGCCATCAGGAACAGATCCAAAATGGGATCCCAATAATCCAGAAGACAGAACAAGGCTGGAGTACATTGTCATAAGGCTCCAGAAGC